>NC_051078.1:43078859-43378859 GCF_004664715.2 Peromyscus leucopus | reverse complement strand
GGTGGAAGCCACGCCCACCACACCCTCCTCGAACATGAGCCAGAACAAACTCGTTCTCCCTTAAGCTGCTTCTGGTTGGATACGTGGACATGGCAGGGACCAATGGGGACTCCTCTGTCCTACTTACTGAAGGAACTGTGTTGGCACTTGGGAGGTACTTGATACATCACAACGCCCACCCAGAATGAACACAAAACCCAGCCACCCTGGATTATCCAGGTTATACCTTCAGTCTGTCTCTCACGGCTCCTCTCCTTCATTCAGCTAAGGGGCCAGATCTGACAGGAGATGCACCTCTGTCCTGATGAGGGAGAACTGATACAGCCTGATAAGGAGCTTCGGTGGTTTGAAAGAAAACAGTCCCCATAGGAAGTGGTACTATTAGGAGGTGTGGCCTTAATGGAATAGGTGTGGCCAAAAGGAAGTGTGTCACTGTGGGTGTGGGCTTTGAGGTCTCACATGCTCAAGCTATGCCTGGTGTCACAGTTCACTTCCTGTTGCCTGAGGATCAAGATGTAGAACTCTCAGCTCCTTCTCCAGCACCCCGTCTGCCTGCATGCCACCATGTTTCCTGCCATGATGACAATGGACTAAACCACTGAAACTGTAAGCGAGTCCCAATTAAATGTTTTCCTTTATGAGAGTTGCATGGTCATGGTGTCTCTTCACAGCAATAGAAACCCTAACTAAGACAGGCGCTGAAACCTTCCAGAATCAGACCAGCTTTGCTATCAAGTTGATACTTCCCACTGTGCAGTCTCAGCAAACCACGTCCCTCTCGATCAAACCACCCTGCTGCAGACTAAAGGCCAGCACGCGAATAAGCACTGGACAGGGCACACGCATTTTACTAAAGATAGTAACAAATGTCCTTTGGGAACGGACCAGTGGGCTCACTCCCGACTAGCTGCATGGCAGTGGTAGATTAATTCAGTCTCTGCATTCTTCTCGTCTCTAAGACGGGAGTCCGCAAGATCACAGGGTTGTCACGGGGACTGAAGGGCATCATCCGGGTGACACACAGCTGCTTGTGCGTCTTGTGTTGGTATCTCCCAGGTCTCACAGAGCTGCTTGTACATCCCTGTGTACTCAACAAACATTGCCTATTGGGGCTGAAGGTGGGACTCCGGGATCTCAGTACACGGAGGATGGTTGGTTGCCACACTCTCCACCCAGTTCCAGTCATCCTTACTACATGTTCTTGTCATCCCTCCCACACTGGTGAGCTTCCAAGGGCCTGAACACCTCTTCTTCACTGCTGCACGCCTAACATGAAATGCCTGGCATGGTCTTTTCAGAGAGTGGAAAGAAGGGGGGGTCTCTTTTAGAGATCACTCCATCTCACCACCATCCCCCTCCACCCCTCCACCCCATCCACGGAGTTCATGTCCCGACTTCGGAGAAGACTCGGTGGTGGGATATGGGGATGATGCGAAGCTCAGTACCGTGAGGTGAAAAGACAATGTGCCACAGTGTGAAGGGTTTGCAGATGGTAAAAGCCCAGCTGCTCACACACCTACCAGTGGGAGGGGGCGGCTTGCGAAATGCTCAGGATGAGTCAACTTTCTCTTCCACAACAGCAACAAGGAGGGCCGTGATGAGGGAGCAGCAAACAGGCGTGGGTGGGGGGGAGCACACCCAAGCCCAGCACTGGGGAGATGAAGCTCTTGGTTGTACGCAGCGGGGTAGCAGTCTGGCTTAATCCGGTTCAGAAGAACAGGCTGGATTAATCCCAGGCTCGCTCCAGAGTGCGTGCTTCATCCTTTTCTCACTTGACGCGACACCATGAGGACCACGGGATGTGTCTGTGTCACGGCAGACAGCCGTGTTGAGAGTGGAGACCGTCATCTGTCTCAGTCTGTTTCGCAGTTTAGCACAATGTGGTGCACAGCTGGGCAGATGACCGAGGGCCTCGGGACACTTGAAGGAACTGCCTTTTGCATCACACGCCTCTCCCAGCAGGAGCGATGCTGCAGAACACAGAGCTCCAGTGTGTGTGACTCTCCAGAGGAAAGGCCGGGAGTGTGAGTTCAGGCACAGCGGGGCCAATGATACCTCCAGATCCTGCCTATGGCACCAAAACCCTGACTGCCACAGCCTGTCACTCAACAAGAGCCACGTGAGCTGGTTGCCGAAGACACAGGCTGGGAACCTTTGAGGGGTCCCATGGAATTAGGACCCCAAATTCCTCACCTGGACTCTTCCAGGCTGTCATGTCTCATCTCAGACACAACAATTCAGTTTCAGACAACCTGCCTGCCCGTTCGTCTGCCTGGTGACCTGTGATGCCCTCAACCCTAGAGCTCCACATGTTAGCAAACAGGACACGGCATCCTCTGAGGGTCTTCTCTTGGGTCAATGATGCCTGCTGCCTTCTCTGGAAGACCAACTGAGGAGGAAGGGACTCTGGTCTCTCATGGTCCCTGTCCAATGGCAGATTTTATTACCTTACCAGACAACGGTACTGCCATCAAAAGGACAATGAGAGGGATGTCACCGCACAGTACTTCCGTAGCAACGGCAGCTGCCCTCCAGTGAAGCAGTGACAGGAAGATGCACCATGACAGGAGAGGCGTCTGTGTCCTCCCCACAGGCAAAGCCCCACAGTGAAGCCATGCACACGGCTGAGCCTGACCCTACGACTCCCAGCCTCTGCAGGCTTCCAGCATACGGGTTCTTCCCTGTGGTCCCCTTCCACAGACAGCCATGGACACGGGCAGGCTCAGCCTCCGTCTCAGCCACTCCCGCTGCCTTGACAGTGTATCTTACATGGGTACTTTACAAACAGCAGAATCCACAACTCATAGTTCTGAGCTGAAAGTCCAAAGTCATGACACCAGAGAGTCAGGAGCTGGTGAACTACGCTCCCCATAGGAGGCACCTCCCTGTACTCACATGGGTGAAGGACTAACAGGCTCTCTCCGCCCCTGGGAAAGGCACACATCCATGATCTTGGCTCCCTGGTACCTAATCACGTGCAACTGGGGTAGCATTAGAGATCAGAGTTTGACGTGTGAGCTGATGGAGCCACACTGGAGCTACGGGAGACTCTGAACCCTTCTGGAGATGTCCAGGCCTCACCAGGGCCTGAAAACTGTTCCATACGACAGACACAGAATCAAAGGACCTCAAGAGAGCTCATGGCAACATCTCCAGGGGCATCTCGGCAAGGCTGAATCGAGGATGGACCTGCATCCTAAGTGACCAAAACATAGAAAAGGAGCACGTGAGAGGCCCGTGACAGAAGGCCCCTCACCAGAGGACATCTTTCTACCCCCACACAAGCGAACCATTTAAAGTCAGTCCCCCGATACCTGTCTACGGGGTCTCATGGGAGCTGGAAGGTACCCTGGAACCGACCTTCCTTGCCTTCCTAGAACTGCCCTGGCCCTCGGTCCCCCAATCTCAGACTTATTTGTTCTGGATGCAGTGGCCAAACGACCCCCCACAGTTCAGTTTCCAAAGATTCCTGCTGTCCCCGCTTGGCTGGCTTAGGTGGTATTCTAGCAGGGAGGAAACACACTTCATTCTTTATATTCTTTAGACACAGGGCAAGTGTAACAAGCGTGTGAAGACAGAGAACCTCAGGGTTAATCGTGTAGAGAGGAGGAGCTTCAAACATTTAGGAAGTTCATATGAAGCCCACCCTACCCACACATCCCATGAGAACAATCTGAGCTTCTCTGCCAACCTAACAGTCGTGTGTGTGTGTGTGTGTGTGTGTGTGTGTGTGTGTGTGCTACCCATTTAACAACAACACCTGCTCTACACTAGACCTTAACCTTCCTAATGCTTTAATCTATTAATACAATTCCTCATATTGCAGTGACCCCCAACCATAAAATTATTTTTGCTGCTATTTCAGGACTGTAATTTTGCTACCGTTGTGAACCGTAGTGTGAATATTTTTGGAGACAGAGGTTTGCCAAAGGGGTCACGACCCACGGGTTGAGAACTACTACACTAGACACTTAAAGCTCTGGGTCTCAATTTCTATAACTGTACAAGAATAAACTTCCTCAGGTTCAAACACTGGGATAAAAGGATTCAAAGGTTCCATTCTTATCTGACATGGAGAAAAGCACATAGATCCATTAGTAATGTCAGTTATGGTCACACTAAAAAGGGAAGGATATGTTTGTTGGTGCCTGGACCACCTCAAAGGACCCTCTTGCTAATTCTAAGACTGTAAATCATAAGCTAAATCCCCCTAAAGGGTGATTTAGACCCTCTAGAGGCCTACGAGGTTTAAAGTTGTGAACACTGAGTTATAAAGAGTTCAAAGGATTCCCTTTGCTACAAATGGAAGAAACAGTGTGTGCTGAACAAATGCCCTGCACTCCACACTCAAAGCTCCCTGAAAGGCACAGGCCCACAGGCGGCCTTGGTGAAGTTTCTCCTCAGTCCCGAACCTGATGGGATGAGGAATGGCTTCCCAGCATGAAAAACCAAGCATTTCTATGCAGCTGTTGAGTCGCAGAAATAATGGCTGTGAGAGCCTAAAACTGTTTCCATTCTGAGAAGCTTTCATTTTAAGGACAAATCACCTCTGTGCAACTCCAAAAAATAAAAGAGAGAGAGAGAGCGCTTCACACAAGAGACATTAATGGCTGTTAAGGTGTTTGAGATAGGAATTAGGGGAGGGATGAAAGAAGTCGTTTACCAGGAGGAGGAAGCCTCATGTTCTCATCTATTTAACTGCAGTGTGCTCAGCCCAGGGACCGACCTTACAGGCTCCAGGAAGGACCTCAAGAGTCTGAGGAGAACAGAGTGACTGCTGCATCGTGGCTAACTGTGTGCCCTCTACGCCACAGCTACCACGCTTTCTGTCCCCACCCTTCTGTGAGCTCTTCTAATCCTGATGATGGAGGTCTGCTCCTGGGGCTTCCTGGGCCATTGGTGATTTCACAGGGTGCCAATCCATAAGCCCCAGAAAACACCCAGGCCTCTAAGAACACTCCAGGACGGGAGTCAGAGGCACCTGCGGCGGGGGGCGACTCCTACCACACTTAGCACCAGAGGCTCTAAGTCCCTATCATCATCATGAGTCACCCCTCAAGTTAAAAGGCAAGTCGTTTATTGAGAGGAAAGAACATACTATCAAGATCCAATTCCCACCTCAGACAATGCCATCCTCATCAAGACTTGGGGAGAAAACAGGCTTCATTGAGGAGAGAACTCAGCTCCAAAGGCCCTGAGGATTCAGGGCCAACAGAGGCAATACCATAACAGGAGCAGGGAAATTAATTGAACATCTGCTATACACTGGGTACTTGTTTACTGTTTCGGGGGCATTATCTCATTTCATCCTCCCAATAAAACCGTGGGGCGAGTATCTCTACCTTGTAATAAGCTGAGGAACAGAAAGGTTAACATTCATTTTCTAGCTCAACGTCTATTTCCGTCTCCACTCTGATTCAACATGGAGAAAGGTGCAGAGATCCATTAGTGATGTCTGCTGTCTTCGCACTGGATAAAAGAGAAGTGTGCGTTTGTTGGTACCTGGAACAGCTCAAAGGGGTCCCTCTTGATAGTTCTACGATTGTAGATTATAAGTTAATTCCCCCCAAAGAATTGGGGTAATTTAGAGTCTCTCAGGGCCCTTGGGTTGAAGGTTGTGAGCTGCCACACTGTTCCAGATCAAGAGTTATTGAGTGGCGGGGTGAGAAACCAGGTGTGTGGATTCTGGGGTCTGTGTGGGCTTTTGTAGCACTCCAGGCAGGCTGGTATCCACAGGGACGCATGAATGTTTGCCGAGCTGAGAGAGGGACAGAGAGACAGAGAAACAGAGACAGAGACAGAGAGACAGAGAGAACCAGAGATGTCACCCCAGCCCACTCTGGGCTATGTTTTTTCATAGCACTACAGAACATGGGAGGCACTGAGGGAGACAAGGTCCTTCTCAGCTCTTCAAAGACAAAGAAAGAATCAACCTTACTCTTCACAGCTCTCAGTCTCCATCCAACAGATCTCAAACAGCATGTTCCAGAATATTCTCTCACATAGAAGGTACCGGAAACAGATTGTGAAAACAAGTAATAACTCAGCATCTGGTAAGAAAAGCCCAACCCTGACACATTCCAGAGCCAGGGAAGACCACGGCATATCCTCTCAACCATGGCACCTGATACAATCCCCAGACACAGAGCTTTGGTCACTGGTGAAAACAAGCAAGAGCAACCCTTTCTAGAACCACCTCCACCAAACCCAGACCGGGAACAACACTCCCACCAGGCCGCGCTGGGACTTAGTTACGTTCTGTGGCTACCAGGAAGAGAGGGAAAGGCTAGCTGGATTACAGAAGGCTCCAGAGCAGAGCACTAAAGAGTCACAGCGAGCAGGAACGGTGTGAGGCCTTTGCTACGACCCCTGACTGACAGACACCAACAAACGGGAGAAGATGACAAGCCCAAGCTTTCTCAGGAGCAGAGTCCCAAGAGGGGGGATGAAGAGGGCCACAGTGGAGGACAAAAGGACTAAATATTTGAGTGTGTGTTTCACGCTGCACTTGGGTTTTTGTTGTTGTTGTCGTTTTTTTACAATAAGAATGATTATCAAGTGTTGTCCAGGAAAAACAAGGGGTAATAACATAAACAAAAATGGAACTATGGTCAACAAGAACATCATCAAACAAGAAAGACACGCTAAATATCCAGAAATGTCCAGATCATAGGTAAATGGCCAATTACCAAGATGACTCCAATAGCTAGCTGTCCTGTCCTGAAAATTCTAACTCTAGTACTTAAAGCGTACTAGCCGCTAAGATACAAGATTGTAACTAACTATCTAGTCTTCAACTCCATCAAAGACCCGAGGAGGAACATAATAACACCTGAGAAAACAGAAAATGCAAGCAAGCAATTTCCGAAATTCTTGTGAGAATAGACAGAGACAGCCGGCCGCCTGGACAGTCACCTAAAGTTTCCCTGCATCAATGGGGCATCCAATTTGGCTACAGGCCTAGAATATCTGACAGACCATCTTACTCTGTCTTGGCAAGGTTCAGCAGTCACTTTTCCTTGTGTCCCACTTGTCCAGAATGGGCAGCATTCATACTGTCGGCAGTTGGGGCAAGGGCAGTTCTTTGTCCAACAGGCCATTTTGTGCCAAGAAGAAGACAAACTTCCGATCGGAAATGTCTCAGAAGCCCAACATTCTCTCGGGATCAGACCAGTGCTGCCAGGAGCCATCCTGTCTCGCTGCACTTGGTTTTAGTGCACACTGTACATCACCCACTCATTTCAAATACACAACAACCCTCCACAGATCATTCCACAGAGAGGGAAACTGAGTCAGGGATTAAGGCCTGCTCAGGGTTCTCCCTGTGCACAAACAAGGTGCCAACAGGCAAGTGCTCGGCCACCACCAGTCGCCCGCTGTTGCCGGCCTGCAGTGTGGTAATTCACAAAGCCGCATCCCAGCATGCTCAGACGGGCGCCAGTGACCAGGTTGCCCTCACAGTGGAGCTACACAGGAATGCCAGGGCCAAACTAAAGAATGCCAAAGCCCCTGGCTGGGAAGGCCAGGGTCAAACTAAGGAATGCCAAAGCCCCTGGCTGGGAGGGCCAGGGCCAAACTAAGGAATGCCAAAGCCCCTTGAACACAAACTTTGATTAAACAATAGTTTCCTTTGGGTTTTATGTTTTGTTTGTTTTGTTTTTTGAGACAGGGCTTCTCTGTGTAGTCCTGGCTGTCCTGGAACTCGCTCTGTAGGCCAGGCTAGCCTCGAACTCAGAGATCCACCTGCCTCTGCCTCCCGAGTGCTGGGATTAAAGGCGTGCGCCACCACCGCCCGAATGAATAACAGTTAGATATCATTGAGAAATATGTAAAACTGCCTTCAGTCTGAAAACACTAAACCTGACCAATTTGTAAAGCAATAAGGAAGTAATCTGGGGAGGCTGTAGACAAGCCCCTGGCAGGCTGCGTGAGGCTGTAACTTGGTGCCCAGAGAAGCGGGAGAGAGAAGGGGTTTATTGTTAGGATTCTGTACATTAGCAGCTCGGGGTCCTGTGTCTTCCGTCTTCCGTCTTCCATCATCAGTGGGCGGCACCCGCTGTGTGGTCATGCAATCCCTGCCTTAAAAAGCCGGGCACGGACCCCCCCCCCACCTCTCTCTCTCTCTCTCTCTCTCTCTCTCTCTCTGTTCTGTTCCCTGCTCTGCTCTGCTTCCCCCCCCCCACCGCCAGGCCTGGCTCCCCTCCTGTCCCCCATTTCTTTCTCATAAAGCTCTTTATAACTGGTAGACGTGGCCGTGGCCCATGACTTTTCCACTGGCAACCAGCTCCACCAGCCAGCGCCGTTTTACTATCATTTATTTTCCTAATTTCTAAGGTGCTAGAGACAACCGGAGGGCAGCCGAGAGGCTAAAGGTATTTATAATTTCCTAATCACCCGCCTTGGCCGGAAGCAGTCCCCCAAGCCCGCCACCTGCTGTGGCGGCCTGGGCCGGCGTGTGCCACTCCATCCCAACACCCGTTTCTGCCAGACAATCCCATTCTGTCTCATTCAACAAGCCCACCACCCAGGTCATCAGCACCCGTCCCTACCTTCCTGGGCGGGAGGCCCCAGCCATCCATGGAGGTGGCAGATGAGGGACCAGTTGCCTGTACAAGCACGTCAGAAATTAAGTGGGTGCTCTCGGGAGTTCAATTCCCAAGCTCAAATCCTCCCTCTGACTTCCTCCAAGCCTCCATGTCTCCATCTCACAAGCAACCGTATCATGAGGCCCAGCTCAGCAGACAGCTGTACTGATTAACTAGAGACTGCTCAGGCTGTGCCCTAAGGAGGGCGGCTGCCACTGAACAAGCACTCAGTGACGATAACAATACAGACAATGTGGGAACTGTCTGCAGTTAGACTCCAGCAGAGCACAAACTGCAGGCTGCCAGACAAGCCGCTTCTATTTCAAGGCTCGGAACGGCTTTTATGTCGCTGTGCCCCAGGCCTGAGTTGGTGTTCCCAGCCCCTCAGAGCTCACCTTCCTTCACAGACTCATAGGTGAGCGGGACCTCTGAGATCTGGGTTAGGTTCCTCATGAGCCTGGTTTTTTGTTTGTTTGTTTCTAATCAAAGTCTCTGCTGGGACTTTGGGCTCACAAATTAAGCTAACTTGGCTGGCCTGTCTCTGCCTCCCCAGTGCTGGGATTACACGCACACATGCGACCACACTCAGCTTTTCACATGGGTTCTGGGCCCTCAAGATGGCACCATAAGTACTTTACTCACCAGGCTGCCTCCCAGTCCCCTCTTTATCTAGAATAAAAACTAGATTTCTTCACTTCCCCCGAGTGAGAAATAAGTCAAGTGACCCAGGTCTGGCTAGTTAGATATAAGCATAACTATTTTTTGCTGTAGTAAAGGACTGTCCTAGACCACAAGGACAGAAACAGAGTGAGGTGGAGTGTCTGAGCCTCTGGCACCATGGAGCTATGATACAGGCCCTAGTGGGATTGTTTGGTGAGGGATGTCAGGGCTATTGGCATGAACCATGACATCTGGTCCTCACAAGCTCCAAGTGAGTTTGGGCAAATGACAGAGACACAGGAAAGTTCCATCGGAGGCTAACTGCCAATCAGCCCAAAGCCAGCCATCTCCAAGAGGCTGAACCAGGAGGACAGTGGCTCTATTTTCGGGCTCTTCTCCCTGGTTATGTGACACTTTTATCCCAGGTTCTGTCTTCAAGGTGCACAGCAAATGCAATGAGCACCAGGACATGCTGCTGGGTTCATGGAAAAGAACAGTGGAAAATAGAGGACCCTCATCCCCAAGAAACCAAGTCTATCTAAGGGGACACCACAGGCCATTGTGGTAGGCTACCACGTCTTCAGATTCCCCGTTGTCAAGCAGAATACAGGCACCAGCTGAGCTTACGCCAGACTCTCCATGTTCAAATCTGGTAGTTGCTGCTACCCAGTTACAAAGTACGGTGTTCCCTGCTGAGGCATGGCCATGTCTTCCGGCTCATCTCCAGATGATGTTTGCTCTGTGCTGACCCATATTTCTAAGTGATGACAGCATCCATCAAATTCACCCCATCCAAGACTGAATTCCTAGAAGGAATTCAGTGGGAAGCGCCTGTTGAATTCCTCACTTGACTCCAATGCTATGTCTCCACAGACAAAACAGAAGGCCCGTGACAGCGAGAATCAAAGAGAACAAGATTCACCCAGACGCCCTGCCTTTCCCCTTCTCCTCCAAGTTCTTGGGGTGCATCTGAGTCAATACTGCTCTAGGTTATAGTCGATTAAATATTCTACTGTTTGCAGTGGTCTGAATGAGAGAACGACCCCCATAGGCTCATCTGTTTCAAAACTTGATTCCCGGTTGGTGGAACTGTTTGGGAAGGATTAGGAGGTGTGGCTTCACTGGGGAGGTGGGGGTGGGCTCTGAGGATTTAAAAGACTCATGCCATTCCCAGTGTACCTCCTCTGCCTCCTGATCGTGGATGAAGATGTGAGCTCTCAGCTCTTGCGCCATCATTTGTTCCACCGTCTTGAACTCTAACCTTTTGGAGCCATAAACCCAATTAAGCACTGTTTTAGAAGTTGCCCGAGTTGGTCGTGGGGCTTCATCACAGCAGTCGAAAGGAAAGTGAGACAGTACTGAGACCCTACAGGATCCACCCCTCACCTGCTCCTCCCACCGCAGTCTAACCCCGCTCTTCCCTCAGCATCCTGCACTTACTCCCCCTTCCGGACTCCGGGCTAGCCTGCCTTCATCTGCTTAGCCCCTGCTTACACACGGCCTCTTCCGAGAGGGCTTCCTCAGCCAGCCCTTCTGAGGCAGTCTTCCTCGGTCACTAACCCTGGCAATGGCATTTTTCCCCACCAAAAACTCAGATTGCACGCTGGGAATGTGCTGACTGACAGAAGCTGACTTCCCCAGGAGGATGGAGGCTCTCTGGAACAGGGCTTCAGCTGTTGATCACACTGTTGCCTCCTCGGAGGCTGAGGTGGACCTGGCAAGTTACAGGTGCTAAGTGTCCAAGAAACAAGCGGCAAAATTAATTTATGGGATATTTGCTGTGTGTCAATTATTGTGCCAGGTTCCGAGGACACAGATTAGTAATAATAAATAAATAAATAAATAAAAACAGAAACACAACAAAAAAGTTTATGTTCCTGTCCCTGAGCACATGGCTTGGAGAGTGAATACCACAGATGTTGGGAGCACGCAAAGAGAGGGTGCCCACAGCTCCACAGAGGCACAGCAGGCCACTTCCCAAGCCCACCTGCTCATCACCACGGAAGAACCGCCAACTCCTGCCTCCTGCTGATGACACAGGACTCAGAACTCTGGTCTACCCCCCAGAAACTGCCACCAGATCTGGTCCCGGCCCGAAGCCTGGATGAAGATGCTATGACAGGTTCGTGACTAACTATTCATTTAAAGAAGAGCCACCCACATAGAAGCCTTGAATCATCTGGTACCTGAGGACTAGAAATCAGGCATCTCCGTCTGAAGATCCCGAATAATAACCACACAATGGGGCTGGTTCCTTCCCTTTCCAGGGGAGAGGCATGAGAGCCTCACTTGAAGGAAATGACAGAGTGGCTTCTGTCAGAGAACTGGGGACAAGGAAGGGGCTCCGGGAACTCAGTCCTAAGAAGTCTCATTTATCTGAAGTCACAAGAGGTCCATATGCCTCGCCTGGCATGCCCACCATGGGAGCACGTCTCTCCCACCCTTTATTCAGCAAGGATGCTGGAGAAGGTGAAGAGGCCCAGGGGCACTCTGAAAGCAGAGACTGAAAACCTGTCGAGGAATGCTCACACAGATATCTACAAGAGCAGGGACTACTGCCACCAGAGAAGGTTCCCATGATGACCCATCAGAGCTGGCCCCATGGTGGCCTGGACACACACACACACACACACATACACACACACACACACACACACACACACACACACACACACACACTTAAATCTAGATGCCGCATATGAGAGAAAATCTGCACTATCTATCTTTCTGGGCCTGGTACATTTTGCTTCATGATATGATCACCAGTTGCACCCATTTCTTGTAAATGTCACAATTTCATTTCTCCTCACAGCAGAATAAAATGCATTGTGCATATGGACTACGTTCTCTTTCTTCATTCATCTGTTGATGGACATCTAGGTTCATTCTATTTCTTAGCCATTGTGCATAATACAGCAATAAGCATGGATGTCTGAACATCTCTGGAGAACACTGACTTAGAATATTTCAGGTATATAACCAGGAGGTGGTCATTCCCACTCTTGTGGATTGAACTGTGTCCCTGAGAAGGCATCTTCATACACTTCCCAGTACCTATGTGTGTGGCTTTATTTGATAACAGGGTCACTATAAATGGAATCTAATTAAGATGTTATGCTGGGGAAGGGAGGGGAGTGTTTAATGACTGGCATCCTTTTAGGCAAAGGGAGGTTGGGCACAGAGACGTCAATAGTGTGAGGACACAATGTTGCTAGGACTCAAAGGCTGCTTTTTCTAAAGAGCACTGGCTCTTCCTTTGGTCCTGCAGATGCCCAGTGGGCAGCTCACCTCAGGATCAAAGCTTGGCATCTGGTTCCATTACTATTGCAATCTTTAGGTCAGATTCCTGCTCAACTTTGCATGCAGGTGTATTAGCTACTGAAGATGTAGTCTGCAGCTGTGAGCTGGCAACCTTCCCTTGAGAGGCTGGAGACACCAAGACAAGAGATGCTGGGGGGCTTTGTTTTTTGTTGTTCCTTCTGAGTTTGTTGTTGTTTTGTTTGAGACAGAATGTCTAGCCCAGTGCACTATATAACCCTATGTATATAACACTATATTATCACTATGTAACCCTATGTATATAACACTATATTACCACTATGTAACCCTATGTATATAACACTATATTACCACTATGTAACCCTATGTATATAACACTATATTACCACTATATAACCTATGTATATAACACTATATTATCACTATGTAACCCTATGTATATAACACTATATTACCACTATATAACCTATGTATATAACACTATATTACCACTATGTAACCCTATGTATATAACACTATATTACCACTATGTAACCCTACGTATATAACACTATATTACCACTATGCAAACCTAAGCACTATGGAGCTGAGGATGACCTTGAACTCCTAATCCTCCTGCTCCACATCTAAAATGTTGCAATCATAGCCGTGTGCTACCATGTCTCGTTTATGTGGTGCTGGGAAATCAAACCCAGGGCCTTGTGAATGCTAGGCAAATACTCTACCAACTTCACTACACCCATGGCTGAGACATTTTCAAGGTTTCCAGGGCCATCATCATTCAGATTGTCAACCACGAGTTTAACAACCACAAGGGCATACCCAGAAGCCTCCAGCCACTGCCCTGAGCCAACAGCCCCAACAGCCCCATTAGCCCCATCCTCTCTGACTTGTCCTTTGTTTCACGTCACTCTCTCCTACAGTGCTCGTGGATTCCAGAGACATCTGGCTCATGGATAAACATCTTGAGACAAGATTCAAAACCAGATCCTGGGTGGCAGCCACTTACAAGGCGTTTCCACCTGGCCAATGTGGCCAGCAGCGCAAGCCCCCATCCCTGGCTGTATAAGCCCTGACTATGGCTGGCCCCTCAGATGCAGCCTCGCAGCCATCAGAGCTGCTGCTCTGCTCCCTGGTGTGAACACAATGAGAATCAATGCCCTTCCTGGCCCCAACACCATCAGTTGATCTTTGGGGACGGCGAGGCCTGGCTGATCGCGGCAAGCCCAGTGAGGCTCCGGCCTAGCACATCAGTTACAGTACGCATCCGGCCATGTGACGGCAGAGGCAGAACTTGGAGGACGTCTACAAGCCAAGACATACCAATGACTGCCAGCATCCAGCAGGGGCTGGGAATGAGGCGTTCTCCCGCAGAGCCTAAGGACGAGCCAGCCTTTGGCTTTAACCGCCTGCCCTCCAGAACTGTGAGAGACATTTTCGGTGTGGGGCTCTGGGAAGTGGAGGCCCCCGGGCCCAGAATCACGGAGAAGCCCCCTTCTTTGCCCCCTCTCATCAGGGTGCAGTGGGAAAGAAGGTTCTGTAGACAAAGTCGGCTTCAGATCACAGCTCCGGCTCTGTCACCTGGGGTACTTCGGGTCCTCAGTAAAATGGGGTATCACACCACCCTGGTGCTACAGGTAACGCATGCACCCAGCTCACGAAGACCAGAGGGAAACAGGCATTGGACATGGCTGTGAACAGTGGGAACTGCGAACATTCTGGCTGGGGATGTGACTCAGTTGTTAGAGGGACTGCTTAGAGAGCAGAGGGAAGTCCTGGATTAATCCCTGGGACTTCATAATCCAGGCATGGCAGCACATGCCTGTAACCCTAGTGTTTGTGAGGTAAAAGCAGAGAAATCAGAAGTTCAAGGCTGGGGCTGGAGGCATGGCTCAGCGGTTCCTCTTCCAGAGGACCCAAGTTCAAATCCCATTACCCACATGGGATGGCTCACAATTGTCAACAACTCTAGCTCCAGGGGATCTGATGAGTTCTTCTGGCCTCTTTGGGCAGGTGAGTGAGTACACACACACACACACACACACACACACACACACACACACACACACACACGCCAATTCAAAGCCATCCTCAGCTACACGGCAGATCTGAAGGCTGCCTGGTTTACCTGAGACCCTGTCTTGGGCTCTGTCTCCCCTGAGCCCCTTCTTTCTGGAAGGTCTTTCCTGTCCTTGCAAAACCAATCTTGTGTCCATCCCCCCACTCCCACCCCCAGCACCATTGAGACCCCAGTGAGAGTTCCATCAAGGGCTCTAGCTTCTGACTGTGGCAGAGCTTCACACCCCTCCCCCAGAATTCCCCTCCCTCAGCTCAGAGTAGGCACGCCCTTTCCTGCCCATCAGGACCCCCTACCCAGCCAGCAGCTGGGGAGCAGACTCCCCAGAGGCTTTCTCTGTGGGACCGCCAGCGCTCCACCTGTAGCGCTGAAGGACAGGCTTCCTGCCAGCTCCATCTGCCTCTAGGGACAAGATGTTCAGTGGAGAGAGAGAGAGTCGACTCTGGGGAAGATGTGGAGTTTTAATGCTATCTGTCACAGCCTGAGATGGAACCCAGCCTCTCCTGCAGGGGACTCGGGGTGGCTGAGTAACTCCTCCGAGAGCTCACTGGCTAGGAACAATTAGGCCAAGATTCAAACCAGCTGTTGCTCTGAGGCCTGCATCGTCGTCGTCATCTATTACGTCAAAAATACAGTTCAGAAATCAGATTTTCCCTTTGGTTTTTTTCAGCCCTCCGTTCTTGTGGTTCCTATTCCATCCTACCCAGCATCTACTGATTTTCCATGCATTTATTATATGTATGTATGTATATGTTCACATGTATCAGTCTGGGCATGCACAGGCCATGGCACACACGTGGAGGTAAGCTTTGGGAAGTCATTTCTCTCCTTCTACCACTTGGGTCCCAGGGATCAAATTCAGGTTGTTAGGTATAACAACACCAAGCCCCTTGACCTGATGAGCCATCTTGTCAACCAGAATCTGCATTTTCTATTAGTCTAGTTACCCACCTCACCCCACCCCGCCCAGCACTACCTCAAGTTCCCTTTCCCTCCGGCTCTGTATGAAACAGCTGATAGACTGGGAATCTGCACTGCTTTGATTTCTGTTACTACACAAAACACCTGAAGCTGACCACCTAAAGAAAGGGACTTATTTGGCTTACAGTCTTGGAGATAAACGTCCCAGACTGAGTGGCTCCATCCCCTTGGCCCCTGGCAGGCGGCATCCCACTGGCAAGAGTGGATGTAGAACCTGGCATGCTTCCTCCATCTCACTCACTATGTGATGTCTTCAGTTACCATGCAGGATGGTCTTGGCCATCATCACATGCTGGCAACTGTGTGCTCTCAGATTCAGCCTCCAGAACCACGAACCACACACACTTCTCTTCTTTATAAGTTGCCCAGTCTCAGGGATTTCATTATAGCAACAACCACCAATTGTTAAAATAAATAAATAAATAAACAGCCAAACACCGAGAAAAGTAAAAAAACAAAACAGAACAATTGGGCATTGGGGAGTTACTTACTTTAAATCTGGAAGGAAAAGCCTTTCAGGAGCATTGACATTTCTGAGTATGAATGAAAAGAAGCTGATCAAAGGCCAGCAGAGGAAGATGTGGGACAAGGGACACTAAGGCCTAAGGCAAGAACATGCCCCTGTTTTCATCTTGGCACACCAAAGTGGCATGGAGTCTCAGGCCTTGTGACTCAGGTGTGGCAGCTGGGACCAGCAGCAGAAATGCTGAGGCTCGAGGCCCCATCAACCCCAGACCCGGCCGCCCCGCACCTCCCCACCCCGGTTAGCAGACAGCCTGATGAGGCATTCCATGAGAAAATTAGACACACTCTCACCCCACACAAAAACGCTTGTTGAAGGAATGAATGAGTAAGCGAACAAATGCTTTGCATAGCAGATTTCCAATTCAAACCCCTTTTAACAACCTGACATCCAGGGCCCCTGTGCCAGACGGGGAAGGTGTCAGTTTGACACCCCGTAAAGCAGCTGACTGACAGTTATCAAAAGGGGAAGGAGAAGGTGGGCCTCCTTCGGGGTCAAATGGCCCCTCAGCTGTTCAGCACCCAAGAGCTCCCCGCCCTGAGCTGTTCCAACATCCCTCGCGGCTTCCCCGCAGCCTCCCATGAAACTTCAGATTCTATTACTAGTCCCTAAATGGCTATCAACCCCACACTGCTTGGTTAAAAATACTCTTCACACTTGTTAGGCCTCCCCACCATCAGATCACTTCGAGGAATCCGAGGCTGAGATTAGCAGAATATGTAAATCCTGCCTCTTCACAGAGCCTGCCTGCAGCAGGCTGGCACAGCACAGGCCACGGAGTAGGAGGACGCTAAGTTCGTTGCCTTTTGCAAGACACACAGCTGACTGAATCTGGGCGTTCTAGCTACAGGAGCAGCATTTCAAGCTCCCGAAGCTGCACTACTCATACGGCATGCCCATTCCATGCTTCTGAAAGCGGGCGGTCACAGGATGCACGGGGAAGAACAGTCCACCCTGCCGCGCTCCACTGTCTGGAATCGTGCTACCAGTGCTTAGAGACCTTGACCTTGGCATGGGGTCTAAGACCGGTTATCCTGATCTCACACTTCCTCTGGGAAATCCCATTTGTAAAACTGTGAAGTCCTTTCTTTTTTGTATTAGAGTCGCTCACGTCTAGGAGGACAGGCTAGAGAAAAGCTAGAGTAGGTAGTTAAGAGCCATGCCCAGCCCTGGAAAACAGGCTAGAGAAGGGCTAGAGTAGGTAGTTAAGAGTCATCCCCAGCCCTGGAAAACAGGCTACAGAAGAGCTAGAGTAGGTAGTTAAGAGCCATCCCCAGCCCTGGAAAACAGGCTACAGAAGGGCACCCACATACAGAGCTGGAGTAGGCAGCCTCTGAAATAAAACCAGAGACTAAAAGCTCCTAAAAAATAAACTACTATTTGCCTCAACTGGAGACCATGGACACTCACTTTCTTTTTTTCCCTCCAGACTGTTAGAAAGAAGTTAGGAAAGCAAGGCCCTAGTAAAGACTTAGGGGAGCTAAACTTCAGCGAGATGCTACCATACAAGATGCCCACTACAATGACAGAGAATGAAAGTGCAAGTTATCAGGTGTGTGCACACAACACACACACACACACACAAACACACACACAAACACACACACAACACACACACACAACACACAACACACACACAACACAACACACACACAACACAACACACACACAACACAACACACAACACAACACACACACACACACAACACAACACACACACACAACACACACACACACACACACACACACAATGGTTCAAAGACCTTCTCTGTCTCCTTCACCCTTGGCTAGCTTATTATCATGGGAGACAGGTTATGCTGCCCCTCTAACTCCCAATTCTGATTTCAGACAGAGAAATATCTCTTAGCAAAACAAGGTGTTGAATTTCGCAATGCACCGTGATCAATATTCCATCCCACCTACGAATGCTTGACACCAAAGGGAACAAACCATTGCCTGAGGTCCAATCTTCGCTGCTGCTTGTTTCTGCAAGCAGCACTACTGGACAGCAACCTTCCATGTCTGCTTTCTGATGTACAGCTGCAGCTGAGACACCCTGGCAGGGACCCCGTAGCCTGCAAAACCTAAAATGTCTACAACCCAGTCCTCAAAGAAAAACTCATCTCCCTTCAGCTTGGGTGAACAAAGCAATATTCACAGAACTGTTAAGCACTTCCGGCTCTATGTAAAGATCAAAATATCTGGCCAGACTGAAAACCTGGATCCTCCCGTACATATAACACAAACACCCAGTCAGTCCGTGTGGGAGATGGGCCTGGGAGGAAAGGCTAGAGACGTTCACAAGAACTGTCACCTCCATCCAGTGCTTTTCTGGGTGTCACTGCAGAATGGCTGTGAGAATACCTTCAAACTGGGTGTGACAAACAGCTCCAGGGGACATGGAGGGATAGACTCTGGCTCCCAATGTCCAGGTTGCAGTGGCTAAGCAATGTGGCCTCTTAATCATGGCTCCTCTCGGCTGCAGTGTGGACTTGGGTCTTGGACACAGTGGACATCTTCTAGTTTAACTGCTCCCACCTCCAACTGGAGAAAGCTCGGAGCTATGCATCACTAACCCCTAGGGCAGAGTATCTGTATTCTCAGGGCTGTGCATCACTAACCCCTCGGGCAGAGCATCTGTATTCTCTCTTCAGTTCTTCCTCTTCTGCATTGTCTTCCTTCATTGTGTTGCTAATGGTGCCCAACCCATCGATCATTTCTTTGGTTTTTCAGGAAAGGACACCAAGTATAAAATCTACAAAATTCTGGATGATGCTAAGACTGGGATGGCCCTGAGGACAGGGTAGCCTTTTCCTCTCCCATGCTAGCCCCAGTTTCCACGTTTCCTTTGGGAAAGCCATGAGAACTGGCTGGGCTGTGAGCAAACCCAGGAACTCATGCAGAGGGATGACCTTCAGGGAGGTGTTATGCAGGAGGCATCCCACCCTCTTATCCTCTGCTCCTTACTCTGGTCACAACCGGATCCCACCCAGAAGCCAGGTGGGATGGCACAGCCCAGGCCACACTTGGTGAATCTGCACAAGGAGCGCCTGTGTTTGTGTTTCTGGATGCTTGCTGCAATCCTGTTCTGCCAAACTGCATGCGGTCCCTTCTTCCTGCCTCCTTCATGGCTGCAGCTGGGATCTGTTTGTATTAGAAAACAGGCCATTCTCAGGGGCCAGGTCTGTTTACCCTGTCTACAGTGGTACCCACAGAAATGGAAGAAGGCAGGTAGAGATTTCATCATGTCGGTTAACAGCAGAACTTGTTAGCTCGGCTGGAAAGGCAATTTTGAGGTTGAAAAATAGCCCATGCTATTTGAACAGTTGTGCCTTTTTAGACCGTTGGTTGCTCAAGCGACAGTCCTCTTCTTGGCTAGCGGGTATCCGCCTGTGTTCAGGGACACAGGGGGTCCTAGCCTGAGCAGCTGACATACTGATGGTCTAACCAAGTCATGGCACTGTCACTCCCCTTTTACAAACTTTCCTTGCAGCTACAAAGTGTCAGGTGACCCACTTCTGGCCAATGGGATACTGGGAGGGACTTGGAACAGAATCCAAGCACTCAATAAACTCTGTTGTTGCCGTTATCATTATTACTGTCCAATGGACTGATCCTTTCTTCCCTCCCATGTCTTCACCCCACCAAAAGTAAGCTGGACCTGGCTTGACCTAGCTCACATGAACGACTGTGTGTACTGAATCCCAACGCCGCGGAGTATAATACGATCACATCGCTTGCTTGAAATCCGCCATGGTAGAAATAGTTACAGCATGAAAATTGTTACAAAGCAGAATCATTTCCCCCCCCCCCTCCTGGAGAGCTAAATGTAACACATTTGCTACCACATCACCCCTACTTGCCTGCTTCCCCTCTTTCCAACTACCCATAGTCCCCTCAAAAAAATCCCCAAGGCCCTACTGTGGGCTGAGCATCTGAAGGTCTGCAGGAGAGGTGGCGTGCTTCGATGAGCCTCCAGTGAGTTTACAGTCTCGCAGCTTAGCAGAAGCCGTTAGGACCCATGGATTACAAGGAACAGACGCTCAACCATCAGTACTTCAGTTGGGAGAGTCTAGCCAGGCATGGTGGCACACTCCCAGAGTCCCAGCACCTGGGAGCCTTGAGCAGGAGGACTCCATTCAAGGGTAACCTGGACTACATGGTGAGTTCAGAGCCAACCTGGGCTACCTACTGAGACCTTCCTCCAAGGAGGAAATAAAATGTTTGGCCACCCAGCATCAGCAAGGGTCCCAACAGTCCCAGGCCCCTCTCACCGCCATTATTTGCATATCAACTCTCTACCTCATGAGTACAGGACTTCATCCTAAACGCAGAAGCAGGAGCAAAGGGCTTTTCTTTTCATCCGAGAAGAAAACATTTGAATCCTTATAATGACTGCATGAGACAAATACTACAACTACTCTCCTTTCATAGGTATGGAAATAAAATCCAGAGAAGACTCAATGATGTGCTTAAAGCTACCGAGCTTGAATAGCTGGAATGCATGTGAAAGCAGGCAGTGCTGGGGGGCTGGCTTGGGATGCTTAGAGCCCCCCTGGGACCTGTACCAACCTGTAGGAACCTCTGGTCTCTGTGCTCACCGTTCACGCTAAGACTCTTCGTAACTTCAAGAATAAGAGAGCCATTGGATCATTTGCCTATACCTCCCGCCCACTCACACACAACGCAGACACTGTCAGGTGCTGATATTTGCAAGTGTCAGGGGAAACACTCCCGGGAACCCATCTCAGCTCTCAGACTGTCCAACCCGAATGGAAAAAACAATCACAGTGCTCCTGGCGCCAGCAGGCCAGAGCCTGGCTCCTTCCTTCTCCAACGCTCCACTTGAAAACCTGAAGACCCGGGCTCCCGTCCACTTGGCACTCAGACCATCTGCACGGCCCACCTGTCTGTGTAACTGCACACCTCCCTTTTAGAACTGCGTTTCTCTTTACGGCGTCCACTGCCGGGGGAGATCTTACAGTCTGTACCTGCCTCAGCTGCTCCTCCATCAAAGAAAACCCCAAACGCACTGGCATCCTGCTACAAACCGGTATTGCCTCTAGATCCAGGCAGAGGGAAAAAAGTATTGGTTTAAGTAGCCGAAGGACTTGAGCAACTTATTATTCATGTTTTCTAATAGAAAAAGTAAGTTCTCTAGCTCTCTACCTGATTACTTGTGCAAATAAATAAAGAAATCTTTAAAAACTAAAACAAGGTCTGGCCTAGAAGGCCAAGTCCCACTTGACGGACGCTTTGATGACTGCAGTTCCACAAGGCGCAGCTGCAAGCTCGATTTGCCCTGGCAAGTTGGGGCTTATGCTCGGAGCAAGCCCCAGCCATCCCGGGGAACACACACAGCGGGTCCCATCACCGCTCCACTTGGCTTTTGATTTTGGACTTTCATTTTGCTTTGTTTGGGCTCTGTCCAAGGCAGAGAAGAGGTGGATGGACCAAGGCAGCTGCAGGCACTTAGGGAGAAGCAGCCTGACTCAACGGAACTTCCCCTCGTCACCAGGTGCTCCACAGGTAGGAGACCACAAACCCTTTCAAGATGCCTTTCTCAGTCCCCCACCCCTTTTAATACGTGTTCAAACAAAATCCAAAACTTCCCGGAGGGCACTCTGAGCTGCTCAGAGCATCTTTATTATGTAAGCTAAGGACAGAGGAAGGAAAGTCCAACCCACTTATTAGCCCCGACCAATCCAAAATAATGAGAAACAGAACCGACCGCCTGGAGTTCCATGACCTTGAAGAGGCGCTTAACCATGTGCTTACTTATTCTGGACTGTGTCTCCCCAAAGCCTTGGTTGGAATCCCCAGTGGAGTAGGAGGGTGAGGAGGTGGAGTCTCTAGGAAGTGATTAGGTTGTGATAGTGGAGTTGTCCGGAATAATTCCGGGTCATGGAAAACAGGCCTTGAAGCACGCTGGCGCGTAAGAGAAGATGGCTGTCTACAAGCAGGAAGGAAGCCTCACCAAAACCCACCCAGGCCGGCTGCACCAGCTACCAGGCTTCCAGAGAGGCCTCACCAAAACCCACCCAGGCTGTCTGGCTGCGCCAGCTACCAGGCTTCCAGCCTCCAGAACTAGGACATAAGTTCCTACTGCAGCCTGAGCTGGCTTCCATATGGAAGTTCAGGGAGCAGGGAAGGGTAGCTACTTGACTCCCAGGGTTCTCTACTCAAGCCCAGGCTTTTATACACACCAAGTGTGTGCCCTGCTCAGAGAAAACCAGCTCAACAGCAGTGGATTCCCCCTCCATCACAGCACGCACCTGGACAGGCTTCCCAAAGGAACACGGTAAAGACTGATCAGGACCAAGGGTCATGACACTAGTTCCCCCAGGAAACCTGGCTTGCAGGCAGCTGTGGAGATGCCCTGTGGTAGCTCACTGTGCCACAGGCAGGTCGAGGAGGGTGGCCTCCACCCACGAGAGAGACCCTCAAGAAACCTGTGAGCATGGAGAAATTTAAAGAAACTTTAAGAAGGCAAAAAACAAAAACAACACACACACACACACACACAAAACAAAACACCTTGGTTGTTCAATTTGTAAGGACACTCACCTTGGGTTTTGTCTTTCTCCCTGTCACTCTGTGGGGGTAAGAACAAGGCATTCCTGGCTCTGGGGACATTCATTCTTGCTCCAGGGAGGACCATGACCATGACCACAGCAGCTCACCATGGACAGCTTAGAGGTCTGCTTTGTACAGCAGCTAACCGCTGTCTCCTTCGCCCTCCTCTCTCTCCATCAGTGAGCAGTACGTTGTGTGAGTTTTATGGTTGTCTGGAATATCACCTCTCAAAATACGCTCAACTGTGCTCGCTGTTTTCTGAGAAGGGAATCTCAGGAAGCCAGTCGGCCAGCCCCTTCTCTAGGATTTCTTCAAAGTCTTCCATACTGTACCGGTTTGACTAGTGTTGTGGTGAGTGTGTGTGTGTGTGTGTGTGTGTGTGTGTGTGTGTGTGTGTGTGTGCACGCACAAGAATGCACATGCCACGGCGTGCCTGCGGAGGTCTGAGTCCTCACCTTCAACCTGGTTTAGGACAGCGTCCTCCAGGCTAGATGGCCTCCCAGCTTCTGGCTGGTCTCCCTCTGCCTCCCGACTCCTGGTCAGGGTGACCTGAAGCTACAGAAATGTGCACCACTATGCCTGGATTTGTGGGCCCCAGGGATAGGAGCTCAGGTTGCCAGGCTTGCAAAGCCACTGATTTGCCCACCCAGCCATCTTTCCTGCTCCCATATCTTCTTAAGTGGCTTAAGTGAATGAGGTAATGAAGAAAATCAACGATCAGCCCCTCATGAGGGAAATCTGCTCAGGACAGAAGCAAGGAGAGGCACAGAGAGAGGAAGAGGTGAGAGGGGACACAAAGTGACTCTGGACCACCACACGTCACGATGCCACGGAGACACCAAGCTCCAAGCAGGAGCCAGCTCAACGTGGTCATCACTCTGGATTTATACTTCCAGCAGCTGTAAGACCCCGGCCAGAAGAGTCCAGAATTCAGGGGGCATGCCATAGTCCTCAACAGAAAGATCTGGACAGAATCAAAGGCTTGAAGACATGGCCATTCGTCTCCCTGAGTCAGAAGCAAGTGGAAACACACATGATATGGCATGTTGCCAGAAATACCTGCCCAGGAAGTAGAAGAAAACAAGACTGTGAACTTCCTGCGACCATGCCTCGCATGTCACTGTCTCCGGTTCAGCTGGCCACCCATGATCGACTCCGACCACAAAGAGGTTGGAAGACAGCATCTGCAGCACGCTCTTCAGGGGAACAACTCTTTCGTGGCTCCAAAAGGAATGTATGTTTGTATAGACAAATATTATTTATTTTGTATTTCCATCTTCACAGCCATCAGCTGTAACAGGCTTTATTTTGTAATAGATAATGAAGCTCCCTGGTACAAACACAACAGTCTTCTCTCTGGTTCCCTCGCCCAGCCTGGGAACCACAGTCCTCACAAATACTTCTAGAATACAGGTGCTGCGCAGGAACATGGCGGTGGGGGCAGCCTGGGCCGATTTACTTGAGCACATACCAGTGCCCAAAGCGCCCTTCTCAAAATGATCTGTTGTTTGTTTGTTTTCTGAAACAGTGTTTCTCTATGTAGCCCTGGCTGTCCTGGAACTCGCTCTGTAGACCAGGCTGGACCCGAAGTAACAGAGATCCCCGCCTCCAGACTGCCGGGATTAAAGGCGTGCACTACCACACCAGGCTTCAGGTCTGGGTTTATAATAGCACGTGGGTGAATGTATTGGTGTCTGTGGACTTTTTGAAGAAATCAAGCCCCTCCTTCCACTACACAGATCTTGAAGATCAAACTCGGGTTGTCTGGCTTCGGGGTACCTTTACCGACTGAGCCATCTTGGTGACCTCATGGCCTTCATTTTTAAGTGTACATTTGGGTAGCATTGCATGTAATTATCCTGCTGTACCATCATTTGCTTTTGGCCAAATGAAGCTCCATTCCCATGAAACAGTAACCACCCACTTCCCCCTTTTCAAAGCATCCTACTCTCGGTGCTTGTGAATCTGGCTGCGCCAGAATCGCCAAATACATGAATCATGCAGCCTTTTCTCCACCGTCTGGCTTATTTCACTTAGCACGACATCCTCGCAGTTTACCATGTCGCAGAATGCGTCAGACGTTCTTTTTGGTTTCGTCTGTTTCTGAGACAAGGTTTTGTGTATCCCAGCCTGGCCTTTAATGTTCTATATAGCCAAAAGACGACTCTGAACTGATCCTCTGGCCTCCACCTCCTGAATCCTGGGGTTGCAGGAATGCCCCACCATGCCAGTTTTATGGGGTGCTGGAGATGGAACTCAGAGCTTGAGCATGTGAATAATGCTGCTTTAAAATGGGTGTATGTAAGTCACTTCCAGTTCAAACTGTTGGGTCAGACACTCACTTTTTCTATAGATAAGCCAGAGAAGTGGGTGTCAGCCCTTGTGATAATTTTGTTCTTAATTTTTGAGGAATAAACATACTGTTCCAACAGTCATATGTGGTTTTTTATTGTTGTTGTTTTTATTTTTATTTTATGAGTATGGGTGTTTTGCCTACATGTATGTCTATGCGCCACATGTGTGCCTGGTACCTTTGGAGGTCAGAAGAGGGCATTGGATCCCCTGAAACTTGTGTTACAGACGGTTGTGAGCTGCCATGTGGGTGCCAGGAATCAAAGCCAGGCTTTCTGGAAGAACAGCCAGTGCTCATGACCAGAATCCACTCTCCAGCCAATGGTCACATGCTTTTTTAATGCTTGCACTTTCCACAATGGGCAGCACTGGTATTTAATAGCACAGCACACTTTTCTCAAGGAAAGATGAAGTTAGCTGTTAATCTCGACTTGGTCCTAGAAACCCAAGATGCTGAAAACAAAAAATGGACCTGAAAGTTGGTGGACAGTAAATGAGTGTCACCCAGTGATCTCTCGGGGCCTGCCAGCAGGCATCGGGCGCTCTGCACTCCCAGGGCACACTTCGCCTCCCCTCAGACCAGCTGCCCAGAAGTAACATGGTACTCAGTGGCCTTCCCTCCACTGTATCCCCAGTTCCCCTGGCTCTAGAATTCAGACAAATGCATTCTGGGTAAATACCCTACCCAGGACCTACATGATTCGAGCAAGAGGTGATAGCTAAAATTCCATTTGAATTTTTAAAAATTAGAGAGCATTGTATATACATCAGATAAGGAAGGCAGCAAACTGTAGCGAGAATACCATTGCTACAAAGAAAACCACACAGATTGTAGGACAAGCCGAACACAATCCAGATTTTTGTGGTCGATGGTGGGTTTTTTTTTTTCTTCTGGTACTGAGGATGGAACCCGGGCTCTGTATGTTCCATTCAAGTACCTTACCACTGAACCAAACACCCGGCCTCATAGCAACTTCAGGAGAGAGTCCTGCAGCCTCTTAGAAGCACACACACACAGATACACACACACACACACACACACACACACACACACACACACACACACACTGATGTCAAGCCACATTGTCATTTATCATGCTAACTTCACAGATACATGATGTTGACAGTTCCATGCAGGTCACCTCAAGGATCTCCCTATCTCCAGGGCAAAGCCAAAGACATTTATCAGAAAAGAAGAGCGCATCAGCAGGGCCAACACAAACTTAAAAAATCTGTGCACAAGCAGGCGCCCAGAATCTGCATGTGTTTTTAGAGGGCTTCTGGACCCTGTCTCTGGGCCTACAGACTTGACTTACTTTGAAAACATTCTCTGGAATAAAAGCCTAAGTGTCACGTGTGTTTAGATATTTCAGGAGATCTGGGCTGAAAGTGAGCTCAAGTTCTGCCCTTTTGCTCTTTGTGATTTAAACGCTGCAGGGTTGATGGAAAAAGAGCATTTTTCTGACCTGACTTCAGTCTTAACTCAGGAACTCACATCTTAGACAAAAAGCTCATTTTCCAGTAGACTCCCTCACTGGAGCACACACAGGAACACTCATGGGAGTGAGTACATGTCCGTACGTACACACACAAACACACACAAACACACACACACACACACACACACACACACACAATGATCTCAGGAGAAGACATGTGAGGACAACATTGGGGCGAATTACAACTCCCCGGCTCACCAAGCCATCTGAAGCCCTGGCCTCCATCTCTCATTAGCTTTGTAATTAGAGCGGCTGGAGCCGGGCCATTCCGGATCCACTAACACTATGGTTTTTACCCACCGGCGATTGTTCACCATAGTCTTTGACACATGGTCAATTGATTTGATTTTGCTGAGGCGTAAATGTGAATGAAGCTCACCCAGGTGAGGGCTAACAAGGACAGGAAAGAGGCCACAGGCCACAATCTGCCCTGAGACCCGAAGCCTAGGTCCCCCAAACTCACACATATGCACACCCTCATTTACTTACTCACATTCTCTCTTTGCAAGAGAATAACACAGCTCTCCCCTAACACTACCTGCTAGTACTACTAAAAGAAGTAAAGGTAAATGTGAAAGTCTAGAAATTAATAATGCTTCCCTAAAAAAGAACCTAAGCTGCTAACTACATTCCTTTATGACTCCTAAATTACAGTTTAAAAAAAAAAGTTGTTTCAGGGATGTGGTGGCTCATATCTGTAATCTTAGCACTTGGAAGGCTGAGGCAGGAAGACTGTAGAGTTTGAGGCTAGCCTGGGCTACAGAGTGCATTGCAGGCCAGCAAAGGCTACAGAGTGAGATCCCGTCACAGAGAAAAAAACAAAATCTTGAAGGCATAAGCCAACCCAACAGCAGCCTATTTACTGATTTCACTTGTGACCTTGAGTCTCGGGTTTAACTAACTGTTAAAAAAAAAAAAGTTAAGAGCCGGGTGGTGGTGGCGGCGCACGCCTTTAATGTGCTTGGGAGGCAGAGCCAGGCAGATCTCTGTGAGTTCGTGGCCAGCCTGGTCTACAGTGCCAGATCCAGGACAGGCACCAACACTACACAGAGAAACCCTGTCTCGGAAAAGAAAAAAAAAAAAAGTTAAAAAGCCTGCAAAGGTAAGTAGGCTTCTCAGCTGATGCTTTGGTGTGCATTACACTGACTTGGTGTGGATGGTCTCGGGGTATGACACTGTCCTCCTTGTCTCCGCCCTCAGCTCCTTCTAGTATCAGCAACTTCATCTTCGACCTGCGTATCCTATAACTCATCTGACGGCACAGACGCCCTCCTCCGTGGAGGCAGTCTCTATCTTAACCACAAGGTAAAGGTGATTGCCAAGCGCGCCTGGAGATCTAGGGGCAATCTCCAGCGCCCGTACAAAGTCAGGGGAGGGCAAATGCCACAAAGTCGTCCTCTGACCTCCACACACATGCTGAGGCCACGTACCCACACATCACGTGCACACGTGTACACAGATAATAAAAGATTTAATTTTTTAATTAAAAAAAGCCCAGTAGACCAGCTCTGCGATGCACCAGCTACGCAACCTGGGCAGGGGTGCTGCTGTGCATACTGCTCCCCCCCCACACACTGCTCCCGCCCCCCCGTGCACACTGCTCCCCCTGCGCACACTGCTCCCCCCCCGCGCACACTGCTCTCCCGTGCACACTGTTCCCCCGTGCACACTGCTCCCCCCCCCGCGCACACTGCTCTCCCGTGCATACTGCTCCCCCCCCCCCGCACACTGCTCCCCCTCCGCGCACACTGCTCCCCCTCCCCCAGCACACTGCTCCCCCGTGCACACTGCTTCCCTCCCCACATGTACACTGCTCCTCTGTGTACAATGTTCATGTCTCTGTTCTCTTTGTCTGTAAAATGAGGGTTAGGGGTGGTGCTGGTTCAGGGCTGCTGCGTGGGCTGCACGAGTGAGCACATACTTCAGGCTCTGGAAGCAGACCTAGCAAGTGTTCCCCGGGACAGATGCTATCATGTGAGCTAGGGCAGGCACTGGGAACTGGGGGAAGTGGATCCCCAAGGTCAAGAAATTTGGCCAGTTAACCCACACTGCTTACAGAAACAAGCTCAGGCTGTGCCCACAAAGGGAGTATGGTGGTGGACAGAAACAGCAGGGTCCAGTCGGACTTGGGGTACAGAAAGTTCTGGACAAAGGCAAGGCACAGTTAAGAAACAGTCCTGAACGTAGCTCTTAGCTGTGTTTATTTACAGCGACTTCCTCCAGGAGTGTGTGGGACAGAGACAGGGGAAGGAGCCACTGCCTTATTGGAAAGGAAAGCCTGATGGGCACCATTCAGGCAGAAGACCGAGGTCAGGATCCACCGACAATTCAGAGGCCAGCACAACTCAGGGGCATCTCAGTAGTCAACTCAGGGGCATCTCAGTAGTCAACTCAGGGGCATCTCAGTAGTCAACTCAGGGGCATCTCAGTAGTCAACTCAGGGGCATCTCAGTAGTCAACAAAGGGGCATCTCAGTAGTCAACTCAGGGGCATCTCAGTAGAAAACTCAGGGGCATCTCAGTAGTCAACTCAGGGGCATCTCAGTAGTCAACTCAGGGGCATCTCAGTAGTCAACTCAGGGGCATCTCAGTAGTCAACTCAAGGATATCTCAGTAGTCAACTCAGGGGTATCTCAGTAGACAACTCAGGGGCATCTCAGTAGTCAACTCAGGGGCATCTCAGTAGCCAGCACTTGCCCAGCAGGCACTAAGCCCTAGACTCTACCCTCAGCAGCGCAAAAGCCAAGAAAAACAGTGATAGCCCACATGGGGCAAGAAGGCACCCTCTACATCAGGGGTTCTCAACCTTCCCAATACTGCGACCCTTTAGTACAGTTCCTCATGTTGTGGTGACCCCCAACCATAAAATCATTTCATTGCTATTTCGTAACTGTAATTTTGCTACTGTTATGAATCATATAATGTAAATATCTGATATATGGGATATCTGATACCCCCAAAGGGGTCACAACCTACAGGTTGAGAACGGCTGCTCTACATAATATGACAAGAATGTCCTTGTCCCTCCCAATCTCCCTCTTCAGACCCCCAAACCACAGCAACTCATGAGAAAAGCAGGAGACAAATCCCAGTCGAGGAATCCAAAACACCTTACAGACAACAGGATGAGCAAAAGCAAAGAACATCAGAAACTGCGGCAGCCACACCCCCAGGAGCCATGGCAACCCACGGCAATGTGGTACCCGGAACAGGAACGGAAGCCTGGGCTTCATGGCAACACACTGACATTGGCACACCACAGTAACGTGAGGTCCACGGAGGGGAGCTGGGACGGGGTTTGTGGGAACTCTGTGCTGACTTCACCGCTTTCCCCTAAACCCAAACCTTCCTAAAACTCAGACTGCCTTAACACAAGCCTCTGCTGGGCCAGGGAGATGGCTCAGTACACAAAGGTCCTTGCCACCATGCCTGATGACCTGAGTTCAAGCCCCAGGACCCACACAGTGGAAGGAGAGAACGGACTCCCCCAAGTTGTCCTCTGACCTCCACACATGCAGTAAACTCACGCCCCCCAAATAACAAACATTAATAAATTTAAAAATTTCTGTCGCATAACCAACACAAAACCTCAGGGACTCAATGGGGTTTAAATCCATCTATATTCTCTAATGAAGTCACATAATGTGCTAGAAGGAGACGCGGCGCTTCCACAAACCTAAGTCACGGGACCTGAGAGCTCACCCAGTGAGTACTCCCCAGGGGGTGGACAGACACGCTTAGGCATCTCAGGAGCAGATCCGCCTGGTGCTGGAAAGCCTCCTGGTTGGGTGTACCAGGGACAAATCCCACTGCATCGGACCTGGGACCTGTTTCACCACTTCTGTGACTTAGGCCTTTATCCTTGTCCCAGAGGATGTCTTCCCAAGTTGATGGACCAGTAAGGCCTGTTATCCGGGCTCTCTTCCCACTTCATCCCAAAGTGACATGAGGCTAGAAACCACTAGCCAGCGTGTGCTTAGCAGGCACCCTTTGCTCCCCACACACGTGTGTGCAACGGGATGTGTAAGTGAAATGGTAGTGGGCTTGCACGGATCTGGCACTGAAGGGATCTGTGGGCTTCTGGAACTCTCTCCCATGAAGCTGAGATTTTTAGGACTTCTACCTCTGATTCAAGCTGAGCTACTGCCACAAAGCTCTCCCATCAGCTGGCACACAGAGAGGGGGTGTGGAGGAACACAGGAGGGAACCAGACAGGGGGCCTTACAGAGGACCGTCAGTCAGCAGGGAGGGAGAAGATAAACATCACCATAACAACCATCATCACGCACCGGCTGGCTGGCTGGCTCTAGCAAGAGGATTTTTATAATCTTAGAACCCCGAGGAGGCTGCTGTTGGTATCTGCACTTTGCAGAGGAGGGTCTGGGAAGCAGCGCTAAGACGGGTGCCGGCCTGTCACGATCTGAAGGGCGTGAGCCACGACCACAGGCGGCAGTGGAGGAATGAATGGGAGGAATCGCCGCGAGTGCTCTCCAACGGGGCGAGGGAGTCTGGGGTTCCAACTTACATATCACGGCAGTGGGGCTGCTGGGCCTGGTCCCGTGGGCCACACGATGGGCCAAAAGCCTTTCTAGAGTGACCACCGTGGGGAGAAGCTGGCTTCCAGGGTTTGAGCACCCAACGCTTGACTGACACTAAACCTTCTTTCTCCTGAAGGCGTCAGCAGACCTCATGGGCGCCAGAGCGTCACCACCCAGTCTAATCGTGTTGCTTAACCTCTATCCATTTATTTTGAGTGTGTGACACACACACAGATGTAAGTGTGCACCACCATGCACCTGTGGAGGTCAGGGGACAACTTGAAGGAGTCGGTTCTCTCCTTCTACCACATCGGTGCTATGATGTTGAACTCAGGTTGGCAGCAAGTGCCTCTGCCCACTGAGCCGTCCCATCCAACACTCAGCCTTTAGGAACCCTTGTCACGGAGTCATTTCTCCAGCCCATCTTTGACATGTCTCAGCCAGGCAGGAAGATGTCCAGCTTTGCTGACTTCATTTTGTATAGAAAAAAAAATAATAAATTGACTTGATAAGCTTTATCACATTACAGCCTCTCTTCCACTTCTCAGGCTCATTTCCTCCATAATGTAGCTGACCCACTGCCTGGGAGCCGACCTAACAAATGTCATAAAGGAAAGTTAATGTAATATAATAAAAAGGATTGTCCTTTGCAATCCATCTGTATACATGGCTCCAGAATGAATCTGCTTATTATTAACCTTGAGCCCAAAGCTATGGTCTCCTCCATATGCTTCGGCATAAACATATGTATAAATTGAATTCTCTATAGTACCATCAATGAATGCAGGACACTGTTTGGGAAATAATGGACTGGCTTGTAACTCTGAGGTTACCTCTGGTTCACAGAATGTCATCACAAACACAGAAAGCACTGTGCTTTGTGACCCCGCCAGCCCCTCCATCTGCCTGACACACCCATCTAGAGTTAATTTCCCTAGACATCTAGGAACCTTGGCCATGGGAGAGGAGAAGGTTTTTTTGGTTTTTTTTTAAACACTAACAGTCCAAATGGAAGGTTTATGTTCCTGAGGCTCACATCTTTCCACAATGCTTCTGGAATGCAGCTTGCTCAGAGGGAGTCAGTCTGAGATGTAGCCCAGAGGTCTAAAGACCTGGACCCCATTGGACATGCAGATTACAATTCCCAGGGGACACAGTGCATAGTGGTCCAGGAAGCTAGCCCCAGACTCATCATATTTTTAGTCTGGCAGAGAGGAAATGGGTGACTTAAAGGCCATGCATCATTCAGACTGGAAAGTACATGGGGCCAACCTGAGACTATATGGACCTCATCCCTTTCTTCCTAGTGGAAAACACAAAGGGGATCGTGATTGTCCCACACACTCAACGGAGTCACTGATACCTACCAGGAATACACGTACACACACGCATGTGCACACACACACCTGCCCTACAAGCTTCAGCTAGATGCTCCTCTGGGACAACTTCGGGTTGAAAAGTCACTCAACAGAACCGCTCTGTAGGAGCTGTGGACAGCAAACGGCCTGGACACACGGAGAATGAGTCTTACAAACGTGTTCTCGCCTTTTCCTGTTCCGAGGGAAGTCAGGCTGAGCATGAGCATTGTGAGGGAACAAAAGTCTGTCTCAAGGTCAGTATCTTCTTTAGGGTTCACACAATGTCACCAAAGGACACCAACTTAGGGGGAAGAGCCCTTGATACGCCTCCTCCCACTCTTCTTCATAAAAGCAACATCATCAGCCAAGAAACTGACTTCCGGACAGAACTGTTAGCTTGCCAAGTAAGTGCAATCTACCTTACAACTCTGTCACTATTTTATTAATATTACAGTTGCTTCTGAATGAAACCAGACTGTAGCCAGAGAAAAATCACACACTTCTGTGTTTTTTTTTTCTTCCTATTTCTGCTCAAAATTCACCTCTTAAGCAGGCTTTCCTTGCGCACGGACAATTTCATCCTTTTGAAGGGATTTGGAAGCCAAGAGAACGTATGCTTTCATTCTGAATAAATGCCTGCTACCCACAGGCCTGAGGACTGGTGCAAGGAAGACTTCCCTAAGTAGCTCCTGAGACTCCATTGATGGGGAAGATGCCTCAGAGTCCCTTCCTTCCTCTTATCGCCGAGGAGCGCTGGGGATGGGACTCGGTGTTCCATTTTCCCAATAAACAATAGCAACCCACGGGATAGCATGCCCTAGAGATTAGGGCAGTGTGAGCTGAAAAAAGATGCATCTAGAAAGACCCTTGTCTTTACAATAGTACCCCACAATATACCAGGAGCTTTTGTCCACCATTTATCCATTTTCGGTTGTCAAGTCCAAACAGAGGTGTTGCCATGATCCACTGGTGACGTCAGAATCAGAGCAAACGGAAAGTGAGCATCCTTCCCCTCACGCTTCACAACATCCCCACACTGTATACTTGATCCCAGCAGAGCCTGGAGATGGGAATGGGGGAGGGTGACCTCCTGTGAATCTACAGCCCAAGGAAGCCTGATCACACCCAGGCACCGTTATAGATTTTCAATTCTTCAAAGCGTGGGGTTCTCGGCTTCCTCAGTTCTTGTCCATATTCCAAAGGAAGGGTGGGGTGACGGTCAAGTCTACAACTTACCACGGCAGGACATGGTACGATGAGGCAACGTGGCTCGAGGACAATGGAAGCTTGTAAGAGAGTACTTAAACCTGGGGGAGGTTCAGGCTTCCGGGGACTGGGGCCATCAAGGAAGAGTACAATAGTACCCAAACCAGCTCCATCTAACGGCCCTGAGACAGGGCTGTGGAAGGGATGTCCCCACAGAGCCACAGTCCAAAGGCATGTGGTAGATATAGGCACCCTCCAGCGGAAGGGGAGGGCCGTGCCAGGGTGAGGAGACAGGCAGGGCACTGTGGCTCTGCGGCATGAGACTGCTCTATAAGCTAATATTCAATAAGCCATGGGTTAGTCCATCTTATCAACGGCCCACCGGTGAGGAGTGCAGTTCACGGTGTATGCAAAGGCAGCATGGCCACAAGCCCACTTTCCTAAAATAACCGGCTGTACTGGGGCTGCAAGATGGCTCCACAGTTAAGATCACTCATGGCTCCCCCAATTCCCTGCTCTTGCAGAGGACTCAGACGCAGTACCCAGCCACCGCACAGCAGCTCACAACCGTCTCCAACTCCAGCTCTGAGGTATCTCACACATTCTTCTGACCCCCACAGGCCCCAGGTACCCACGCGGTGCTCATACACAGAAGATCATTTCTTAAAATTAAAATAATAATAATAATAATAATCAGACACATCAACGCTTGGGTTGTGCCTGTAGGTTTTTGAGGTCCATTAAGTCTAGCCAGATGCCAGTAAATAAATGACCCATGGCGTTGCTATACAGTGGCTGGCTCACCTCATCTGCATGTATGAGGGGGAGGGGGTCTCCCCAGAGGGAGCTGTGAACTAGACAGCCCACCCACTCTGCCAGGCCAAAAGAGACAGCAAGCACTACTCTCAGAGAGAATGATGGGTGAGGGCTCAGATGCCCTGACAAGGCCCCTTCCGGTCAAACTACTGAAGACTCTGACAGGAAGTCTGCCTCCTGGACTGGAAGCCAGAGAATCGGACCGTGTGAAATAGGCATCTGCTGACTTATCTACTAAACCGTAATGGTCCTGGGAGGATCTGAAGAACAAGACTGCTCAGAACTGGGGAAAGGGGAGGTTTGGCACCCGAGTGTTAGTCAGAGCAGGAGGTTACCCCGGGAGTCGACTTCAACAGTTCTGAAAACTTGTCAAATGACCCTGGAGGCCAGAGCAGAGCATGAACATTATGGGTCAACGATGGGCAAGACCACACCTTCACAGAACTTAGTCATCCATAACTCTTACCCCCCATTTACACATGACCCTCATGTCAGGACTCACAGATGGAGTTGGGTCACTGGACCTATTTATTGGGTCCTCTTCCCAATGTAGCCACATGGAATAAATCTTTCTCCACTCTTTACTAATGTTTTTGTGTTTAATTATTCTACTGTCCTGGATAGTTTTATGTCAACTTGACACAAGCTAGAGTCATCATCTGAAAGGAGGGAATCTTAATTGAGAAAATACCTCCATAAGCTCCAGCTGAAGGGCATTTTCTGAATTAGTGATTGATGGAGGAGGGCCCAGCCCATTGTGGGTGGTGCCATGCCTGGGCTGGTGGTCCTGGGTTCTGTAAGAAAACTGTGAAAGCCATGTGAGCAAGCCAGTAAGCAGCTTTCCTCCATGGCCTCTGCATCAGCTCCTGCCTCTAGGTTCCTGCCCTGTTTGAGTTCCTGACCTGACATCCTTTGATGAACTGTGATGTGGAAATGTAAGCCCTTTCCCTCCAACTTGCTTTGGTCATGGTGTTTCATCACAGCAATAGTAACCCAAATAAGACACCTATTAAGGACGGGTGGCTGAATCTGGTTTGTTAGAGTGGCCTGGCCCCAGGTCTGACCCTATAAACTCTGGTACCATGGTGAGCTAAAGTTTATTTGGTATCTAGACCACTGTCAGAACATAGTAGCTAGCTATGAGTGGAGGCTCCAACAATCAGAAATCTGAGGCAGGAGGATTGCTGTGAGTTAGCCGCTACCACGGACTACATTGTGAATACTAGGCTAGTCAAGGAGAGGTACAAAGAGAGATAGATATATACAAACACACACACACACACACACACACACACACACACACACACACACACACAGTTCTGAAATAAACAAAAAACCATAAACACGCACACGCTAGCTAACAGTGTGAGTTCTGTAACTGTCATCATTATTATCTCTAGGGACAAACCCGTGTGGTGCCAACACCACCCCAGGGAGAATCGAGACTTAGCCTCTCTGATGGGGACGTCCTAGAGACAAGAAGAGCAGAGACGAAGCCTTAGCCGGTTCAAGGAGTCATTACACTGTGATTCACATCCATGGGACACAACCGGGTGCCAGGATTGACATCAAGCAAAGCCCTGGCTTTAAGCTCGCCGAAGAATCCAGAGCAGAAGCACTTGTCTGGAAGGGGACAAGGGAGAGATCTGGACCATGGTTCGGTGGGCCCGACAGAGCAGCAGGTCCTAGAACCTGGCTTTAAAGCATCCGCTGTTTGTCACGCAAGTAGGAAGACTTCTGCCCAGCATCGGAAGCAGACAGCAGACAGAGACACAAAGGGCCTCCTGTGACATCCTACAGAGAGAGAACTCTATCCCATGGACACAGCACCACCACGTTTGTCCCACTGCCATATCAGAGGCCACACAGACTGGACGGCTTCAACAATAAAGTGGTTTTCTCCAAGGCCTGCCACTGAAGGATAAGGTATCATCAGGGCTGGCTTCTCCCAAGGCCACTCTTAGGCGTCTGTGTGTCCTCACGTGGCCTTCCTGCGTGCAAGGGCAGTCAGTCCGTATCACCTTCTCCCCTCTTGGCAGGACACCACACAGGGTAAGGCTGACCTAAGGACCTCATGAGCCCAGCCCACCCACCCCTGGCACCTACTGGGTGCTAGAGATGGAACCCAAGGCCTTGCACTACTACTAGGCAAGCATTTTACCACTGAGCTACATCCCCAGTCCCTCACACCATCCGAGCTCAATCACGGTCTGTCACCGAGCCCTGTCTTTTCAAAGACGGCAACATCTGTGGCTGGGGCCCAGGGTGCATGGGAATCTGCGAGGTACCATCAGCCCGAGAAGACTCCACGGAAGGCCTGCAGAGGGGAGAAACAGACTCTCCTTTTTAGGAAGAGCAAGCGGTGGTGTGGAGATTGGAATGCCAGGCCGCTGGGGACCCAAAGCAGGAAGGTGGAGACTTTGAGACCCGGGGAGAAGACAAAACAGAGCGTGTTTACTGGACAGTGGCCATTTTTGCTTAAGACCAAGCTGTGGTTTATGCGCTGCACAGACCCCGCTGTGCTCTGCTGGGTGGAGTCGGCCCTTCTGGCGCATTCTCTGGCTGGGCCTGCCTGATCCAGAGCTGCCTGGGCCCTGGGAACACCCAGGAGGAAAACAGGCATTGTTGTCTCAGGAGTCCAGATCCAAACAATACAGCAGAGGGAGGAGGCCTGAGAACCAGCCCTGCAGGGCACAGCTTAGAGGACCCCAAGGGCCCATCAAGGCTCTCTAACAAGCACCCCTCAAATAAGCCTGAGCAGGAGGCCCATTAACACTTCACAGGGGCAGACCTCAGGCCCTGCAGGAGGAACTTCAAAAGCACCCTAGCAGTTCAAAATGTCAGATGGCCATCAGTCAGGCCTACTATCCCAGGAAGTAGCTGGCTGAAGTTAAGGAACGAGCTGGGCCCATAAATTAACTATCCCTCGGCCCCCATATGGGGTTTTATTTATTACCATTGAAGCCAACTGGGCTCCTTAAATTTAAAAAGGACCATGGCCTCTATAAACAGTGTATAGAAATGCCTTCCAGAAAAAACACCAAGAGAAAGTACCCCTCCCCCTCTTGAGACAAAAAAAAAAAAAAAAAAAAAAAAAGATGTATTCTTGAAAATAATTCCCACTTCACTGAACCCTTTCCCTAAAGCACTATATAAAAATCCAACTCTCAGTCAGCCTTTTATATTTAAAAAAATAAAATAATAATAATGTCAGACATAATTACCAGTTTGCCCTTTGTTGAAATTAATTTTAGATGTGGATTTCCCCAAGTCAGTGGCCTGCCTAAAAGACAAGCTAACTCATGTAGCAGAAATCTTAAAAGTTCTTATTAATAAAATCAAACCTGAGGCGAGTTATTGGGGTCCATGCTGGTAGATCAGAGAGACAGAACAAGCCACAGCTATATCACCTCGCCAGATCCTCAGCTGGTCTTGTCTCCTCAGATTGGAGGCCTCTGAGTCCTCATCCGGAATGGGTCTCAGCTGAACTGTATTGCTCCATAGCCTGAATGCTTAACCAGCCAAAACCTTCTAGTTTCTGGTCCTCATGCCTTATATATCTTTTTGCTTTCTACCACCACTCCCTGGGATTAAAGGCTGGCTTTCTGGGATTAAAGGCGTGTCACCATGCTTGGCTATTTCCAATGTGGCCTTGAACTCACAGAGATCCAGAGGGATTTCTATCTCTGGAATGCTAGGATTAAAGGTGTGAGTGCCACCATTTTCTAGCCTTTGTATTTAGTGGCTGTCTGTTCTCTGACCCCAGATAAATTTATTAGAGTACACAATATTTTGGGGAACACAATACCACCACAGACTCATGCCAGCCAGAAACCTGACGGCCTTGACACTCTCTCCTCCCCCAGACTGACACCTGCAGACAGACAGACATTCCTCCAGACTGCAGCACACCTGCTGAATGCCCATCAGCCCCAGCGAGCACACAGATCAGGGCTGTCTGAGAGGCACTGGCATCTCTCAGGAGATGATTAGCGGTGTAATGTCAGAGGCATCATACATGCTATTTCCATTAACACTGCTAGCTGCCAGGACAGGTTGACTAGCCCTGATCTCAAATGCTTCCAACCGGAAGCGTTTGGTTTTTCTTCTTCTTCTTCAAATGTTGGAGTACCTGCCTATTCATAACCAGTTATCTTGGGGTGGGCCCCAAGTACAAACATGAAACTTATATTATACACATAGCCGAAATGTAGTTTTGTACATTTTAGGGCTCCCATGTTTTGTTTTGCATGACATTTTATTTATTTATTTTGTACACGTGCATGCATGTGGATGCACATGTGGGGAAGGAAAGGAGAATTTGCCTTCATCCGTTCTCTCCTTCTACTGTGGGTCCCTGTGCTCGAACTCAGGCTTGGCAGCAGTCACCTTTACCACCTCATTGGCCCTCGCCTGTTCTGACTTCAACTTGTCACATGAGGCCAGAGGTGGAATTTTCTTTTTGTCTGTGCTAAAGAGTTCACATTGTGGAGCATTCTGTATTCTAAATTTTGGGGTCAGGGATCCTCTCCAGTGTGCTTGATTTTCCTGTTTTGTTAGCCATCCAATCTCTTTGTCCCTCAGAAACAGAAACCACAGAAACCTCTCTCGCCTTCACAGGGGGCTGACTGCATTCCAGGCCTGTGTTTTCACATCTCGGAGCAGGCGCATGCCATCCTTGTAATGATTCTCTCAGGTAAATGGTGCCCTCAACCACATCTTACAAGGAGAGAAAATGAAGCTTGGGAAGGATAAGCAACTTGCCCAAGACTGAACGGGTGAAAAATGGAAAAACGGAGACCAAACCCCAAATCTGTGGAACACACCACTCATGACTGTTCATTTATGTGACCTGTCCGTGGACAACTACAGACATGGGACTGTTTCCCAACTGGCCCCATCATGTTTGGAAGGTTTCTGATGTTTAACAAAATTCAAAGAATGACTCTGAATATGATGTGCTCTGAAGTCAAAAAATATCTTTTGACAATTCCAAGGATTTTGAGACATTTATAGGATTTGATGCTGTTGCCCAAATTGTCCTTCCTTCCATCTTTTTCCCCTGTTAACAAAATAAGCATTTACACTACGCAAAGAGTTATTTATGCAAAACATGAAACCCAACTCTAGAATTTGGGCTTATGAAAACAAAGGAAATGTCCTCATGGGTTAGGTGTCTTGCTTTCACAAATTCAAAAGAGAGACCAAAACAAAAAAAAAATAAGCTTGTGTCAAGTAAAAATTGATTTAAATGTTAGGAAAACATCCTTCACCCCAGACTGTAGGCTTCTTGAGGACAGAGGATCTGTCCATTTTCTCCCAAGAGCTAGCACAGAACTGATACACAATGGGTACTTACAAGCCATTGGTTAATATGACAGACATGGATGGGGGGAGACGGCTAGATGGAGCAACAGGTGAAATGGAGAGATGAAAGGCCCTTTTCCCAATGGTTAAACACTGGGATAATCTATAAAGGACCCATCCTCTCTATAGCCTGCAGATAGGAGTGGATGGATGGATGATCAACGTGTGAGGCTGACAGACGAGAAGGTGTTTAGCTCATCAGTTAAATATTGAGAGTACCTATAGGGAATGCATTCCCTACACATCCCTACATCTGAGTCTGCTCTCTGGCCAGATACTTAGTTTTAAACATTCTATCCTAGACTCAGATAAAAGCATGAATCAGCTGCAGTTCCTGCTGGCTCTGGGACTTAGAGGGTCACCTGGGGGCTGAACTATGACCTTCCCCAAAGACAGGTCAACAGGTTCTGCCATCCGATGTGTAAAAACACACACACTGAATGCAGATCATCTGTGGAGGGCAGCCCCCTGTGCTGGTACCAAAACACATTTACAGTGCCCACCCCATTGCCAAGCAACATCTATGTTCAGGAAAGACACCTGGTTGGTAAGTGTTTGCTGCAGTACCATATGACTTCGATTGGGGAGCAAAGAAAAGAACACAAGTGCTCTGGCTTTGGTGAACACCACAGCAGCATAGGTGCCTGCCGTCCCTCTCACAAGCCAGGCCCAGAGGACTCCAAAGATGCCCAAGGCGTAGAACAAGAGGGCAGCCACTACTTCAAAACGCCTGGGCACTGCCTGGCCCCCAGAGGATTAAAAAGCAAAAACCTAATGTAATCATCAATAATTTTCCTTTTCAAACCTACTGATAGCAGGTAAACACCCAGCAAGAGGGCAGAGGAGAAGCAGACAGCAGGAAGGTAACGCTGTCTCTGGTTTTACAAAACAACCCCACGCAAAATACTTCATATGAAAACACTAGGGAAATAATGTGACACCCGGCCCAGCAGACAAGGGAACCGGAGCTCACCGTGAAGTTCAACCACACAGTGGAGCTCGCAGAAGCAGGAAGTGGAAATGGGCATGCTTCCGGGTTTGGGGTCTTCTGCCTCCTGCTGTGATGTATTTGTCTTCGTTCCACAGACACTTCTTGATTCTCACGAGGAGAGCCAGCATGCACCCAGGAACTTTCTAAACTGGGGTCAGAATCCATTTTCATGAAGTCTCCAGGTTTTAAAAGGCTGAAGCTGGAATTTAAGTCAGCCCTCCTGACTCTGAAGTAGGAGGGTCTTCTAGATGGTAAGAGCTCGCCCGTTAAGAGCCAGAGGAAAAGAGAGTGAGAGGTAGGCAGGAAACAAACTTTCTTTTCTTTCTGGTTTTTAAGATGTGGCTTCTCTGTGTAACAGTCCTGGCTGAACTGAAACTCGCTCTGTAAACCAGGCCGGCCTCGAACTCAGAGATCCACCTGCCTCTGCCTCTGCCTCTGGAGTTCTGGGATCAAAGGCGTGCGCCAACTCTACTCGGCCAAATTTTCCATTTCTAATGAGTCAAACATCACAGATTTTCTTGTTAGACGTGATTTTTTGTTTTGTTTTGTTTTGTTTCATAAGGCTAGTGTTTCAAATGGCCCAGACTTGCCTTGGACTCTCTATGCAGTTAAGGATGACCTTGAAAGTATGCACCACCATGGCTGCTGTATGAGGTGCTGGACATTGAACTCCACAGTAAACAAGCATTCCTCTAACTGAGCTACATCTCCAACCTCAAAATGCATGTGAATGTGTGTGGACTTTACATACATGCATGTGCTGATACACATGTATGTATGGGAGGGGTCCACACACATGTATTTGCAGAGGCTTGTGTGTGTGCGCGTGCGTGCGTGCGTGTGCGTTTGTATGTGTGTGTGCGCATGTGTGTGTCCAGAAGCTGACGCTGGTGTCTTCCTTTATCCCTCCCCACTCTGTTGCTAAGGGAGGCTCTTGGCTAACCAGCTCATCATGAGGATACCAGCTCCACCTCCCGAGCACTGGGATTACAAGCAGGCCATGTACTTGCGGGGCTTCTCCTTGGCCCCCAAAACAAAAACTTTCTTAATTATCTCCTTCCTGCCTACCCTACCCCACTTGTCCCAACAAACGGAGATAACGTGTTGAGAAACAGCCCACACCTCCTGAAAACGGCCGCCATGTTTAAAACCCCCACGTCATTCTACAGCACTGTTTAGATGCTATTGAAGATGATGAGGGGGAAAAACAAAACAAAACAAAACCCTACACTATAAAAGCTCCCAGATGTGACTGGGAGTCACACAGCACTGAGGAGCCACCTCTAGAGCATGAGACGGTGTCTAGGGGTCCAAGTTGGGGCGCTGCTGGTATTTCTCAGCACCACAGATCATCTGGATAACCAGCCTGCCTGGGAACTCTAGCAGTACATGTACATGAGTCACTGGGGCAAAGGCTGAAAACTTCTGCCTCCACGTGGACACCCACCGTACGCCATACAGTCTTCTACAACCCTTACATCGTCAAGGCTGGCCCACACAGACCCACTTGCAGATGAGAAGAACCAGGTTCAGCGAGCGATGCTGGTTTGCGGGAGATCACCAACTGCACAGGGCTGAATTCTCAGATCTGCACAGAGAAATCCCCTCCTGAGGGGGAGGAGCCAAAACAGACGCTATAATACCGGGATGAACGTGTTTGAGAAGCTGCCGCCCCTGCCAGGACAAGGGGTGCCTTCATTTAATTTCACGTTGTTGACAACTATAACTGGGGTGGAAACACCGTGGAAACAGATGCCCGATATCCTGAACTCCAGAAGAGACATGTTTTCCGGGCACAGGCAACCTCCTGCTTGAGATCTCAGCACCAGGCAGGAATGAGGCCGACAAGTTCATTAGCCTGCAGCTCCGCCTGCCACTTGCCTGGCACCACGTTCAGCAGTGAGCAAAGAGGACAGAGGCCGGAAATGCCCACTGGCAGGAAAAGAAGATCCAACTCCCCTCCAAGGGCTCCCTTTCAGACAGTGGAGCGAACCCAGATCCATTTTCCCCAATGGCCAAAGAACTCGGAACACCCCCCAGAGGGTGGAGTGGCGTTCTGGCTTCCCCACACAGGACCTCCCCATCCAACCCTCCTCTGAGAGCAAAAAGACAGCAGTTCTTCCCAAGACACCTTGCAGCAGAGGCTGGAGTCGTGGTCTTGGAATTAGGCTACATGTGGGAGTCGGGAAACCTTGGGTGCCCAGCTGCCTTGCCCTGTCCACCCTTAATGCAATGGATCTTGGAAAATGACCTCCTGGTGGCCCTGGATACCCACAGTGGAGCTCAGAATGCCCAGCCCTCCCCCTCAGAGCCAATGGAATGCTGAACTGGAGACAGCGGCCATGACAAAGCGACAAAGTCTCAGGGGGCTTTTATCCCCAAATACTGAACACAGGGAGGATAAGTCCCACCTGCCAGGACCTTCCTGCTGTGAAAGGAGCTACAGAAATGCACACTGCCCATGGGAGAGTGGGTGTATGGGAAAAGAAAAGGAGGAGAGCCGGAAGAAGGCCTAAAATGTCCTGCTGGGGTCAGCAGCATCTAGTGCTGTGTCTTCCACAGAGGCCTTCGGGTCATTCATCTGCTCGTTGAATATGTATTAAGCAGCTGTCTGGGGAAGAGTCGGGGACTCTGAGGTCAACTATTATGCCATCATTACTATTATTTGGCTAAAGCAGCTGGAGGAACAAAGATATGTCCAATTAAGTGACACTGGGATTCCCCCAAGAGGTGAAAAAAGGCCGTGAGCAAGATTATAACGTGTTCAGTTCTTTCTGCTCTCCACTTACACAGCTCAACGGAGTGTCAGTGAACCTCAAAACAAAAGGACACATCCTTCAAGGCCAGAGAGCAGAAGGGGTGGATGTACATGCATGCACGCACACACGCACGCACGCACGCACGTGCACGCACACACACACACACACACACACACACACACACACACACACACACATGCACGCACTCAGGCTGGAGAACAGAAGGGGTGGATGTACATGCATGCATGCATGCACATATGCACGCACATATGCACGCAGGCCGGAGAACAGAAGAGGTAAACACACGCACGCACGCATGCACATATGCATGCAGGTCATGCACACACCACCTGCCAGTCTCAGACTGTCCGACCTCCTGAACAGATCGGAGTGAAACCAAGGCAAATGACTCTTCAGGGAAGTTCCAGGCTCCCTCTTCCCACACCGTCTGATGGGGGACAGGGACAGACTCAGCTCCACTCACAGAGCGCATCAGCACACAGGCTCCACTTACAGGTGTATGCCGTACTCAACCAGGGTCGTGCCTCAGGAGAAAGACCCCATTGCTGAACAAAACCCAGCATGTTCTAAGAGCCCCTTCAACTTAAGCCAAGCAAACCCAAGAGGCTCTGGTGAGAAATTCTGATGTGAAATCAAACCTCGGAACCATTTGTCAACCCTTCAAGCGTGGGCCATAATAATGGGCTCCTTGTGGTTATTTTCCTGAGAGACTGGGAGGTGGCTAATGAGACCCACACCAACAGCTGCGAGAGAAAGGCATTCTGTTTGATTTTTCCATGGTGTCCTCACCCAGCCCCCCCCCAAGCCACACCTCCTCGTGAAGGTCAAAAGCCACGGTGCTGCAGCCCTGAGTGACAGATGTCAGGCTCCACAGTGCTGGGCAGGATGCCTTGCAGGGCACTGTGCCCGTCTCATCTCTGAAATGACAATATGCCGAAAGGTGCTTCCCTTCTAAACTTCTGCGCTTACACAAGAAAAACATTAAGTTTGTGCCTTTACATTAGGCAGGTATCCTGGAAATCCCCTGATAGTTCTGCTACCACACAGCCAGGAACTCCAGTTCACAAGAAGTTCTGGGCTTCCACCTACGGCCAGTTCTTCCCAAGAAGACACCTGGGTTCAGAAAGTGTGACCATGAGGGTGCCAACCACATTGTGACATTTCCTCCAGCACTGTCACTTGAGAGGAAAGAAAAGAGATTAAAAATAGGGGAAGGACCTTTCCTGTTAAAATGTACAACACTGCCTTTCAAAATGTATAAGGACTTAGAAGAAACACCCTGGACCTTAGAATTAGAAGTGTTTTTTTTTTCTTTTAAGGCAAATTAATATCAGATCACAGATTTAAAACAAAAGGCCCTCAGACAGAGACAGACAGACAGACAGACAGACAGACACACACACACACCGTCCCTGGCAACTGCCTTCACAATGCAGCCCGCAGACTCCTTGACCCGTGCAGAAAGGGCCCTGTTGGCTATAACCACCCATCCACCCCTACTGCCTGGTTTTGATCAACTTGACACAAGCTGGAGCCCTTTTGGAAGAGGACTCTCAGCTGGCCAGTGGCGGTGCATGCCTTTAACCCCAGCACTTGGTAGGCAGAGGAAGATCTCTGTGAGTCTGAGGCCAGGCTGGGCTACAGAGTACAGCTAAGGGCTACACAGAAAAAAACCTGTCTTTAAAAAAAAAATAAAAATAAAAAATAAAAAGAAGAGGAGGAGGAGGAGGAAGAGGAGGGACTCTCAATTGAAAAAAAAAAAAGTTCCCCTTTCCTCCCCAAGTCGCTATTGGTCATACCCCATCCTCAAATCCTGCCTCATTAGCTGAAGTGTGTTTCCTACGAGACACACTAATGGCTCTCTCTCGTCCTCGAGGAGGAAAATACACAAACTACGACAGTAGTGTGGTCACACACAGTTCTGAGGACACTTTATACCACAAAGTGACCTCCATTCCAGGAAGGCCCCGGGTGCTACCTAGTGAGAGAAGGTGAGGGATGCCACGCAGCGGAGTCCACCAAGGGATCAGTAACACAATGGCTGGCGGCGGCGGGCAGGGGTGGGGGTGTGGGGGAAGAGTTGCGGAATGCTGGCTCTATCTTCCAGGCATAGCACGGCTGTGAACACTCTTAAACTCTCTCACTTCCTGGATAAGATACACACAAGACTGGGCCCATCGACGCTCTGTTACGGAGGGAGGGGGGCCCATGATGCTCTACCTCTCCTTGAGTATCTACAGATAGCTTACGGTTGTGGAGGGAGGTGTATCTCCGGTGGTTACCCTCTGATACGTTGTCTATGCTCGGGGGAAATGACCCCTTACCTATCCTCCTGTACACAGCCCTAATTCAGCCCACTAGTCACCAAAACAAAACCAAGACATGGAAGCAGAGGAGGACCAGAGTCAGGAGTGGAACAAAAAAGGCTAATGAGGGGGTGAATATGACCAAAACACTTTACACGTGTGTACGAATGTCGCAGTAAAAGGGGGGGAAGTCTGGCTTCAGTGAACCAAAATCAACAGTCAGCTTAAGTGACATCATCATATCTTTGTCATTCACTCTGTTCTACCACATGGACTCCCGGCTCCCCACAAAGATGGAATTCCTCCTGCAACCTGATCTCTACCTGGCCCAAGGCAAAATTCCTTCTCCAAGATCAGGTTTAGTGTCCGCCCCTGGTAGACACTGGCAAGCCTTGGTTCTTCAGGTCCCTTACCCACAGCCTGCCTCCGCAGGTGTTAAGTCTCCGATCTTCAGAAGGAAGAGGGCCCTGGTAGCAGAAAGACTATGGAAAACTGCTCCTACAAAGGTTGCCAAGCCCTGGTGCTCCATTTTTTAGAGACTGGCTTCCTGCGACTCAGCCCCACACCCCAAATAAAGACAATGAAAAGCCCGGGGGTGGCGCCCCAGGACACCCTACCCTAGAGCAGAGTCATACAGTACAGTCTTCATTTCACCGGAGAATCCTTGAGTTCCTTTTATGCTACTTCCAAGATGTTTCCAGAGAAAAGGCTTTGCAGATCAAATTCTACCCTCCCCAAAGTACTCGCGGCTGAGCCTGGGAAGGTTCCGATAGCGCACTAAGTGGGGACAAGATGGTGACAACCGCCCGAAGAGACGAGGTAAAGCAGAGTGCACGGAGCATACGGTGCCCAGGAATCTCTGTGGTGGCTCCTTAAGCTGCAGGAGGAGACGCCATGGCAACAGGGAACTCATGGCCAGAATGTGCACAGAACGGTGGGGTGGGGTGGGGTGGGGGGTTCATGAGGGACTCCAAAGCACAGTGATGCCCTGCCAGCTCTTCCCACATGAGCAGACCTGGGGATGAAACGCCATGCGGCCTAGTGTCCACAGTGCTCCTCTCTAGCCAATGTCTCTCTTTGTTCAATACAGTCCGGGGTGACAGGGGTATTCTGGAGGCTCCTCCGGGCAAGGAAGCCCATTTTAAGTGGACGACATATTCAAATGAAGCCCCAGAGGGACAATATAAAATGCCTCACCATGTTAACCCACACACTCAGCCTCTGGGGGACCAGAAGGGCCAGAAGCTAGGGACTTGGATACTTCAGTGCGGGTCTGAAGCCACGCTAAGCACAGCCAAAGTGGAAGAAACGGTGCTCGTGGGTTAATAAGGCAACTGTCACGTGGCGGCCACGCACAGATGATTGTTTAGAGAAACATGTGATGCAAAGCCCTGGGCCAGTCATGGAAATAATTGCTCACCAAGACAGAAGCAGACGAGTGCGGGAAAACAAGAGCCTTGGCCTGTGATCTCCCAGGGCACAGCGCAGCTGGACTCCTCTGCTCTGCACCCTTAATCTCAGCGATTGCCAGGCCCAGGGAAGCTGGGACACTTGCCTCAAGTCACAGTCTTTGGAAGCAACTACTCTGAGCAGTGGGTCTCGGTGGAGGTGATCTCGCTTCTAGGGAGCATGTGACGCTGTTCTGAGACTTCACGGAATGCTACAGGACATTCCACTGCTGAGGACATCCCCAGCGTGGCCTAGTGCCAAAGCAAGCCTCTGTTCTTATCGGCCTCCAACCTCACCCTTATCACCTATCACACAGACAGCTTCCCTTCTGGTTTACAAACGGCCCAAAGGATCGCAGCTTTTTAAACAAGAGCATGAGTCAGACTACCACAACTCTGTAGCCATACGCCAGGCACACTTCGTTCCCTTGGCCTTGCACACTTCTCTGCTTGGGCCCCGAACACTTCGCTCCCCTTGGCCTTGCACACTTCAATGCCCTTGGCCCTGCACTCTGTGTTCTCCTTGGCCTTGCACACTTCGCTCCCCCTGGCCTTGCACACTTTGCTCTCCTTGGCCCTACACTAGTGTGTTTCTGCCCCAGGGCTTCAGAATCTTTTGTTTATCCTGCCTGAGAACCTCCCTGCTATTTGATCAAGATCCCGAAGGCTCAGCGCTGCGGCCTCATCCCCTTCACACCAAGCATCACCTTCTTCCTCCTCAAGCCTGCCCTGATTGCCACCCGGCCCTTCCTGGCCCTCCCTTCCTCCCTCTTTAGTAGCATTCTTAAGATCTGGCATGGCAGGATGGTAGTGTTGTTTTTATCTGTATGCTGTCTCATCCTCAGCGAAGATGGAATTATCACCTGTGCTATTCATTGCTCTTTCTTTTCCATGTGGGACTCTGCAGGAACTCAATAAATATTTGGAAAAAAAAATTGTGAATGAATGCAGATTGTTTACCTTCCCTCAGAAATCTGAAAGCTTTCACACTCCCAAAGCTTAGTGCCATGAGAGGCCAAGTATCTGGACAGAACTGGGCTCCTCTTGGTACGGTAACCACTGCTCTAGAATGGATGTAGTACACATTTTCCAGAAGAGCCAGGGAACGATTTCGAGCTTTGAGGTCATTCAGCCTCTGAAGTGACCACTCAGTTCTGCCATGATGGCACCAACATGCTAGCAAAACATGCAAATGATAAGCGTAGCTGAGTTCCAGGGAGACTCTGTTTAGGGACACAGGCATCTGAGTTTCATAGAATTTTCATATGTTGGGAAATATCCTTTTGATTTTCTTCCAGCTACTTTAAGATAAACACAGTTCTCAGCTCTTGAGCATTACAAGCCCAGGCTAGTCTTGGTCCTTACATCATGGTTTGTCCGGTTCTGGGCTAGGTCTTCATGAATTTCGTGATTTATTCAATCAGTTAAACTAGTTACATTCAGTAAGGGATGGCTCCGAGTCCTTTTCTGGCCATCAAGGTCACAGAATCCTAGACTCTGACTCCATGAACTGTCACGGTCTTAACCAAGTCACAAAACCTGGTGCCATAGCTTGAGAGGGCTTAATGAGCCTATCACAGACCTTAGAACGTCAGGAGGGAGGAGCCCAGTTAACCAGGAGGGAGGAGCCTAGTGAACCAGGAGGGAGGAGCCCAGTGAACCAGGAGGGAGGAGCCCAGCGAACCAAGAGGGAGGAGCCCAGTTAACGAGGAGGGAGGAGCCCAGCGAACCAAGAGGGAGGAGCCCAGCGAACCAGGAGGGAGTAGCCTAGAGAACCAGGAGGGAGGAGCCCAGTGAACCAGGAGGGAGGAGCCCAGCGAAGCAGGAGGGAGGAGCCTAGTGAACCTAGAGGGAGGAGCCCAGTGAACCAGGAGGGAGGAGCCCAGCGAAGCAGGAGGGAGGAGCCCAGTTAACCAGGAGGGAGGAGCCCAGTGAACCAGGAGGGAGGAGCCCAGTGAACCAGGAGGGAGGAGCCCAGCGAAGCAGGAGGGAGGAGCCTAGTGAACCTAGAGGGAGGAGCCCAGTGAACATGGAGGGAGGAGCCCAGTGAACATGGAGGTAGGAGCCCAGCGGGTAGAAACGCCAGCTCAGCAACAGCCCCTGTCCAGGAACAAAAATGACAAAGCAACAGTACTACTGAGGACCATCCACCTCATGGGACACAGATGTTCAGCTGGTCTCGGAAAAAAATGTAGATTCCAGCATCTTCTTGCCCTCTGGCCTTACAGGGAAAAAAAAAAAGTTAATGGCATAGAAAATTGTTTGTGCTGCCCCAAACTGCAAGGAACGTCCTGATAATAAATACACAAAATAAAAAAGCCAAGACAACTTTTTTCCCACCTAAATCCCCCCCACATTCCCCAAATGGTCACTAAGACACTCTAGGGCAATAAACACACTCAGAGGAGGGAGGGGAAATTTCACACACCAAATCTGATAAGTACTTAGCAATAATCACTGAACATAGAAGGTAGTACTTATAATACTACCCAAATCAATTACAAGCAGTGCAGTGGGAGATATGTGACACACACCACACACGCACACGAATGCGCGTGCGCGCACACACACACACACACACACACACACACACACACACACGCACACACACACAGAAATCGAAGTCTTCAGGTTTCAAATACCAAATCAAGAACTGGTTAACCAGCCATGCCCACCTCAACACAGGAACCAGTCGAGAGGAACTGTGAACCTTCACCCCAGACCCCAAACACCTAAATCAAGAAACGGCCATAAAAGTCAATGGCCTACCTCAGCATCTGGCATGCATGTCGTGGGTCTGTCCCTCTCTTCTTACACCTCACATCCTTCCACTAAGGAATTTTTAAGACAAATATTAAACCCTAAAAGCCAGAATCTTGATGGAAACATCTCAAGGGAGGCTGGGCTCTTCATGTTCTGGAACTTCAGCCGGTGCCTCTCTCCACAACACTGGAAATGTTTCGCCTCGCCTATTCCTAAAATTCTTCCCCTCCGCCTCCTACTCTCTGGTGGTATGGCTAACCACCAAGCCTGGATCCAACCTCTTGAGCAATAGCTTTGACTGGCTCCTTCCTGTCCAGAAAATTCAATTAAAGACTATATTGGTAACAGAGCATTGATTTCCCAACCCAGAATACTTTCAAAACCAGTAACAAAGAGGGGAGGGGATGGCCATCACCAATGATGCCGAGACAACAGCAGACGTCAGGAAACCACCCCAACTATCCAACTTTGCCAAGAGAACGCTCTTGGCTTGCTAGGTTAAGCCACTCATCTTTTTAAGGAAACTGTGTCTGGCATAGGTCCTGAGACACCGAGGTACTCAGTCACTGGCGTGGAATCGCATCTGCAAAACAAGGATCTCAGACAGGATCATGGGTACCAGGTATAACTAATCTGTCTCCAAGAGATCTTGAAGAATACAAACTGAAATCACACCACAGCATCATCGTTCCTGACAATTCTGTTTCATTTTATTTCTACCCTGGACATTTCTTGTTTTTTTCAAGTCAGGGTCTCACTAGGTAGCTCTGGCTGCCCTGGAACTCACTATGTAGACCAGGTTGGCCTCTGCCTCCCCTAAATGCTAGGATTAAAGGCTACCCCACTGTGTCGGGCTTTACCCTGAACATTTTTAAAATCTCTCCCGAATGGTGATTTTTTTTTAAAAATCTTAATAAAAAATAATAATACTATTATTATTACTTTCCATTCACTACGTGTTGCACATTGTGCGGCATCATCAAGGAGCCTTAGGTATGTCTCCAACAGTCCTACTATGGAAAACGTTGGGATCCCATTCTCTAAATAAAGAAATTGAGGCTCCACAAGGATAAACAATTCCCTTACAGTCGAAGACTCTGCCCAAAGTCATTCTCTTCCATAACTAGAAAACCTACCAGCCAGAACACTTTGGTTCCAAAGCATTACTTTTTTAAACCATTTCATGACTGAGGCAAGCTGGCATAACATTCAGCAAAGACTAAAAGGCCTTGAAATTGGCCATGCGTGGACTGGCTGTAGCACCGGCTGTCAGCTCCAATTACTACTACCTTATGTGGATTCAAACCGAAGGAACGCGAGAAGACGCGGGAGAAAGCCGGCAGGGGCCTGGGATAACACTCCACACGCCCCTCCTTCGAAGGCAGAAATTGGCATCTTTTAAGAAAAGATTTGCTTTCATTACTTAATTATGTGTGTATGTGGGGGTGGGGTATGGGCATGTGAGTAAAAGGGCCTCAGAGTCCCCCCCTGAAGCTGGACTCACATGCAGTTGTGAGCAGTACATGGATATGAGTACTGGGATCCCAACTCAGCCCTCTTACCTGAGCAGTAAGCGCTGTAAGTCTGCAACTGCTGAACCACTGCCCCAGCCCCAGATGTTAGCATCTTGGTTTAAGCTCCAAGTAAGTTTTGCTAAGCAACACCCACACACCCACACAAGACACGTTTTCTTGATAGGCGAAGAGGAGGGTACAGGAGGGGAGGAAGAGGAGATGCTATTATAAAAGACAACAGACGAAAGCTTGCATTTCAAGAAGGTACGGAATTTAGGCTACAAAACTTCCTGAGAGTGGACCAGATTCAAACAGGAGTTGTCCCAACCTCCCAGGCATGATACTCAACTCCCTTTGTTCTGGGAAGTTCTTCATGGAAGGTGTTAGAAAATCCATCTGCCCTGATGTTTTGACACATGCTCTTTTCAAACAAAGAGCTTCAAAAACAAAAACCAACAAACAAATGGAGATATATGCGTTTAAAGGCCTACCTCAAACCCACCCATTTGAAAGCATATTTCCTTAAATCTGTAAAATTATGACTCTCATGAGTAGATAGTTCAAATTACAAGCAACCAAAACACTTTACAATCACACAATAGACTGTTGACTCTCTTTTAAAAAGAGAAGGAAAAAAATCCAAGAACTTTACAAACACTCAGAGGGAATCATTAACCAGCTTCCCGTGGCCAGCGGAGGGGATCTCAGCCTGACAGGGAAGGCTTTGTCTGGGAGGAGAGGCTCTCTGCTGTCTCCCTCACAGTGATTTTGGAAGACGGGCTGCACAAACAACATTTCCCCATGAGGAGAAAGGCACACGGTTTTCCTGTGGCCATTGAATTCTACAGTTACCAACTCTTTGCAGATTCAGTTCTGTTCCTGAAAGTACATCTGCCCATCACTGATCTCAGAAGCCTTACAACAGGCAAGACAGGGCCCTGTGTTCCCTGCAGCCAGCATCCAGGTGTGCCATCGACCCAAGTGACCTAAAACTTCGTTCTAAGAACCGCAAAGAGCAACATGCTTATCTTCATCATACATAAACTGGGCCCTGTTGCTTTCTGTTCCTGATAAAAGACTCTGGCCCACACAAAGGATTCATTTAAGCTTACAGGTGATGGTCCATCATGGAGGAAAGCCAGGGCAGGCACAAGGAACCTGGAGTCTGGAACTATGGAGGAACAGTGAATGCTTATGGCTTGTTCCCCCTGGCTCGTTCAGCTCTTTCTTAAATAGCCTAGGCCCACCTGCCTAGGAATGGCACCGCCCACCATGGGCTCAGCCCTCCTGCATCAATTAGCAATTGAGAAAGGGCCTCACAGACAGACCCCCACACCGGCCAATCTGACTGAGACAATTCTTTAATGGAGGTTCTCTCTTCCTAGGTCACTCTAGGCTTCTGTCAAGTTGGCAGGTGACGCTAACGATGACAAGCTGTAAATGGCAGCTCCCAAGCTGTAGGCCTTCCTACTTTCTGGTTCAGAGACTGCCACGGGATCACATGGCTGAAGACTAGGACCCAACGTTGTATGAAGTAGGTCTGGGAATTCGTTAAGATTGGCTTAACAGTGGGAAACCAAATAGAGGTGGACAAACCAGAGCTGTTCTCTCCTGCATAGACTATGGCATGCAGTGTGATTACACAGAACAGAAGTGGGGAGAAGACTGCATCCCTCACCCGACTAGGGCAGATCTCTGGAGAGCAGAAGTCACAGAGAGCTTTTCTAAGCCCAACTTACTAAGTCCAAGGTCCCCATGCCAGTCTGGCTGGGTGCTGGGATTAAAAACAAAACAAAACAACTACTCTGGGTTGATCTTGAAAGCCTTATGTTGGAAGATGGCAGACCCAGAAGATGGAATGAGCCTGGGTTCCTGAGGCAGCAGGTGGAGGAGAGCCCCTGTGTTAATTCGCTTTCTCTGTGACTGTAACAAATGCATGAGGAGATCGACGTGTGTGTGTGTGTGTGTGTGTGTGTGTGTGTGTGTGTGTGTGTGTGTGGCGGGGGTTGCTTCATGGCTTTAGAGGTTCTAGTCCATGCTCAGTTGGTCCTGGTGCCTTGGGTAAGGCAGCGCATCAGAGGGAGAGCATCTGGCAGAGTAAAAGGCTCTCCTGGGGAGAATCAAATGAGCCTGGAAGCCGCTGTCCTCTGGAGGACACACCTCCAGTGACCTGAAGACTTCCCAGGCAACTCTTCGGGGTCCCACTACCTCCCAGCAACACCTCCTCAGACAGCGGGCTTCACCACACGGTCCTTTAGGGGACACTTAGGATCCAAACTACAGCAGCTGCCCAACTAGAAATACCTCCTCTAGACTCTGACATAAGTGAGAAAGGAACTTCTCCTGTTTCATTGCCGCAATTTGGAAGTCTGAGTTGCAGAAGCTGGTGTTGCCTTAAATAACACACACAGTGTGGAGCATTCATTCATGAGTTGGGGCCCTCACGGATCTGGGCTTGCTGACTGCACGTGTCTGTAGCCGGCCGTCCACAAACACTGCCCTTCAGGAGCAGCGTGAGGGAACACATGGACGCAGGCGATAGGAAGAAGAATAGTACCCAGGCTTGTTGGTGAGGACGATCACAGAAAAAAAAAATGGTCTAGCAGGGACCTCGAGGATGAGCACAGTTATTTCAGCGGCAGCAACACGCAGGACCAGCAGAACATCTGGACTTGACGGAAAATTGTACTCACACAGAGATTCAGGGTCAGCTATGGGAAAGACTGGCTGGCCATGCGCACACAATCCTGGGAGCCGCATCCCTTCAGGCCCTCCACATCTCCCCATGCGATTTCACATCCAGAGGAGGTGACCGCATCACCGCAAAGACTGGGATGGAGCTGTCTGTGGACTGCGAGGGCTACGGAGAACAGCCACAGTTACATTCATTCAGGGGACCAGAATGAGGCCGCACGACCCTGTTACTTCTGGCCTTTCCCAGGGTAACGAGGTTGACTTTGCTTGTTTTCATTCCTAACTGTGGGGTGTGCTGCACACACTTGCTTCAGCAGCAGGGCAACGTGTGAATACCCCCACAGATGCCAGCCTTAAGTGAGCATCCCACTGGGTGCAGACACCCATAACTGTTGTCCTCTCTCTCCTCAGTCAACCCACACAGCACCCCAGGAGGGAAGGAAGGAGGGAAGGAGGGAGGGAGGGAGATAGGGAGGGAGGGAGGGAGAGAGGGAGGGAAGGAGGGGAGGAGGGAGGGAGGGAGGGAGGGAGGGAGGGAGGGAGCGTCTAGCACTTGGGAGGAGGTTGCAAATGGGCTCAGTTCCTCACCCCTCCCTGGTGCACTCCTCAGGCAGATGTTCTGCCTAGCACCTTGGTGTTAGGCTTGGCCACCGCCTTGCTGTGCCAATGGGGCACAAGCAAGGACTGCCCAAGAGAAGAGAAGAGATGGAGGCATCTCCATGAACCTTTGACATGTCTATTAATGACCTTCAGACGTGTGATCGCTGCCCATCAAGGTCAGTGCTGCTTTCCAACCACCAAAATGGGTGAACAATAAACACTACTGTGTGTCACCGACGTTCAGTGGCTGCTTGCTAGGCAGCATCACTGAGGCATCAACGCATGCTGTCTCCATCACCTTCTAATAGATGAGAAACTGAGGTACAGAGCGACGCCATGGTCAGGGTCTCGCAGCTGGCAGAAGCTCTCAGCTTGAAAGCAAGCAGAGGAGGCCTACCTTTGTCCTTACCCATTTCGTGGTCTTAACTTCTCTCAATACATTGCCAAGAGCTAACCCTGTCTCAGCTGAAGGCAAAAACCTATAGCTTAGGCTCTCAGGTGGGGGTCAAGGCTGGAGCAGAGACCCTTACCTGTCCTGACTGGTGGCATCCATCTTTTTCCAGTTGCTGATTGCAGCCACCTATTTACAGCTCTCTCCCAAGAACTCTAACCACACAGGGAGCCTGGCACACCTGAGTTCCCGCCCCCTCCCACACCCCGTCCCTGCACCGCACTGGCATGGCTCGGGCGCTCTTCTCTAAAATGCCTCCTGGGGCCACATCTGGAACCAGCAGGGCTTCATCGTGGCTGCCCCTCCTGCTCTCCAAGTCTTTCCCACCAGCAGCCTTCCGCCTGTGTCACCTGCAAAGGACTGCAGTGGCCTCTGCATAGAAAGAACAGCCCTCAGTACGACACTGGAGAGCGACTGTCCTCCCAGCCAAGCCCAGCAAGTCTCCGCCCAACACTGAGGTCCCACAGGTGACCACAGGTGACCACTTTAAACTCAGCACCAGGACTAGGTTTCTTCAAGAAACTCAAGAAGACCAGGGTCCCCTGGGTGCTGGTTTGACACAGAGCTTCCCGGGGTCCCCTCTGGTCCCAGTGAATCAGACTAGCTGAGGAGGTCTCTGAAGTGCGACTGGGAAGAGGTCCCCCGAGGAATCTTCTGCACCGGGCTCTGAGCTCAGCCCTCCCGATGGGTGAGACCCCAGAGTCCTGGTGTACAGCGTGGAACCACTGGTCAAAAGCAAACTCACAGCCCAGGCAGGACAGATCAGAAAGAACATCATCAGATTACAACACGCTACTCAATATGAGTAAGCAATTTAAGATCTGTGCATCAGCTCGGGAATTCTTTGTGCACTGAAATAACTTCCCAACCACACTTGATTTCACGTAACTGAAGCCATGGGAAGCAAAACCAGTAAGGAAGACTACTAGACTGCACACTCCACTCTTAGAGCTGGGGATGCCAGGGCCTTGCGTTCCTTTTTTATTTCTATTTTTTGGAAGCAGTGGGTATTGAGCCTAAGGCTTCCTGTCTGTGCAGTAAGCACTCTACCAGTGAGCCCCAAGCCCAGCCTGAAACTGTAGCTCTGGGATATATTAATTCCAAGGTCACCGAGCTAACAGGTCACGATGATGGGCTTTACATAAAGATCCACTCCAGGCTCTGAAACGCGTGTTATGGCTGCCTGAGTCTGCCGTGGAGAGACACGCGGGTGCTAATCACTTTAACAAGGCCGCAATGGCGGTGCCCGTGAGACAGAGGCTGGAGCCTCAAATAAAGACGTCGGTAAGAAACGGGACAGTTTCTCGGATGCAAAACCATGCCCGATACTAAAGGCACCCTGGAGGAGCCAGTCCTGCCTGGGTACCAACTGTCAGGTAGCAAGATGCTAATTACAGAGACCCTTCCCGGGTGGGGATGGACGTGCCCTCGGGAGAGATGGCCAGAGCTCTGAAATCACAGTCTTGACCGCAGCTGACTCAGTCAGATGGTCTCCGCAGCCAGGACGAAAAGCCAACGTTTACAGGCTACAACCAACATTATATGAGTATCTTGAGTTCCAAAGCACAAGGCTGAGCCCAAAAGCATGTCACCATTTTTAATTCAAGAGTCTGTCTGCCCAATGATTTTTTTCCCCCTTTTCCTCATAAAATGTTATTTTTCTCCAAGGAAGTCTTTTATTCACTTATCCACAGTCCTGTGGTTTTCTGGTCAATTCTTGAAGCAAACTCTGGCCCTAGCAAAAGGGGATGGGTCTCGTGTCCCAAGCTAGGATTGTGGTAGCCAGAATCCACAGAAAGGATCAGGGCAACACCATCATAAACTAGCGCCGTGGAGGAGGGTCCCAGGCTGGACAGCCTTTGGGGACGCCAGGCCAAGTGCAGGTCCTTAAACAGGGACTTTGGCTCTAAACTAGAGTGGCTCCGGGCACCGTCGTGGGGTGGTCTTTGCTCCTAAAGACACACTTCTGAGAGTGGGTTTTAGCTGTCACCCCAATTTGCAGATGGGAAATGTAGGGCTAAGGAAGTTAACTGCTTGCCAGAGATCTCATCGTTAAGAAGTGGCCAAGCTGTGCTTTGAACACAAGCCATGCAATCAGTATTACTTGTCGCCCTGAGAATGTCTATGGGCACATCTGTGTCATTCACCAAGTGTTCCTTCTCATGATTCGGGATAGATTTAACCAGCACTTGCCTGGGAACTCTCCCCTGGGCCTGGGGAGTAGGGTGTATTTTTTTTTTCCTTTAAATGAGACAGGGTCTCACACAGCCTAGACTGGCTTCACATTCTCTATGTAGCTGAGGAGGACCCTGGAATCCTGGTCCTTCCTCCTCCACCTTCCAAGTTCTGAGGTGATAGACATGCACCGCACTGCCCGGTTCGTGTGATGCTGGTGTTCAAACCTGGGGCTTCCGGCATGCTGAGCGAGCATTCTGCGCTATGTCCCTTTGTGACATTTGTGTCCTCCCTGGAGATACAGTCACTCCCACGCTCCTCTTTCTTTGGTGAGCACGTTCTTCCTGACTCTCCACCCTTATCTTCCCCAACCCATGCGCACCTGATGGCCTGCACTGCACAATGAACACCTCCAAAGATGTGCTCGCCACCCAGGGATGTCTCCCAGCAGGCCTTGCTTCTCAGCCCCCCAGTCAGCTCACATGTTTGCTGTTTCACACATGCAGGGGGCGGGGTGGAAATGTTAAAAGACTAATTGCAGAAAGGGCTGATAAATTATCACTCACAAATCAAATTACCTCCATCTAATTACATCACTTTCAGTCTCGGGATGACTGGCTTGGGGTCTTTACCAAGGTTTTACTGGTTTTTTTTGGGGGGTGAGGTGGGTTTCTTCAACACCTCTCTAACCCAGCAGGTGGAAGTCATCTGGCCAGCTGTTATGAAAACCAAGAGCTAAGGAGGGATGAGGAGGGGCACCTGAGGTCACTGATTGTCACTACGAGGCCAGGTCCTAGCCCCAAAGTCAGGGAAAGAGAAGGGGGTGTCTACCCACAGCAGAGCTTTCTCTGACATCAACCCGGACTGACTGCCAAAGTCCCTAGCGCCTGGCAGTCAGCAGCCACCTTCTGAAGCGGCCGCCTGCTGGCCTCTTGTACTCCATCAAGGCAGGGCTCCTCCATCTAGCATCTGGCCACTGGGCAGGAGTCTGAAGGAACAGGAGGCTGCAGAGTGCAACTCTCAGGTTCACCCTCTGGGGCCTGACTCAGGAGCAGGCTCTTGGCTGAGTCATGAAGGCGCCACGTCGCCAGTGCACTCTGTGTCAACCTGAACCCATCCATAGTCAGCTGAACGTCTGTTTCGGTGACGTGCCCAAGGTCGAACCTCTAGGAAGTAGAAGGATCAGGATCTGAACATAGGATCTGTCTCACAACCACACGTCGATTACATGTGGGGGGGGTTGGGGGGGGGACACCTGGGAACCAGACTCCTTTTCCTGGTACCTCAACAAGAGTACTGGCAAGTTCCAGGTATCTCTGTCTTCAGGGTGCTGGATCCCAGGGCCCTACTGTGCGTCCACCTGAACATTCTCTGGAACCTGCTTCCCCCACCCACCCCTGGGGCAGCTGGGCTTTATAGCCAGAAACGAGGGACAGAACTGGGCTCCCTGCCCATCTGCAGACATGGGGGAACATGGGTTCTTGCCCATCTTTCTACTCCCCGAGTCTAGTCTGAGAAGATTTTCCATTCTCATGTCTCTCTATACAAGGCTGAAAGACTTAGAGGCCTTCTCTGGTCCCCACTGACTCTGAGGGTGCACCTTGTATCCTTAAGGGAGTGTCTTAGTCAGGGTTTCTGTTGCTGTGAAGAGACACCATGACCACCGCAGCTCTTACAAAGGAAACACTGTGGAGGCCCCCTTACAGTCCAGAGCTTCCGTCCATTACCATCATGGTGGGACATGGCAGGGTGCAGGCAGACATGGGGCCGGAGAGGTAGCTGCTGCATGTTAATATGCAGGCAACAGGAAGTAGACTGAGACACTGGGTATGACTTGAGCATATATGAGACCTCAGAGCCCACCCCCACAGTGACACACTTCCTCCAACAAGGCCACACCTTCTAACCAGCCCCCACTCCCTTTGGGGGCCATTTTCTTTCAAGCCAGCACAGGGTTTGGGGTCAGAAGCAAGGAAAGAGCCTAAGGGTCACTGGGATGTGGGGTCAGAGGTGAGGACAGTCTAAAGGTCACCAGGGTGTGGGGTCAGAAGTGAGGACAGTCTAAAGGTCACCAGGGTGTGGGGTCAGAAGTGAGGACAGTCTAAGGGTCACCGCCCTACCCACAAAGGAATTATGTCTCACACGGGGACCTGAATTAAACTAGATCTGGGGGAAAGGGAGGAAAGACCGGTAATAGTGAGCACCAAAGGTTGTGGAGCGGGAGAGCAACGGCCACGGTGAGACGGGACTAACGCAGTCCAGGAAAGGGAGCTGAGGATATGGCTCGGTCTATGAAGTGCCTGCCATACAAGCGTGAAAATCCAAACTGGTATCCCTAGCACCCACGGGAAAGCCACCCATGGCGGCACACACCTGTAACCCCAGTGCTTGGAGGAAGGGAGTGTCCCTGGAGCTTGCTGGTCAGTCAGTCTAGCCAACTGATGAGTTGTGGGTTCAGTAAAAGACTGTCTCAGAAAAATAAAATAAAATAGCAGACAACACCAGACATCAACCTCTGGCCTCCACTCCACGAATGCATGTGTCCATGTTCCATACAGGTGAGATGCACAGAGCAGGGGCAGGGGGAAGAGGGAGAGAGAGGGAGAAGGAGGGAGGGAGAGAGAATCATAAGAAATTCAAAATAAAGCTGCCTGTCTCTTACCACCATTTGAAAAGAACATGAAAGGAACGATGTAACCCCTACAGGGAACGGTGGCAGTCCAGCAGTAGCCAGCTCAAGTGGCCAAGCTCTCTGCACTCACTCCCCACATCCACTCGAGTGGGCTCTCAGAGATTGTTGAGGCTCGCACAAACAGCCAGGCTGCCTTCCTGACAAGTCAGATCACCCAGACGGGCCGTCAGGGGCGCTTCCAACAAAAGCATCTTTGAAGACCCGGCCTGCACGTGACCTCCAGTGGAGACGATGCCAGTCGTGAGGCCCCAGTGTTTCCACATACACGCCTTTGTTCTTCCGGCTTTGTGCCGGTGAAGAGAAGCCCACCCTGGCGGCTCAGGAGCTGCTCACTTCCCATCCTTCCCGCCTGTTCCAATAATGGTTGGCAACGACGCTTTCAAAGCAGAATAAACACACGCGCTCCGGGAAGTGGAGAGTCTGATGCACATGGTGGGGGAGGGGTCGTTCCAGCCAGGGCCTTGTGTGTGCCAGGCAAGCACACTCTACCCCTAAGCCACATCTCCAGGCTGAGAGTCTCACGTCACAGATCGTGAAGGGGAAGAGCGCCAGAAGGGGCAATTGTCACAGAGATGGAAGGTGGAGCCAAAGAGCTGCCATTGTAGATAGCAAGACAGAGGGACAGGCGATCAATGTCTGCAGGATGCTCCCTGGCAGCCTGGGTGGGGCAGAGCGGGGGTCAAGCAGGTGCCCACATGGGTGTATCTGTAAGTGGTTCATAAGGGGGCAGCTGACGCATCCCCTTCTGATCATGTGACCTCCCGTCTGCTCCATCTGCATATACTTGTTAATTCGGGAGGGGTCTGCTATGGAAAAACATCTGGTAACATCTGGAACGAGGGGCTTACTCTGGCTCACAGTCTGAGGGAACCGTCCCTCATGTCACAGAAGGCACAACAGGAAGAGAGGACAGATGGTCTCGCTGCATCTGCAGTCAGGAAGCAGGGAGCCAAGGGCGCCAACACTCGGCTCATTTTCTCCTTTTTATTCATTCTGAGCCCCCAGCCCATGCGATGGTACTACCCACGTTCGCGTAGACCTTCCTCAGTTACACCTTTCTGGAAACATGCTCACAGACACAAGCAGAGGTGTTGTTTCCATGGTGATCCTACATCTCCATGAAGCTAACAACCATTAACCAACAACACACACACACACACACACACACACACACACACACACACACACACGCTCACACACACTGTTTTTGCCTTTAAATGCCAGCAAGATGGCTCGGCAGGTGATCCCAAGCTCACCATCCTGGGCTGGATCCCCAGACCCACATGGTAGGAAAAGAGAAGCAACTCCACAAAAGTTGACCTTTGCCCTCCACATGTGCGCCCACACACATACTAATAAATAAACGTAAAAACAAAAGCATGCTCGTGTCAGTCTGTCCTTTGAGTGGCGATTTCTGAAGTGACTAGCAGTTGTTGGGTACCCATGAGGCCCTGTGAAGGAAGAATTCTCATCCTCAAGCTGTCAGTAAGGGTGCCATGTGTCCCTGTTACACGGAGATTAATTTATACACAACCAGAAACACAGAGGCAAGTCAGAGCCCAGCAGGGACCCAGCAACCCTGTCCCCATGAGCCCTGGAAGGCTCTTTCAAGATGGAAAAATTCTTGCCAAATCCCCCATTCCACCATCATCAGAATGCACCGTAAAACATCCTACAAGCACCGAGACTCTGTAACAGGAAGCAACACAGAGTGTTTTCCTTGTCTTGCTTAAAAAGAAACACACATATGCTTTGAGGATTAGTCTATGAGTGTGGTTCCTAACAGAGACGTTGTTTTATAGCAGGAAAATAAAAACGTTAACAGAACCTATCTGAGGGCGGGGATGCCCTGTAGACTCAGTCCTGTTAGCTAGAACAGCCCTGTGCTGCTATTGACTGATAGCGTTAGCAGATGTGAGGGTGGAATTGGTCCCCTGACCTGAAATCCTGGAACCTGGAGCATTTGTTAACAGTGCAGGAACCCCACACAAACGTCCGAAGCAGCGCGGGGAATGGCAGCCGACCGAGGTCTCTGTAGAACCCGGGAGGGAAACTGAACTGCAATTAGACCTCTGTAAAGACCAGAGTGTACGGTGATAAAGATCAACAAAAACACAATTCTTTCACAATAACTTTGGATACGAGTTACAGGGTGTCTCTTCAGAAAATCTGGAGCACTAAAAAGACCCCTCTAACGTAACAGCATTAATTCAACACTTTCCCTGCACACACACACACACACACACACACACACACACACACACACACACACAGAGAGAGAGAGAGAGAGAGAGAGAGAGTAAAGCCCAAATCTTGGTTGAACAACTGTTGAGAAAAATGTTCAAAATTAAAGACAGTCGTGATGGCACCAGAAGTAGATGCAGGCAGATCTTGGTTCAAAGTCACCCACAGCTATATAGTGAGTCTGAAGCCAGTCTGGGCTACGTTGAGACTCTAACTCAAAAAAAAAATGTTTTTAAGTTCAAAATTATGTCTCTCTCCTCACATTTCCATCACATCCTCAGCAGTTAGGGGGACTCAAAAAAAAAAAAAAAAGTGCAGCTTCCTTTATAGGTCAAGGTCCGAGGAGCCTGGGCCACTTTCCAGGGGGTCTGTCCCCGGGCCGCTATGTGAGGCTTCCGTGATGACTGATGAACAGAAACCTCACTCGACACTGTCACCTCCCCAGCCCACCCAGGCCACTCAGGAAGGGTCCCTCACCTACCTATGACACCTCTCCTGACAGAGATAAGTTCAGGGTGTGAACTGGAGACAGGGAATCAGCTCAGGGAAGGAGGCAGAGAAACTCCCCAGGAGTCCAGGGGTTCAAACGCAGACTACACACGACCCAGGGTAAGTCACTTAACGTTTCTAAGCACCACCTTTCCCAGCTGAACGCTGGGGTACAAGTGGAATCTCCCTCGTGGAGCTGTGCAGAGATGACTCAGATCATGCAAGGGGCTGAGAACGCTCCCTAAGCACTCAATAAACAGTGGCTATTAGTTTCACTGACTCTAATTTATATCTTGATTACAACACAAAGCAGAAACTAATAAAACCGTATTGTTTAGCCATGGATATCCTCTCACACCCACTGGGACACGATCAAAAAGAAATGAGAAAATAATCAGTGGTAGGAATGTGAAATGGTACAGTCATTACAGAAAACAGCATGGTGGGTCCTCGGGAAATTAAAAATAGAGCTGTCATAGCAATCCGGCCACATTAGTTCTTGGTACATAGCTAAGAAAACTGAGGCGGGCTTTCAAGGAGACATGCATGGGCAGGGCGAGTGCTTGCATGCTTGCCTAGCAAACAAGCAGTCCTGGGTTTGATCCCCAGCAACACACCAGCGATCTCAGCACGTGGAGGACACAGGCAGGAGGATCAGAAATACAAGGTCGTCTTCAACTACAAAGCAAGTCTCAGGGCAGCCTTGGCTACAGGAGACCCCACCTCAAAAGAAGAGAGATCTGTGCACAGCCATGTTCAGGGCAACATGATAGCGAAGCTGTAGAACCGACCCAAGTGCCCACAACTGTTGTTGGTCGCTTTTTTACATTTTACTCTTTGGGGGCCTGACACCCAGCTCCCAAATAAATACACACGGAGACTTATTATTACTTATAAATGCCAGGCCTTAGCGTGGCTTGTTTCTAGTCAGCTTTTCTTAACTAATTATCCCACCTATCTTTTGCCTCTGGGCTTTTGTTTTTCTCTATTCTATGTACCTTTCTTTAATTCTTACTCACTGGCTGGCTGTGTAGCTGGGTGGCTGACCCCTGGAGTCTTCCTCTCCTCCTCCTTCTCCTCAATCTTTTTCTCCTTCTATTTATCCTCTCTGCCTGCCAGCCCTGCCTGTCATTTCTCCTACCTCGCTATTGGCCATTCAGGTCCTTATTAGACCATCAGGTGTTTTAGACAGGCACAGCAAGACAGCTTCACAGAGTTCAACAAATGCAACATAAAAGAATGCCACACATCTTTGCATCATTAAACAAATATTCCACAGCACAAATGAATGTAGCACATCTTAAAATAATATTCCACAACTAATGGGCAAATCAAAGGTGATATAGACACACAGGATTATTCAGCCTTCAAAAGGGAATCCTGGCCAGGTGTGGTGGCACACACCTTGAATGCCAGCACTCAGGAGGCAGAGGCACATGGCTCTCTGTGAGTCTGAGGCCGGCCTGGTCTACAAAGAAAGTTCCAGGACAGCCAGGGTAACATAGTGAGATCTTGTGAAAGAAAGAGAGAGGGGGGGGAGGGAGGGAGGGAGGGAGGGAGGGAGGGAGGGAGGGAGGGAGGGAGGGACAAAGAGAGAGAGAGAGAGAGAGAGAGAGAGAGAGAGAGAGAGAGAGAGAGAGAGAGAGAGCCTGCCACACACTACAATATGAATGAACACCAAGAGGACACTAGGTTAAGCAAAATAAGACAGACACCAGAAGAGAACAAGTGTGTGATTCCACAGGTGACAGTGTCTCATGCAAGCAAATCCACGGGAACAGAAAGGAGATTTCGGAGCCAGAGACTACAAGGAGGGGATAGGATGAGAATTATTACCACATGGCTAACAGTCTCCACTTTGTAGATAAGAAAGTCCCTCAGGTCTGTCCGTGTGGCTCCGCTTAACCCTACCACACCCTATGCTCAAATATTTAAAACAGTAACCTTCAGGTTGCTTGTCTTCCTTACAAGAATTTTAATTGGAATGGGGGTGTGAGACAGGCTTCATATCGCCCAGGCTAGGCACAAGCTCTCTATTTAGCTCAGGATGACCCTGAGCTATGATCCTTCTGCCGTCACCTCCCCTGTGCCAGGCTTGCATGGACATGAGCCACCATTGCCAGATCAGAATTTTAGTTACTTTTTAAAACGTACCCCAAATTGTACAAATCCTTTTTTAAAACAATGAACCTTAGCTCCCTCTGCGTGGATTGGCAGCCCTTCCCCTCCGCAGTCATGTACTGGGAAGGGCAGTGAGGTCTCACAGGAGACAGTTGTGGGGAGCAGCAGGCCTCTCCTCGGGTGCCAGCTCCCAGCAGAGGATCGGGATGGGGAAGAGGACTGGGGAGCTGCCTTTAAAAGGAGATTCTGACTTACAATGGATTCTATTTCAGCGCCCTGTGACAAAAAAACCTTCCCCAGGGAAAACTGCCTCCAACTCTCTGTCACATCCTCAGAAGTGGAGGCCCTGCCTGTCATCCTGAGATGTCATCACTGAGCCTTTCCAAGAAAAGAAACTGTGACGGGGAACGTGTTGGCTTCAGGGAAGCGGCTGGCCAGAGGGAGCAGCCCGCAAGCTACCAAGGCCACGCTCGGCCCTCTGAAGGACCCCCCCGCCTCTTCTCTCCACGGCCTCTCTTCAGAGGTGACCCCCAGAGACTTGGGAAAATCGGTCATAGTCTGCCACCCAGGCTGGTGTCAGAATCCTCGTGACCATGGGCAACCCCGGACTGTGAGCCCCTGCTGTACATGTGATGCCTTGGGGGGAGGCACCCCAACTTCAGACAAGATTTATTGGGAGCTCAGTGTGTCACCCCAAAAGAAGCATCATCCCACACACAACAGTGTTGGTAGGCGTGGCTTCCCAGGGGTGTGCGGGTCACCGCGGCTCCATCTCCCAAATGGACTGACACAGAAATACAAGGCTCGAAGCTAGAGTTCATACGTACCAGTCTCAGCCCACACCTGCAAGGCACGCACGCCTCAACCGCTGCCCTCCGGCCAGACACAGCAAGGAGGCCTTGTCTAGCATGCAGGCTGCTGCGGCCTCCCTGGACACCAGAACCAGAACAGATAACTTAGCTCGTGACAAATGACCCAGCCGAGGGTGGTAGCACAAAACAGACCAAGACACAGGCCTGTCTTTCACAGACCCGCAGCGGGCCTGTACAGACAAGACTCTTGTCCCCCTGTCCTTCCGGGAGGGATGGCTCTGAACCTTGGCCTAAGCCGCAGCAGAGAAAGGGGAGAAACAGGAGAGAGGTCGGAGTGGCTGAGTGGAAGGAGGAGAGGACATGTCCACATCCTCAAGCCTTCGTCTCGAAGGCTGCCGCCCTTCCCAGCACACCTCCCACATAATTATATAACACCTCCGTTATCACCTCGCACTTCTCAGCCTCTTGACTCCATCAAGCGCTATCACGTCTAAAGCATCTGGCATTGCCCGTGTTATCTCCACTCACGCCCCGCGTGTTCAAAGCCACCTCAAGTCAACACGGCTGTGCGGCTCACATCTGTGCCCGCAGCACCACACACTCAGTGCTTCTCTGCGGATGAAGGGACGGGGCACACTGACAGCACCCATGTCTCTCAGGCCTCGCGGCACAAGCCTGTCTCCCCAGCACACGAGAGGCAAAAGCAGGAGAAAGATCGTGAGTCCAAGGCCAGCCTGGAATCCATAGCCAGCTTCTGTCTGAAAAGCAAAAATCAAAAGAATGTGTGTGTCTCACTAAGGGCTGATTATACAGCTCAAGTTCACGGCTCCAGACAAAACATTCTCCTCTATATCCAAGCGATAAGGACCTGTCATGTCGCTAGACAGAGGCTCCTCACTAAGTGCGTAGGTCTGAGGTTGCTGGTCTCCGTGACAGGCTGAGAGCTTCCTGCTGCTCACAAACCGCTTTGCCTTTGGAGGAATGGAGGATAAGAATATCTGGACATGGCTGAGAACAAGAAACACAGGTAAATGTATGTGTGATTGCAGCCCAGAATCGTCCTGTGACATTCAGGATCTCGTCTCAGTCAGCTCTGTGGAGTCTCGGTTATCCCTGGCCCCAGAGCACAGATCAGAAGCCAAAGCATAATTTTAAAAGGGAATTCCAACGTCCCAGCATGGTGACACACTCCTACAAACTCCAGAACTCAGGAGGCTGAGGCAGGAGGTTCCAAAGCTCAAGGCTAGCCTGGACTACACAGAGAACTTGTCTCAAAAAAAAAAAAAAAAAAAAAGGGAAGTGAGCATGGTGATGCACACCTTTAAACGCAGCACTCAGGAGGCAGAGGCAAGAGCATCCGACTCTCGAGCAGGCAATGGGCTAAGTTCCAGAAATAATGGGAGGGAGGAGGAGAGCCAAATTCTGAAACCCAGGCTCTGGCCTCTGGCAGCTTCCACTATGAAAGAAATGAAGCACAGTTACAGACAAGTGTATAGCTACAAGGAAAGAGTTGGGGGGGGGGGACCCCCAGCATGATCACCCCTGAGAACAAAATCACAGGGTGACTAGATAATCAGAGGTGTCTCTGAGGAAGAAACATGAATGAGTTGTGCCTGGTGAAATACCAGGAGCCTTTGGGAGGAAAAGCATTCCAGGTACAGGTCGGAGCATGTGCAAAGGTCCTGAGGCAGCTCTAGAGATAGACATACTGCAGATGATATGAGTTCATCAGCAGACTGGGCCGCAAGTGGTAGGGACTGTGACTAAGGGGAGCTGGGTGGCCTTCCTCCTAAGTGCCAGAGAAACACTAAGCAGGGATGTCCAGCAAGAGCAATGATGTCATCTGCAAAGTTCACATTTGAGAACCCCACAATCTCATTACACACAAGAAGAAATCTACGTTGGGCCACATTCACGGCTGTCCTGGGCCATATGTGGCCGATGGGCCATAGCCTGGAATCCTTTTAAAGAATCTGAAGGAGGAGACTTGATTAAATCTTTTGTTTCTTAAAAATCTCACAGCCAGCAATAGAGCAATTCTATCCCAGTTGTCTTAGGGTTTCTAGTGCTGTGAAGAGACACTATGACCATGACAACTCTTAGAAAGCAAAATACTTAACGGGGCTGGCTCACAGGTCAGAGGTTCAGTCGATTATCATCATGGTGGGACATGGCAGTGTGCAGGCGGACATGGGGCTGGAGAAGGAGCTGGGAGTCCTACATCTTGCGGGCAACAGGAAGTGGTCTGAGACACTGGGCGGTACCTTGAGCATGTATGAGAACTCAAAGCCCGCCCCCACAGTGACACACTTCCTCCAACAAGGCCACACCTCCCAATAGTGCCACTCCCTTTGGGGGCCATTTTCTCTCAAACCAGCACACCAGGCAGGTCACAGAAAATGAGATCAAATGGGCTGGGGGCCGTGCACCAGGCCCGAGGCTCTGCAACCTGGTCAAAGTGTGTGTGGGAGACTCAGCGGGGTGTTCATCCAACAAGTGAGGGCACGCTGAGGAGATCTTCCACCTCGTCTGGATGCTCCAAGGCCCCAGAAATATTTCCTAAATAATTGGGCAAATGATTAACTGCACTAATTCCCCAGGACTCCAGGCTAAAACAGAAAGAAAGAAAAAAAAATCACACGGGAGACCTTCCAGCCCACACCTGGCGCTGGATGAACACAGGGGCCGGAGAAGTTGGAGGAACCAATGAAATGGCACAAAGTGACAAGTGTGTCCAAAGAGCAGCGCGTGCTGTTCTCTTTGAACGACAGCCAACTTTTTATTGCTTCTCAGCCTCACTCTGGAGTTTTGGAAATGGTTCACGAGTACATGCTGATCTATATACTGTCTCTCCAAACCCATCAGGCGCCCTACACGATGCCACACTGATTTTTTATAAATGTCAGTTCTCGGGAGAAATCCATCTTCCTCAAAGGGTGAGAGCAGCTCACTTTCACCTTCTGAAGTTCAAGTCTCAACACGGAATAAAAATGCAGCCGCCGCTCCACGGTCACTTAATGCTGCACAACTGTTTTTTTCTCCTTGAACTTTCTTTCTTTCTTGTGTTTTTTTTTTTTCTTTTTGGTTTGGTTTGGGTTTTGTTGTTGTTGTTTTGTTTTGTTTTATCTTTTGAGACAGGGTTTCTTTGCCTAGCCCTACCTGTCCTGGAACACTCTGTAGACCGGCTGGCCTCGCACTCACAGAGATCCTCCCGCCTCTGCCTGGGTCCCTACTGCCCAGCTCTTTAATTTTTCAAGGAAGGAAATCACCACCGGTGCGCTTTGATCTGGAAACAGTGTCAGCGTCAGAGAAAGTACTGGTGAGCCCATACTGTCTGCAGTTTATTTTGCCCGAGGACTGGAATTCACACTGGGAATGCACCTTTATAGCGGCCTAGGGACTTCGTTCTTTGAGGGTCAGTGTCACTTTGGAGCCCAGGATGGCCCTGATGGGGATCCTCCTTCTCAGCCTCCCACACCCTGGCACGGTCGGCCTGGGTCACTGCACTCAGGGAGGCCATCTTGTCATGCATGCCTCACAGTGTCCCTTACCTGAGCTGGCATGGCACAGAACAGTCATCCAACATGGCCTCCGGGGGGTCAAGAGATGCTACAGATAAATGGTTAAGGGATGCCAATAGAACAAGACGGGCTGTTTGACAATAAACGAGTTTTAACTGAGTGTAGGCTCATGCATCTGTAGTTCTGGCACTTGAGAGACTGGGGCCTGAGCTATATAGCGAATTCCAGGTCAGCCTGGGCTACAGTGTGAGACCCTGTCTCAAAGAGAAAAGCAGAAAAGCCAACTTGTTTCCTAGTATGTAGGAGTACACACTATAATAGTGATAAAAAACTGAAGCAGAATGAACATAAAACCAGGACCAGTGAGATGGCCCAGCAGGTCCAGGGGCTTGCCACCAAGTCTGACAATCTGAGTTCAGTCCCTGGGGACCCACGGTGGAAGGAGAGAACCAACTCCTGCAAGTTGTCCCCTGAACACACACACAGACACACACACACACACACACACACACACACACACACACACACACACACACACACACACGCACACACGCATACAGGCACACACGCACACACGCACAGGCACTAATAAAATATTAAAAATTTAAAAGGAAGAATCTGAGTCACATAGTGGAGAGAAGACTATTTCTAAGCAGACAGACACCAACCATGCAGGGTCCTAGTCTTCATTTACACAGACTCTGGCATCAATCAAAGGATTTCTGGGGGTGGTGGCACAGGCCTGCATCCTAGCTACTGGGGAAGATCCTAGATGAAGTAATGGATTGCAAATTCAATGCCAGCCTGAGCTACATAGTGAGTTCAAGTCAAGAGTAGCCCTGGACAACTTTTCAAGAACCTATCTCAAAATAATAATAATAATAATAATAATAATAATAATAATAATAACAACAACAACAGCAAGAACAGCAACAATAATGGCTGATAATGTGGCTCTGTGGTCAAGCACTTACCTAGCAGGCAGAAGGCCCTAGATTCTCTCCCTGGTACTTCAACCAAAGGAGTTACCAAAATCCAAGATGGGACTTCCAAATGTCCCCCCAAGAACCACATCTCGTCTTGCATCCAGCCTCCCTAGTCACCTAGCGTAGCTTGTCACACACGTCTACTCCAGCAGACCGCCAAGCTGCTGCTGCTTGTAGGCAGAAGGAAGGAAACCTAGTGGCGCCACCTCGCCCTGTGACTTCAGCACAGTCCTCCACAGAAATCACTTCAGGCTGCTGGCAGGGAGTAAGAGCCCTACACTGAGTCCTCCCTCCTGCAGGGAAGTCCGTCCCCATCATCACCAGCCTGCTCACAGCTCTTTCCAGCTCGGAGATTCCATGACTCCATAGCTCGATTCGTCCCAGGGAGCAGCCTGGCAATGGGGCCTTTCATGTGTGGTCATTAAACACTCACCATGGTGAGGCATGACTGCAAAGTTCCAGGGACACACCCTCCATGCAGGCTCACGGGCCAAACTTACCAGGAACAGCCCAGAACCTTCCAAGACCCTCCTGCAGGCCTGGGTTGTGAAGTTTCAGATCAAGTCCATGAGCCCCCAGGCCTTCCATGTGGCAGAAATCCAGGACACCCCCCACACACACAACAAAAAAGCTAAAGTTTCTCATCATTTCCAAAAGTTAGGAGCACCCGTGTCCACCCCCCAGATTCCCGTTTACATAGCCATGAGGTACAGTGTGGTCCTCTCGTTGAAGATTCCTTTCTCCCTTGCTTAAAAATAAACATCACATTGACTGAAACCTTTCCCCTGCCCCCTGGATGTAAGTGAGGTGGGGAGACTGCCTGAGCCTGGCACACATCTGTTCTAGAATCCAGACTAATGATCAGAGTTTCCCTAAAGAGAGAATCTTAAAGGTTAAGCAGGCATGACTAGCAGCCTCGTGGGCTGGAAGGAACCCAGCAGAGCAAAAGTCAGTGTGGGAAGCCCTGGGGCTGAGCAGAGGAGGCCTCTGGAGGAAGGGAGAGAGACAGTGACCGACAGAGACAGACAGGGAGAGGTATGAAGCGCTGTGATGGTGGACATGTTCCAGCCAGGCGCACCCCAGAAGAGGAAGGGGGGAACCACAGAAGTCAGGCTCTGGTCTATTTACTCACACTCGCCACATTTATCATAAATGCACTGTGGCTGCCCAACATGCTTTGCCCAGACAAGGGCCAGACCATGAAGATGAGGAGTCTGCAGAGAAAAGTCTCGGTGTGCCAGTGCACTGCAGGCACTCCAGCTCGGCAAGTGTACCCCCAAGACTGGGGCTGTGGGTAGAGAGTGGACCCCTCCCAGCTCCCACACAACTGGACAGTAACACTCCAAACCCAGATACAAATGCCCAGAGGCCCCAGCCGCGCCCACCTCCGGGACAGTCACGTGCTGGTGGAGGAGGAACAGCTGTCAGACACTCGGGTGAACTTGGCATTTCACTGATGGATTTCTCACAACGAGATCTGTGATCAGTGACCCCTGCAGAAGACCACCAGACCCCATTTCCAACCCGCTGTCTACCTCCTGCTATCTGTGGGGAAGACACTCATAAACCAGGGGAGGTTGGAGGCCTCTGTCCTGAGGCTTAAAAGGAATACCGACCTATTTCTGGACTCCCCAACCTACTCAAGACTACCTTTGCCCCCTAATTGTAAAAGACAATCAACAGAATTAAATGCCTCAGAAAGTACCCACAACTGTGAAGTGCTGGCAAGCATCTGCAGTGTCCAAAGGAAGTGGCTGTTGTCCCTTTCCCAGGCTTTTCCCAAACCCCACACAGTCACCATGTTTCAGCTCCAACGGCGCCCTCAGCACAGAGCCTTCCGTGACCGGCGCCCAGCAGCCGGGACATTTCCTCCCTCCCCATTCGGCCTGACTCTGTCCTTTGGAGTGCAGCATTGTTACCAAATGTGTGCCCCTGTGTGACTGTTCACCACCTGATCCCCACCCCCCAACCCTAGGCTGGTCATCACACAGGTGTGTAGCCATGACAACTCACAACACGTCTGGACTGCTCTGCAAACCTATCACCTGCATTACTCCATCAAACTTAGCCCTCATGCTAATGCTGCAAAGGACGGGGGGTGGGGTGGGGGGGCGGGGAGAGAGACTAATGTGATGCCCGTCTTACAGATGAAAACGCCATAGCTTCCACGTCTCTCTCCGTCCTATTAAAGTTCTGTGGTTGTGTATGTCGGAGAAATGCTTGACTGATCATGGTTCACTCTTTGACTGCAGGGCTTCTCAGAGCATTTACTATGTTAATATGATAACTAATCCATTATCAGCATCGTGATGAGGCGGTCCCCTTTGTCATCTCAAGCCAAGGGCTATGAGTGTAAAGAGGCACCCGTAAACTGCTCTTCCATAGGGGCCTCTCATCCCTGGCAGTGACCACATGAAAACTGACTTGTCCCGAAATCTTTCTCTAAGTGGTACCCAGACAGGGAGCCATCGGGAAATGGGTCACTCTGACCTTGATCCCAACTAACGTCATCCTACCTGATCCCAGTTCCCAACAGTAACTGGTCAAAAAAATGGAGGGAGGGAGGAAGGGAGGGAGGGAGGGAGGGAGGGAGGAGGGAGGGAGGGAGGGAGGGAGGGAGGGAGGGAGGGAGGGATGCAGGAAGGGACTCAGGGAGAGAAGGAGGGAGGGACACAGGGAGGTGGGGAAAAACCGCCTACCTTGGCAGCCAGGGCTAGGAAAAAACAGGGCTGCAAAGTCAGGCAGACCCAGGTTAAAGCCCTCCAGGGTCTGAGCTGTGAGCATGAACCTGCAGGAGCAGCTGAAGGCCTCCATCTCGGCCTTGGCCTCGGCCTCCTTCACCAGATCAGCCTCAATGTCAGGCAAGGAGAGCCCAGGGCTTCCTCCACCCAGACCTCCCCGTTGGTCCATCCACTTTTCACCCTTCCAGCCATTCTGCTTTACGGACCTAGGAAGAAGTAGCCATGGAGCTGGAGACAGGAAACAAACCCAGACACCCCTCTGGAGTAGTCACTTTTCTGTTGCTGGGACGAAACATCACAACCACGGCGACTGAGAGAAGAAAGTTTACTTGAACTTACGGTTCCCCCAGGTTGGGGCTGGTGATACAGGAAAGGCACGGAGGCAGGAGCAGGAAGCCGAGGACTCGCGTCTCGAACCTTACACGTGAAGCAGAGAAAGCAAACTAGAAATCATTCAGTCTTCTAACACTGAAAGCCCGCCCCGCCCCGAGTGACATGCCTCCAATCAGGCCACACCTCCTAAGCCTCATCAAACAGTGGCACCAACTAGGGACCAAGATTTCAAAAACATTAGACTACGGGGGACATTTTCCACTGGAGCCACCCCACCCCTACCACCCAAGGGGTCCACTCCTAGTGTCTCCCTTATTATCCAAACCCCAAAAGTGATGGAGAGGTTATTGAGGGCTCACCATGTGGACAGACAGGAAGGGCAGTGGACAAACACCGCATGGTAAGGAACTATAACCAAGGGACCCAACACCAAAGCAGAAGGGACATCTGGAGAGGGGCACAGACCTGAAGGGTGGGAGCATCCTCAATCAGAGGGAACAGAAAACACAAGGTTCCTAGCATGATAAGAGCCTGGTTCCCGTAAGGAACTGAAAGGTGGTAGGCCTGGGGTCCAAGGCAGAAGAACATGACCTCAAGGTCATGCTAAGGACTCGGCTTTCAGTTTTAGGGGTAATGGAAGGCCACCGAGGGTGCAGGTTTGAATGTTCCTCAGCAGCGCACGCAGGCCAAGGTTTGGCCAGTGGTTGGGAGTGGAGATTAGGCAAAGCCGGAGACCGGGTTCTGGTTGTATAAAACCCCAAGCCAAGGGTGATGTTGGCTCAACCAGGGTGGCAGCGGTCCAGCTGGCACACTGTAGGGGAGGCCGGAGGTGCGTCACCAGAGATGTTGTGGGGTCCACGACACACAGGAGCATGGCCATGCTGCTCTTGGCTTTGCTGGGGTTGGAGACAGGCCCGCTGCCTCACCCACGATTCGTTAAGAACCGAACCATGAGGCTGGGGCGGGGGCTGTCAGTAAAGCCCTGGCCAAGCTAGCATAAGGACCAGAGTTCGATCCCCCAGAGCCTGTGTTTTCAAACATACACACTACACAACAGGGGTATAGCACAGCATGCCCATCACCCCAGCAGAGAAGGATCTGTGCGGCTTGTTGCTCTGCCAGTCTAGAGGATCAGTGAGCTCCAGGTTCAGTGTGGAAACCTGTCTCAAATACAATGTGGACTGACTAAGGCCCCCGGTATCAACCCCTGGCCTCCACATGAACACACACACACACACACACACACACACACGCACGCACGCACGCACGCACGCACGCACGTACATACATGTGCCCCACACACAAAAGAACTAAATTATAAGCTGGGTATATATGACATTTTATGCCTTTAGTCCCAGCACTCAGAAAGCAGAAACAGGTGGATGACCACTAGTTTGAGGCCAGCTAGACTGGGGTGAGTGTGAGGTCCTGTTTCAAAGTAAATAAATAAATAAGGGTCAAACCATGCATTCACACACACACACACACACACACACACACACACACACACACACACACACACACGCGGCTACAGCCTCCTGAAGCTTTGCGAACTGGCTGCCACTGCTGCTGGCCACAGGTAGCATCACCCTTATTTAGCAAGGGGCTGAACCCCACTGGCTTTACTCAGGGTGGTCCTGAGGTCTCTGATAATTGCTGTCAGAGGAGGCTCCCCGGGGGCCCCCCTGCCATGCTGAACTGCGAGCAGAGCCCAGTGTCGGGGCCAGACCCGAAGATAAGTTAATTGACCACATCCTATCCAACAGGAAACCCAAGAGCTGACTCTTTTAGACCCGTTCTCACTTCCTCTCACCTTCCACAGCTGGTGGGCAGTCAGGCCCACAACACTGACGGTACAGACGGATGGAGCGGCTGCTCAGAACTGGGGCATTCAAGGCCTAGAGGAGCCGATCGGGAAGACCTAGGGGGCCCTGATAGGGCATCTGTGTGCCCTGGCAGAAAGACAGGTTGCCTTGTGGTGAGGCCACAGAGTGGCTTGCAGGAAATGTCACTCCAACATCCCAAAGTGACATCCTCTCACTATTTCAAAGCAGCGGCCAGAAAGTCAAATGTATCAAAACGTTTATCCTAGCTGTTTTAAAAGATTGTTGTTGTTTTTTTTAATGTTCAAGAAACTGATTAGATTCAAGTCCACCCAGGCCTTGCCTTGTAGGCACAGCTACAGAGCCCACACGGGGAAGCCCTCTCCCGTAGGCTGTGTGAGTAGTTGTGTGTATGAATGAGGGGGGGCAGGGGAGGGGACGGGAGAGACAGAGGGGGTTTGGGGGTTTGTTTAGTTTTTTTTCTCTCCTCTCCTACCTCCCACTTCCTGTTTAGAGGAGGTCTGTTCCCCAAACTGACATCATCATCATCCACACACAGCTTCCTGGAAAGGTTCCACGGTCAGGGCACTGATAACCATCATCTTTCTAAGAGCCACACGAGCCTTGCAGAGGCGGCTGGACCCTCATCAGAAGCACTCCTCACACTCAGGCTCCTTCCTCCAACAGCCGAGCACACCACAGGCACATCACCACCTCAGCTGAAACGACATCTCACCCGCCAACCGCCTGCCAACGGAAGGAGTCTCAGTCAGGAGGCTGCTGACAAAATACCTTGCCTTGGGTGTCTTATAAAAAACTGGCATTTACTGCTCAGCTCTGGAGGCTGGCAAGTCCAAGACTGGGGTGCAGGAAGATGTGGCATGCAGTGAAGGCACCCGGGTTCTCACTATGTCCTCCCATGAGGCAACGGTTGGTCACAGGGCTCCCCTGTAAATAAGGCACTAATCCCACTCAGGAGAGCAGAGTTCTCGGGGCGTAATTCCCAAGGGCCCACCTCCTAATGCTGCCCATGTGGGGCCAGGCTTCAGGTACAAATTCTGGAAAGACAAGCTCTCCTTTGCACGTCTCCTCCCTGTTACAGGAAGCGCTCCTCACTGACACTAGCCCCACACAGAACAAGGGTCTCCGCAGGGTACAGGTACCTGGAGCCACATGGTATTGAGACACACGGTTCCATCTCTCCTGAGCTGGTAAGCAAGCCCAGTCAACTTCAGCCCTAAGGACAATCTACAACTACAGAAGTGGTCACATGACCGAGCCACCTCTCACCAACACGTGAGCGTTCCTTTCCTGCAAAGCCTGCAGGGAAAGTACTTTCTGGTGACAACAGAGTTCTCTCTTCTCAGCTGTCTGAATAAACCCTTGCTCTTCTAAATTCAGCCATCTAAACAGGCAGAGCACACAGTCAACAAAAACTTACTACGAGCACCTGAGGAGGCAGTCTCCTGAAACCTGCCATCTTGTGTGGACCAAAATTGAAACAGAAGTATCTACACCGAGGTCCCATCAGCAGCCTGGAAGAGTAGCCAGGTCATCCTGGCTAGGACACGTTCACACACTCTGGTGGGAACACAAATGCACACAACATTCTAGAAACCAACCTGGATACGCCAACCAGGAGCCTTCGGGTGTTTACAGTGCATCAGAATCCCTCTTCTGAACGCATCTTTGAAGGAAGCCCTTAGCAACCCAGATGGGCCCTGGATGGGACCTGGAGGAGGAAGACTTGTCTAGAGTGCATAAGGCCCCAAAGCTCCATCCCCAGCACCATGGGAGGGAGGGAGGGAGGGAGGGAGGGAGGGAGGGAGGGAGGGAGAAGGAAGGAGGGGGTTGGTATCATGGCACTTTTAAAAAGAGAAAAACCTCAGGCTTGAGAGATGGTTCAGCAGTTCAGACCGCTGGCTGCTCTTCCAAAGGCTCAGAGTTCGAGTCCCAACACCCACATGGCGACTCACAATACCTGTAACTCCAGCTCTAGAGGAGCTGATGCCCTCTTCTGGCGCCAAGCATACATACTGTGCACATAAACATATGCTGGAAAACCACCCATACACATAAAATAAAAACTTTAAAGAGACAGAAAAAAAGCTTTTTCAGAGCTGTTCAATAAGAAAGCAGGATTAAATTAAAATGCATCCACGTGACAAGATAGTATGATGTTTTCCAAGAAAACTGTGTTCAGCGCTAAGTGGTAAAAGCAAGACACACCATAATACAGGTGTGTCGTCATCAAACCAGAAGGTGGCCAGATCCTTCTGGGTGACATGGATCAAGCATGATGTTTTTTAGAAGTGAATCCTTGTGCAAAGTTCTCTTTTATACGTCTGATTCATTTCATCATCAGTAATATTCACACAACACACCCCAAACGCTTTAATGAGGTGCCATCGAGTAGTCAAGAGGGCTGATGGTCAAGAAGGAATCGACCAACGGTGGCGCTGCCAATCCACCAGATAAATTTTACACCAAGCCGGTGGGCTCCACTGAGACAGAGGTCTTCTGTGTGCTGTTCCCTGATGTTTGCCTGGCACTCGGGAGGTCCCTAGTGTGGATGTGAAACATTCAGAAAGTTCTGTTAGCAGAAGGACAGAGTCCAGCTCGGACCTTCCTCCCCCATGGTGTCCTCTGACCTCCCTTTTCTTCCCATCACCCTTAGCCGTGATCACAAAGGACCGATGCTACCAATTACAGGTCCATAGTCACTCGATAATGCAAGCTGTCTGCATGCTGGGACCAACTCTCAGTTGGATTGGTCTCCTAGGCTAGATCAATACTTGCATGCGGGATGGAGGGGTGGGCGGATGTTAGCCCCTCGGTAGACATGAATGGCAAGCATTCGCTTTATGAATAGCTCTCCTAGAAGTGTGGAGGACTGCTAACAGACTGAGATCTGGGCGGGGAAGAGGAAGGAAGAGTCTACGCCGTTGAGTGTAATGAAGTGTTGCTTTTAGTCTCCTATGCTTTCTTATGGAAAAACAAAAATTTCTTTACAACTCCAAAACATAAAAAAAAATCCACAGTGATGAGATGAGGGCTCCAGGAGCCTCCCTTCCCCCTCCAAGGCTTCTTCCGGCCTTCAGCGATGAGCTTTGAGGTCATTTAAAGATGCTGTGTTGAGTCTCCCTGCTAACAACAGTGGGGGAATCCGCCCAGAAGAAAGCAACAGCCGGGCTGTTCCCAGAGGACGCCCTATCTATCTACTGCCCTCTCTGCTCAGCTGCTCCCCTTCCTGCTGTTTTATAACAGATCAAACACTCTGTGATGTGGACAAATTCCTCATCCATTCCCTAGGAAAGCTGAGGAGGAACCGTCACCCTCCCGTGAGTGACAGCATCTCTCTGTGAAGAAAGACCCTTGCGAGAATTCTTCCTAAGGACGGCAGGGGAGGCCTGCGTTACCACTGAGTGACGTGGACAGAGAGCATCCCTCTAAAACACAGGCGCTTGCTGTCCCTGGCTGACTTTTTTATGGAGCTGAGGATCAAAGCCTTGTGCATGCTGGGAAAACATTCTACCCTGGAGCTACCTCCCTGGCCCTCGCAGCTAGTATTTTAAGCCCACAGCTGTCTTTAGGAGGGTGCCTCACAACTCACCCAACAAAAGCTGTTTTGCTCCAAGTGACTACAAGATTATCTGCTCGGTTTCTGGTTTCAAATGTGTACTTCCGATTCCGAACAACAGAGCCCTTCACACAATAGAATCTCAGCTCTTAAAAAGCGTCATTAATCTATTTCTTACATTCGTAAAGTTAACTCCCAGACCCCTACTCTCAAGTGTAAGCACTCCCTTAATGAGATCTTCCCATCTCTAAACACGAAATCCCAACAAGTTCAAGTCTAAACTCAAACGCACCTTCTGTCTGTCTGTCCACACACATGCCCCCTTCAAAACTTGGTGCCCACTAGTCATGACATTGTATTACTTTTTAAAAATTAAATCTTTGGGGATCTGGGAAGATGGCTCAGTTGGTTAAGAACTTTCCAAGCAAACCTGAAGACCTGCGTTTGATCCCTAGGGTCCACGAAAAAAGGATGGATGTGGTGTGCATGTAATCCCGGCACTGGGGAGGCAGAGACCGGTGGACCCCCAGGGCTCATTGCCTAGCCTACTTGGTGAGCTCCAGGTTCGTAAGAGACCTTCTCTTCAAAATACAGTGGGTGGTACCTGAGGAACAACCCCACAGCTAACTGCTGGCCTCCACGTGAGTGTGCTCACACATGTACACACACACATATGTGAACACGCATACAGACACACAGAGAAAATAATGCCTTGGGGATGCTTCTTCCCGTGGTAATGAGGTGGCTAAGGAAGACACAGGAAGCACTCTGGGGCAGGAAGATCAGACTCCACCAGCCTCAGGGCCTCAGGAGAGAGGAGGCCTTGGCCCAGTTCTGTACCATGCCTACCCAGGGCAGCTGCAACCCGAGCCTTGCTATACTGTGAGCTGGGCACAGTGTGCGGTTCTCGGGGAGGAGGCACGCTCTCCCTCCCTCCGGCCTCTCCACCGGAGGCCCTCCGGGAGTGAACCTGGGGCACCATTAGCAACTGAGAGGCTGAAACTTAACCTCTGAGGCCTATAATTTTTGCAAACAGTGGAGTTTTGAATCCAGCCAGTGAGGGCTTTTAAACTCCTTCTTACTTGGTACATTTGTGAATAGCCTTCCCTCCCACCAATAGATAACAGGAACTATTCCAAAAATGGCCCCACATTCACTTCGAGAAAGTAGGCCTTTAAATTCTGGCTTTGTGCTAAAACAAGAGAGTTTAAATTCAGCTTAAATTTCATCTTCTGGAAAACAAAACCCTAAACCTTCTATAGCTTGCTAGTCTCAAGAATAAAGATTTAAACTTGAGAACACCAAGAGATCATGGGAGCCCCCCCGCCCCACCAGCCCCGCCAGCCCCGCTCTCTACCCTCGGGCCTCCAGTCACTACTTCTCTCTCAGGCTGGCTCTGCACCTGCAAACCACTTCCTCCCCTCGAGACAATGCAAATCAACCACCCTATGCTCTCTCCTTCAGTACTGGTAACCCTGATCATGTCTGCCCCCCCCCCAGTTCCCCCCACCCCCAAACCAGTTCACCCTGCCTATTTCTGTCCATCCCCATACAATGAGTGTTATTGGGGCCAGGCTTTGTGCTCAGGCATTATAAAGGAAATGTAAGCCTCTCCCTGAGAGCTCTGGCCCCTGCCTCTTCTGGAGATGGACTGAAACAGCAGTTTGTTAGGGTCCTGTACAAGGCAAGCCTCGGAGTGCACGATGAACCATCTCGTACCTTCCAGGCTGGAGCAGCTTAGGCCCACACACAATTCTACAGCTTGCATCTCTTACTCAGTAAGTCCCCAAGGGCAGAGCTCAAACCCAGGAGAGAACATGTCACTCACAGAGTGTGTGTGTGTGGGGTGGGGGCGACAAGGAAAGTTCCTCCCATCCTTTGCAGCTACTCTATCCTGGCCCAGCAGCCACTACTCACACGAGGTGACTGAGTACTGGAAAGGGGCTACACTGAACAGGGACGTGCCAAGTACACACCGTAGTTCTGAAGACAGTGACCAAAAAAAAAATCAGAAAAGATTACCTTTTTTTTTCCCTTTTGAAACAGGATATCATGTAGCCCAGGCTGACCTCAAATTCGTCACAAAGCCAAGTGGATTAGTTAACTTTTCTATCACCATGACCAAGGAAGCTTATTTAAAAAAAAAAAAAAAAAAAAAAAAAGCATTTAATTTGGGGCTCATGGTTCCAGAGGGTTGGAGTCCACGACCGTCAGGGGGCGGAGCAGGGCATCAGGCAGGGTGCTCGAACAGTAGCTGGGAGCTCACATCTGATCCACAAGCAGGAGGCAGAGAGAAAGCCAACTGGGAACGGCTGGGCTCTGGAAGCCTCCAAGCCCACCCCCAGAGACACATCTTCTCCAACAAAACCACACCTCCTAATCCTTCCCAAACAGTTTCACTAACCAAGGACCCAGTATTCAAACAATGAGCTCATGGAGGCCATTGCCATTCCAACTACCACCCAAGAATGATCTTGATCTCCTAATCCTCCTGTCTCCATTTCTCAGGTGCTGGAATTATAGATGTGAACCACCACACCCCACTACAGCCGAGGCTGTCCCGGGACACACTATGCAGCCCAAGCTGCCCAGAGTTCATAGCAGTTGGACTGCCTTGGCCTCCTGAGTGCTGGGTTCTCGGGTGTGAGCTGCCACACACAGCGAAGGCTCTGTTCTAAGCATGAGGACACTGCAGGAAACATGGCACCGGCTTCCCGGAGCCAGTCCACAGCATTTTTACATCACGGGCATGCACCCAGAAGAAGGCCACCTGCCGTGTCCCAACCAAGAGCAGGCAGATGAGGTTTCACCCCAGGAATAACATGTGAACTGGATTTTGACCTCATGATACATCTCGGCTGAAGACAGACGGGGGACATCTGAACACAGCCGACAGCTCCGGTCCCCAGAGGGCTGGGTTCACCAGGGATAAGGTGTAGAGTAAGGAGAGAAGGGCGATCACTGACGGGCCCATCCACTTAGCCCACAGCTGAGCTCAAGGCTCTTGTGAAATAATTAGCTCTTGACCTAATTAGCTGAAATCAAGACCAAGAAGATGGGGTCTGGGGTGGGGTAAGAAGTATGGCTATGGTGGTGATCGGTCTGGGGTGGGGTAAGAAGTATGGCTATAGTGGTGATCGGTCTGGGGTGGGGTAAGAAGTATGGCTATGGTGGTGGTCGGTCTGGGGTGGGGTAAGAAGTATGGCTATGGTGGTGATCAGTCTGGGGTGGGGTAAGAAGTATGGCTATGGTGGTGATCAGTCTGGGGTGGGGTAAGAAGTATGGCTATGGTAGTGATCAGTCTGGGGTGGGGTAAGAAGTATGGCTATGGTGGTGATCGGTCTGGGGTGGGGTAAGAAGTATGGCTATGGTAGTGATCAGTCTGGGGTGGGGTAAGAAGTATGGCTATGGTGGTGATCGGTCTGGGGTGGGGTAAGAAGTATGGCTATGGTGGTGCTCAGTCTGGGGTGGGGTAAGAAGTATGGCTATGGTGGTGATCAGTCTGGGGTGGGGTAAGAAGTATGGCTATGGTGATCAGTCTGGGGTGGGGTAAGAAGTATGGCTATGGTAGTGATCAGTCTGGGGTGGGGTAAGAAGTATGGCTATGGTGATGCTCAGTCTGGGGTGGGGTAAGAAGTATGGCTATGGTGGCGGTCAGTCTGGGGTGGGATAAGAAGTATGACTATGGTGGCGGTCGGTCTTAAGCCCAGATCCTTTCCCAGAGCTTTCCAGGCAGGCAAGTCCCTGAACCACAAATCGCCCACCTCTCCATCTGCATATTGGGATTGTCAGTTGCCCACTTAATACGACTGCTGGAGTGACCTAAGGACGGAGCCGACACCCTGGCTGTCACACTCAGTAAATCACCATTTCTCCTAGTGTTCTTAAGCATCAGAAAAAATACTGTGTGTGCACGCGAAATCCAGAGGTTGGTATCCGGTGTCTTTGCCAGCATTTTCCATCTCACTTAGTGTTCCACTTTATTACTATTGTGTGCACATTCTTATTATTGTGTGTGTATGTGTGCCGCAGCACAGGTTTGGGGGGTCAGAGCCCAATTTTGTGGAACTGGTTCCCTCCTTTCCCCTTTTCACGGGTCCTGGGGATTGAACCGGGGTCTCCAGGCTTGTGCAGCAAGCCCCCTTCCCCAGCTAGCCAGCTCACCTGTCCTCCGCCTTATTTGCTAAGATCAAAGCTGGAGCTCACCAATTCGGTCTGCCTTGCTGGCCAATGAGCTCCAGGAATTCTCCTGCCTCTGCCTCCCTAGTGCACTGGGATTACAGACATAGCCACACCTGCCTTCTTAGGTGGGTGCTGGAGATCCAGATTCGGGTCCTCACGCTTGGGCGGCAAGCCCTTCCTCACCGGGCATCTCCCCATCCACCACAGCTGCTGCTATTCTGAACCCGACTGCTCTTTGTTGCGGGGGCCACCTGTGTGTGACGGGGTGCTTAGCGGCCCACAATCCCCTCTGTACTGGAGATGATTCAAATCCCCCTGGGTGCTTCTCCTGGGGAGAGAAGAGAAGGCAAAAAAACAGGCCCCAGGTAAACAACAACAACATTCTAAATCAATATTGAGAAGGATCTGGGCTGGCACACTGGGCCCTCATGCCTGAGAGGACAGAGACCTTGTCTGGCCTGGAAGAAAATGTGAGTGCTGACAAACTCCCCAGCCACCATGAAGACCCTAACGCCCGGTGATGTGGGGGGGACAGACGTGCCCTTGCTGTCCGGGTGCAGAACACAGGGCCTGCTCAAATCATCGTTATGGAATCTTGGCCTGGTGGCAGTGGCAGCATGGACCCCAGCCTCGGCCATAATCTCCATTCACAGAGCAAGCTCCATGGCCCCGAAGTGAACTAAGAGGTGACTGGTCCCCCTAAGCACACAGCAGCACCAGGTGAAGCCAACAGCCAGCCCGCTCTGTCCTCACCACGAGCCACAAGGACAGCCATGACACATACGGCTGTTTTCACCGGCCTTGGACCAACTTTAGAATGGTGCAGGGACCAGGGCCCCCCGCAGGTTACACCTCATGTCTTTTTTTTATAGCTGATGGTAACCTGCACAGTAGTTACGCGCATAATAGAGCTTTTCGTGCATTCGGCATGAAACCACAGAGTTGACTCTTTTTTTTTTTTTTTTTTCCCTATCAGATATACATGCTTTTGCAAAATGTTCCATAGGGACAAAGCTAAGACTAGGCACTGGCAGGGAGGTGAGCCAGTCAGCATCCAGAAGGAGCTTCCTCGGAATCTAGACATCCACAGCTCCCGGAGAACCTTACAGTGCATGTGCGCTCTGGGTGAGAGCTGGCTCGGGTTCCGGGATGAAATGTCAGCGCTGCCGCAGACACGAAGATGGAAAACAGAGGAGGAACGTTCTACAATTATCACAATGTACCGTTCATAATAAATGCATCATTTATAACAACCTTCTTAACATGCTTTCCCATGCAATGCCCCCCACACCACCCAGGGGACAAACAGATGAGGTGGCCGTATCTCAGTGGGTCAACTTCATCCAGTCACACATGTCATTGGTTACCACACCCTACAACTGGCCGCCACTTGCCCAAATCATGGGGACGGCAGGTACCAAGGCAGAGGCTGTTTATGCAGAACCATTTAGCGGGATCACGGCAGAAAGGTCCTCACCCCTAAGTTCCAGTCATTCTTTACAGTCCTGGGAGTAGGCATGGGGAGGAACACACCTCCCTCTCAGTGAGGAGCCCCAGGTAGCTGTTCAGAGCAACAGCCACGAGGCCAGCTTTAACTCCATCAGTGTCTGTACTTGAGGAAGTGAGATTCTGTAAGCCTGCCTCCCGCTCCCGGAAAGCTGCGAAAATAATAGTGTGTGCCTCCAGAGTCCTGTGAGGATTAATATATAGGAAACGCCTGGGCCAAGCTGGCCTCTGTGAATAAATATCTCCACTATTTCATCGGCTCATCAGCTCCATAAACTCATCTCCTTCAATCTTCTTATCTGAGAGGCCTGCCCTCCCTATTTCACACTGCCAGGCACCCCCCAGGGCTGCCGTCTCAAAGCCCCTTCCTCATTTCACTGTTTCCTCCGTAACATTTGTCACCGGCACACATACCCAGGAAACACACATCTGTTATGCTCCCCTGTCTAGACGCGTCATCCACGAGGGCACGGTTGTTTTTCTGTTCTGTCTCCAGCATACAGAACTGAGGCTAACTCTTAATAGTCACTCAACAAAATATCTTGAAAAATATGGAATGGGCACAGTGGACAGCCGAGGCCCCACATGCTGCTGCTCCCTGGGTTCCAAATTCTATACCTGTGCACTATGGGGAGTGTCCACATCCAAGGAGCTAAAGCTGAGGCGTGTGTTCAGTGAGAACTGTGATCCCTCTCCTGGGGTTCCCTGAAATGAACAGCTTTGAACTGAAATCCAACCACTGGTCCTTTCCACCTGAGGCGTCTTTGTGGGGTGTACACACACACACACACACACACACACACACACACACACACACGCATGCACGCACGCACACGCGGGCACTCCAAAGCTCTTCCGTTAACTATTCAAGAGAGCGGGGAAGGGCCCTATGGTGACAGGACCTGTTTCTCTGAGACACAGGAACCAGTGATGTTGGAACAGCAGCCCTTGCCACATGCTTAGTTAAGGTCAAACTGACCCCCCACAATGCTGGGGTCACACTGGACTGTTACCCAAGGGGCAGGCACTTCTTACTGATATACTAAAGACAAGTCCAGATGACACTGAACCCCAAAAGGGTCTGGGAAGGGACCGCTCGACCTTCCATTTATTATTTAATATAAAAGTGAGGCTGGGGCTGAGGAGACAGCTAAGGAGGCAAAGTGCCTCTTGTGCAGGCACAAGGACCTGAGTTCAGATCCCCGGCACCCACGTAAAAAGTCAGGCACAAACAGCACACGTCTGTAACCCCGGCACTGACGGGCAGAGCCGGAGGATCCTCAGACTTTATCAATGAGCCCCAAGTTCAGGAAGAGAGCCTGTCTCAAAGGACAATCAGAGAGCCAGCAAGCAAAACACCGGCCACCAACCTCTGGCTGCCACAAGCACACTCGTGCATGGGCGCATGTGCGCTCACACACACCACCACCACCACCACCACCACCACCACCAAGAAAATGAAAATGCATCCTAGCCTGATCATGGATGCCTACAATCTCAGCACTTGAGGAAATTCAGGAAAGATCAGAAGTTCAAGGTCAGGGTGGCCTACAAAGGTGTCTCAAAACCAAAAGGACATAACCTGATGTAAGCAACACAAATTATCAGAAACTGACCCTCCCCACCCCCTTCTAACCTGTCACCTGAGGTTACACACCATTTGTGACATTTTGGACAAGTATTTTGAGGGTTGGACAGACAGGCAACCAGAAAATAGCAACCACAGTGGCCACGTCAGGATTTCCCCTGCTCTGGGCATATTTCACTAACTGGACACACACTAGACTCAAGCAGGTTTGCAGATGCCGTGGTCAGTTTGAACAAACCTACCATAATGGAGAGAAGGCAGGCCGAAGGTCACAGCGCAACCCAGGGTCCCAAGAGAATGCCATCCTTTCTGGGGACCACCAGAAAAAGAACCACAGAATCACAGTAGGAAGAGTCAATCAATGGAATTACCCAGAACGCAATGAAAAAGTGAGTATGTAGTCACTGTGACCCTATCCTAGATATTCATATGATAATATAGTAATGTGCGTAAATTATTTATAAACAGAACTTATCGGGCATGGCTGCTCAGATCTGTAAGTCCTGTGGCTATGTGGTCCTCACTCATTCTACCGTTCTTCTAGACCGTTCCACACCACACCAGAATCTGTTTGGTCCTGACTTATCCAACCTGGCTGGTCGCCCTTGGTCTGAGGTGCGTGGCTGGCCAGGAAGGGTTGGAAGAGAAGGCTTTGGGACTTGGCTATCTACTCTCTGAATGTCTCCTAAGCCCCTCGGGCTGTTAGGATGCCCGTGACCAGACCCTTGCCCTGACAAGTCAAAAGAGGAACCGTAACAAGTCAAGTCCTAACTGCGGCACATTTCTGAACGGGCTGGAGGAATGGCCCAGGGCAACAGGGCTTGTGGACATACTCCTCCCAGGAAATCTGCCTGTCCCTACTGAAGTTCAAGTCCAAGCCCCATGTTAATTAACTTATGCCCCTTCCCTTCCCATTCTGACTCTTTTTTTATTGGTTTTTCGAGACAGGGTTTCTCTGTGTAGCTTTGCGCCTTTCCTGGAGCTCACTTGGAAGCCCAGGCTGGCCTCGAACTCACAGAGATCCGCCTGGCTTTGCCTCCCGAGTGCTGGGATTAAAGGCGTGCGCCACCACCGCCCGGCCCCATTCTGACTCTTAACCAACGTCATCACTAATAACAATAATTTCAAAAAGACCCCAGGGCTAGGGAGAGTCAGTGAGGTGATCGCCTTGCCAGCATGACAACCTGAGTTCAATCCTTACACTGACCTTAGAGCCCACATTGAAAACTCAACAACAAAACTGGCGGTGGTTATGTCTGAAACCCCAGTCCTGGAGAGCAGAGGCCGGTTCAGCGGCCGGCCGGCCTACTTAGAAAGTTCCAGGCCAGAGAAGGACCCCACTCCCTGGCCCCAAATAAAAGATGGGCTGTGCCAGATGGAAGACACTGACCCCAGGGGTTCACCTCTGATGCACATATACGCTCACACACATGTGAACCTGCACACATGTGTACCTGTACACGTGAACACACAAACAGAGAGACAGAGACGAGCATCAAGTCAGGGTCTCTGTACACAAGGTAACAAACATAGAAGGCCGGGCAGGCAGCAAGCTGGGCAGGCTTGAAGAAGCCAGTGATCAAACTAACCCCACACTTCCGCACCCCAGCCAGAGCTGGACCTTCCAGAAGCACCCTGCTCACCCCCTGACTGAGGCCACAGAGCATGCTGTGGTTCACAAACAGTCCCTTCAGGATTTATAAGGCCTCGGAGGGTAAAGGCTGTGGAGGCGTACTGCCATTTTATGTCCTACTAAGGAGGAAAAGGGCTGCTCATGAAGGGCAGCACAATGGTAAGATGCCATCTACTGCAGCCCAGTCAAATGCCATCTGCACTAAAATGTATAAAAATCCAAGTGTCATAAAGCATAGCTATTCACAGGGCAGGGACTGGGGTACCCCGCCTCAGACGCAGGTCTTCCACTTCCAGATCACCGGTTCATTCGGCCTGTTTTTACCAGATGCCAACACAAGCCCACAAGCTCGTGTGGATGGGTTTTTTTTCTATAGATTGTTACTTCTTCAAAAACTGAAAAATGGAGATGACCGTGTGTGTGTGTGTGTGTGTGTGTGTGTGTGTGTGTGTGTGTGTGTGTATGTGTATGTGTGTAGGGGGGTGGCATGATGAGCACTCCAATGAAGGGCACTGACGCTGTCTCAAGACAAACCAAGAATGTCAGCAAGAGTCAGCTCGGCTTCATTTTGGCCACCCTGCCTGCCCCAGGGTCCTGCTCGAACCCCTCCGCGCTCCCCTCCCTCCCACAGCCAAGGCCAAGCCCTGCACACCCCATGGTCTTCAGCTGCTTCCCTCCCCCTGCGCTGGGCACCCTGAGCACCCTGCCTGGCATGTTCCCACCGGGAACAAGACGCAGCCTTGGTCTGCTCTCTAACGGAACACTGTGTGGGCTGGATACATAGCGGGGACCCTTCGCTTCCCGCACCTCCCTGTTGTCTGAGTCACTGCGTCAACGGCACCCCCTGATTACCTTCCTAACAAACTGCAACTCTTGCCCTTCGTATCCTGTCCTCCAGGGTCTGTTCCTCTTCTTTCCCTCTGACAAACTGCACACAGTATTTACATCTCCACTACAGGTTCTGTGCGGGCTCCTATGTTCTGAACACAGAACCATGCCTGGCAGAGAGAGAGAGCACACTCGAATTCCACGTGTAAGTGTCACTGAATCACATTTGACCCAAAAAGTATAAATTGTAAATTCCAGGAGATTCTAATTGATAGATCAGAGGGGGGTCCCAAGATGTTAAGAAAAGACAAAAATAAAAATAAGTAAGTCAGCAGAGGGACTTCTATCATCTTCTCCGAATCTACCCTCAGCAGAGGCTTGCTGGCCAGGACTTTGGGGACAGCATGTGTCCCCTGACCCCCGGAGTGAGAGGAGGACAAGAAGGGAAAGGGTGGTGCCAGCGCTGGGAGCCTTTGATTTCCTGTTTTTAAATAAGTGGGTTGCCTGAGCCCATCAGAAGCAGAATGATTTTCAGTCAGACAAATACAAACACTTCCCGCCCGGGTGGAGGGAGGGCGCCCTCTCCCACCACCCCTACCCTCAGAAAGTCCCTGGCCAGCCTTTCTGTGGCGCTCAGTCACCCCTTACTGCAGAGGGCAAGAAAGTGAAGAGCCTGGCTGGACTCCTCGGAGCTCTCACCAGGGAGGGAAATCCTGTGGAGGCACAGACGCTAACTGCCGAGGGGAAGATCCCAGACTCAGAGTGTCTCGTCTGCCAGTTACCCAACACTGTTTCCGGCTTCCTAACGGCCCCAGTGCTGAGACCACCCTGGTACCTTTTCAAAGGACGTTTCTGTAGGTAAGAGAAAAGCAGCCCTAAGTGTTGGAATGATCCGAAACTTATTCCATACATAAGCAAAACGATTCCCTGATGTAAAATTTACCATGTGTAACAACATAGAGATACTGGACCAATGCTCTGCATGGGTTCAGGGAAGGGCAGACACACATGGAGTTCTGTAAACTTTAAAGACTGTGGTTAAACTCTTGTCTCAAGTTTTAATAATGACTCACCAGAGTGGTGTATTTTACTGATACAAATGCATTATGGGATCTCAACCATATTACATATATTAATATATATAATATATATATATATGATACACATTTCTCTTATCTAAAATGATTGGGATCAGAAGCTTTTTGGATTTTGGACAGGTTTTGAATTCTGGGAGCTCTACACATGTATAATGAGGTCTCTTGGGGACTGGACCCAAGGCTAAGCATGAAACTCATTTGTGTACCACCGTCACCTTAAAAGCAGCCTGAGGTGACCCTATATATCTTTATTCACCTGTGTTTTGACTACGGCCTATCACATGAAGCCAGATGTGGAATTTTCCACTCCTGTGACCGTGGTGGCTCTCAAAAATCTTTCCAATGTTAGAGCCTCTTGGGTTTCATAATCTCTGGTAAGGGATATTCAACCCATGTATACATTCTACACTATGGGGGGGGGGGAAATTCAGTTGCTTCTGAGTGGTGAATAGTGGGGATTGTTTCTCTTCCCTAGATCTCAAATTTACAGATAGAATTAGAGATTAAAATCATGCTTTCATATGTATTCTATGTTTGGCCTGATCCAATACGTCTTTAAATAAAAGCTGTAATCTTCCCATACATCCAACCCAGGCGCAGAATTCCCAGTGACGGTGGAAGTGAACAGACTGCAGAAGAAGAGAATGGCGGACGAGAGGCTGTCCTTGGCAGGCTTCTCCAGGAACAGTAGCTTTAAAAAAAAAAAAAAACCACAATCCTAGTGAGAAGCACAAAAGGAAGGTGGGGGACGCACCCCCTCCCGACACAGGGCAGCCTGCGGCCTCCGGCTCCATCAAAGGACGGCCCTGCTGTCTTGGGCAAGCGTGTGAGACATTTTAAAGAGAGAGGATGAACTTCCCCCGCTGCATTCACGGAGGGACTCACAGGGGTGAAGGACCTGTGGAGGTGTGCGTCGTCGTGAGCACGGATTGAAGTCAGTTAGCTGGCGGAGGCCACCCTTCTCCGACATCCAGGACACAGAGAAGTTTCTGCCGACGCCTGGTGCCTCGGGGGCAGTGCAGCCCATGGTGAAGGCTCTGGTCTTAAAGGGTTTAAACTGGGGCCAGTCACCAGAAAACTGGGAGTCTGGGAATTCACGGACATGCCCCTGCAGCAGAGCTGGAGGTTGAAGGCAGGCGCTCTTGACCAGCCCCGAAGCTACTACCTTCCTGGAGCTGGAGATAAGGGTCTACTTCATACATTCAGCTAGCAAATATTTGTGGACAGCCTTCTATGTGTCCGGCCCTGTACAAAGCGCCTGGACTAGTAGGAAACCTAAAATCTTGTCCCTGACCCCACCCCACCCCAAAAAAAAGCACTTCATGGAGACTATTAACTCAGAAGGTCAAGGATTTCTAAAGAAAACTGCCTAACTGTCAGGGGCCCACTCCTAAATGTTCAGCTGCGTAACCAATGGCCAATTATCTGATGGCCAATTACTCAAGTTCACAATTGCCCAATCTTATGAACTAGAAAAATACAAAAGACAGAGGGCTTCCGACGGAACGGGGGAGGCATTTGCCAGCCTGAGAGCTGGGCAGTGTTTTGGCTTTTTGGTTTTGGTTTTTGGTTTTTCCCCCCTCCTCACACCCTCCAACCAGCAAGAAAACTTAAAGGAGTTCATTTCTTTCACATACTGCTTTTCTGTCTCACAGACAGGTATCCAGAGAACTCCTGATAGAGAGCCTGAAATCCAGGGGCACACAGTCTGGGCTGTGTTGTGGTCCTTCTGTCTCTGCCAGGCTGATCCTGAGAGACTTCCCGGGCTGTACCACGAGACTTCCAGGACTCAAGGCCGCACCCCTTTCAAATTCAAAGCAGCCAGGGCTGGAGAGATGGCTGGTCCAGTGAAAAGCCCTTGCTGCTCTTGCAGAGGACCAAGATTTGGTTCCCAGCACCCACATCAGGCGCTCACAACCACCTGTAACTCCAGCTCCAGGGGATTCAAACCCGCTTCTGGACACAGCAGTCACCTGCACACATATAACATACACACACACATACACACACACACACACACACACACACACACACACACAGAGAGAGAGAGAGAGAGAGAGAGAGAGAGAGAGAGAGAGAGAGAGAGAGAGCAGGGAGGAAGTCATTAAAAATAAAATAAATCTCTTCAAATCTTTTTTTAAAAACTCGAACTAGAAAAAAAATGATTTGGCCTCAGTTATCAACAGTAGATGTTAACAAAATAAAAGACAAGAAATAAAAAAAGTAGTACTATCTCCAAAGCATATTTTTATGCCCCCCATATAGTATTAAGGACAGGGGCTCTGCGACACTATGTATAATTTCGAGTGAGAACTTTCAACTAGACATCTGCAGGTTCATATCCAATCCAACGTTCTGAAAGTAGCACCTACCCTGCACTAAAAGGCGGGTCAGGAAAAGCAGGCTCCTCGTGATATGAGTTATAAACAAATGCCATTTCGGGGAGGGGAGAGGGGTCCAAAAGGGACCGCCAGAGCAGGATCAAAGAGCAGTGTTCAGTCCAGCACAAGCTTAGACATGGCTGTGGTTCCGGAAAGTTACACTGCAAAAACCCTAAAGCCACCTCCAAGCCAATTAATAAATTAATAAATCCTGATGAGAGCTGGCAGTGTAAGGCTTACAGGTTACAAGTTTCTTCCCCAGTGTCTCGGCTAAGGACTGCTTCCTACTTGACCCACAGGATCCAGGCACATGGGATTTTGATGACAATTCACAGGTGTAGGGAGGTTCAGGTACATTCCGGCTGTACACTCCTAAGCATTTCGGCTGAGAATTCCCGGGCATGCAGCATCCCAGCAAAACTTGAATAGGCCTGAACAGAGCTCTGCAGTCTAGACCAAATCATTGGGCCCTTTGTTTAAACAGCAGGAGCCTCATTATATCTGCATACCAACCTGTCTTGTAGCCCTCTGGGGAGAGAATCTGGCTTGGTCCCGGGTGGCCCCAGGAGCTTGGCACTCTTGAGATGCCCGTCTGTCTGGTCCCACCCTCTTGCAACCCGGAATGCCAGCAAAGTCCATTTTTAAATTCCCTCAGAAGTTCCACAACCACAGGTTTGGAGTGAGGAGACAAACACCGCTTTACTTCGCTGACATGAAACTAAAAATACGAGCTGCAAACAAAAGCCATCTTTTACCAGGACCGGCTGGGGTGTCCTGGGGTTCCACATGGTATAGCACAAGACCATATTCTTGGCAGCCAGGCCGCCTCAACAACTGTTCCACAAGGAAGAGGGGCCAGTCTGTCCCTGTCCAGGAATCCCATAGCCGGCAGCCCTGCTTGGCTAATGCAAAGAACAGCTTGATGGCTCTGCCATTCACCAAGAGGCAGGCTTGGGGCCACCTCTACTGAAAATGTTAAAACACACACACTTCAAGAAGGCGGGAGGCAAAACCAACCTCATTTCCCTGGAAGGAAATGTGTTTCCCTCTCCCTCCTCCCTGCAGTTAGAAAAGTAAATGATTACTGTGGCAACTTAGAGGCATCAAAAAAAAGGGACCTGGATGCTAACGTGGCCCAGCACAGGTCTGTGGATCGGGGATAAAAGGGGTTTACTCTATGCCTGGGTGGCAACACAGAACCTTCTCAGAAAGTCCTACCTGTTGGGCTTCTGAGCTGTGCGGCACAGCCGGGCCCTGCACCCCCTTCTCGTCTAGTCTAAAACTTTCCTTCTGGAACCCCCCCCCCGCCCCCGGAAGAAGGGAGCCTGGGCTCTCCCTATTCTGATAGCAGACGTAGAATGTAGTCCAAGCCAGCGAGGATGTGAGGAAGGATTCTTTCTTGTGCTGCGAAGCACCTCCAAATGCTCAGAACCCGAGAGCGAGGGGATGAGCCTAGAAACTGCACAAAGTATGTCCAAGAGCTGTGGTGGCCAAACTGTGACCCAAAAAGCTCTGGAGTCCCTAGCTCGGGGTCTGGGGCCGGGAGGGGTGGGTGGGCCAGGCCCTGGAGCACTAGTTGCAAGGTCACCGCGGAGCTAGACCCCGGGGTATTTCGCAAAAGATAGCACCGGGTGGAGGGAAGCACCGGGAACCCACCCACCCACCCTCTCCCCACACCTGCTCTGTGCAGCCAAGCCTGGAACACGTGGTAGCTCAGCTTAGCGCTTCTCGGGCGTCTGCAGGGACCCATTACCTCGCCCGGGCGTGCACCACTCGCCCCGGGGTCCCCAACCAGGAAGAGGCAGCGCTCCCTGGCGCAGAGCAGCCGGCCCCGGAGCCCGTTTCATCCCAACCCTCAACAGCAACCTGGACCGAGTTTTCTTGTCCTCCCACCAACCCTCGACCCCGGCAGCTTCCAACAACCCCTACCTTTCTCTGCCACCTAACCAACAGATAAGACACAAAGAAAAAAGAAAGGAAAGACGGGGGCCACACACGCCGTCTCTTCTTACGGTCTCAACCTACAGCCTGGAGCTGGGAGAGGAAGAGGAAGCGCACCTTCCGTCTTCCCATCCCAACTCTGTGACCCGCGGATCCCGGCAGCAAGGAGCCCCGAAGAGGCCGAAGGAAAGAGGTGAGGTTGGAAGAAGCAGAAAGCAGAGCGAGAGAGAAGAAAATATCCAACAAAACCACGCTAACGCGCCCCCTACCTGGGTGCAACATACTTTGGAAATAGAAGATGACCAAGATAAAGGATCCCAAGCAAGTGGCCAGCACCATCCGGCAAATTCTGTTCATCCTCATCACTTCCAGCAGCGCCGGCTTCATGGCTTTGTCCTGGCCGCGGGGACCCGGCTGTCCGGGAGACGCGTCCGGAGCGCAGAAGCGGGGACCCCGCCGCGGGGAACCAGCGCCCGGGAGGCTCAAAACGGAGCTGGCCGAGCTCCCGAGCTGGATCCCTCTAGCTTCACCGAGGTTCTCCGAGCCCCCAGCCCGGGTCTCGGGGGTGCAAGGCGCGGGAGTTGGTGTGCAAGTGTGGAGATGCGTGGCCCCGGCCGCGCGCTCCTGCCAGTCCGCCTAGCCTCTGCTCGATGCTCCGCCGCCTCCTCTGCTGGCGCCTGCGGCCGCCGCTGCCTCCTCGCGGGCCGGGCGACCGGGATGCCAGAAGGAAGGTGCCACCGCCGCCGTGCACTGGCCTCTGTGACTGTCCAGGCCCCCCTCCCTCCCTCCCTCGCCAAAAGCTACTTCATTGCGCTCCAGTGATCTATATATTCCAGGGTTGGGTTTTACCAAACGCAACTCGCAGCCCCCGGCGAGGGGAGGGCGCCGGCGAGCTGGGAGGGCGGGGCCGCGCCGGGGCGGAGCGTCGCCTCCCCCCGCCCCTACCCGAGACGTGGTCGCGTCCAGCTGTTTCCCCGGGAGTCCGGAGAGCACAGCGCGCTCCCGCAGGGTCCCAAAAGCCCTCAGTCCCTGGGCGGAGCTGGGCCGCTGTCTCGAGGTTGTGTGAACGTTTCCATGACAAAACCCGGAGGGGGGAAAAATACGAATAAGATCGCCACCTAGTCCTGCCACCCATTCTCCCGTGGGGAAAGAAGAGTGGCGAGAAGCAGGTTGGGTGTCTTTGGCGAATGGGGGCTCTGTGGCACCCGACCGTTTAAAAATCCCTGGGCGATTTAGTAGGGGAAGTTGCCCCCAAGCTCTCCTGAGAATGAGTGCCCTTTTCACGACGATCGAAACTAGGCCTTTTCTTTTTTCTTTTTCTTTTCCTTTTTTTCAAAGGACAGCTCATCTTGAGGGCTGCTTTTGCAAAGAGGTTAGAGAACGGACCTAAAGTCAAGGTTAGGGAAACTACAGGGCATTCCAGGATCTGACGACAGCAGCGCCTTTCGAACACGCGCCCTCACCCGCACCCCTCAAGGCAAAAGGGGTTTGTGGATTTTAAAACTGGTTCACCCAAAGGGTAGAGCTTTCTGTTAATATGTCCGAAGTGCATGAGAATCCGTCGGGCGGATGTGAAAAGACGCCCCTAAAAGTCCAACAAAATGTTCGGGGCAAATAAAAACAAGCCAGCTTAGCCTAGGCAGGTAGAGAGAAAGATGGCGCTGCTTTCCCGCATTGTGTATATAATGTTTTTAAAAATATTTAAATGTTCAGCTCCATGCAGTTTGCTGGCTGTGGGTCGATGGGATGCACGCGGGTCAATGGTAAGATCACTTTTATGCCAGGAAATCAATGTTATTGTAAAGCCTGACTTTTGTGGCATATCCTTAAATGAATTTACAGTACTAACTCGATTCATAATAAAATAAGACACTACCTTCCAATGCATCTCTTCACAGAGGCATTGATAAATTCTTGTTGAATCTGAACGTAATGGGCCTTATCCTCCCCTTAAATTTGACAGACACACGGCTTGCTTTCTGATACAAGCATCCAGAAACGCCTGGGCAGCCTCCCTTCCCTTTCCCCTGAAGTCTTCCCCTTCAGTAGAGAAGTCAGCAACCTCCCTATGAGGACAAAAGACAGTCAATTGCAGCGAGATATTTATGCAGCCAGTTAGTACTGTATTCATCTGTCTTTGTTTATGAACGAGTTGCTTGCTGAAGGTGGCCACGTAAGCATGCTCCCATACCAGCCACTCTCCAGGGAGTCCCCCCCATATGATGTAAGGCATAGGCACTGTACCCCTCTCCACCAAGTGGGGCGGGAGGAAAATGGGCTCCTTGTAGTCCCTCAGACGGACTGATGCCAAGGTCTTCTTTAACACCCGTGTTTTTACAAAGCACAGTAAAGAAAGGATTTGTGTGCGTTTCATCCCACTGTCCTTCTTCCTGGGGCAGAAAAACCCCACCGTCAAGCCTGGACATTCACAATAAGCCAGTTTGGGAAGTCACATGTCCAGGGAAGAAGTGCGAAATGATTCCTTTGGGGTTTTGGATCATGTGCTGGAGCAGGATGGTGAGCTTTGCCAGGCAACTGTGTTTTTATCCCACGTACAGGATGGGAATAGGCTCTGACCATTCCCTGCCACCTCTCCCAGGAAGTGTCTTCTAACTTCTCACAGGAATTCTCTCTTCCCTCCTCTGCCCTGTGAGCTCTAGATCCAACCCCATCTCCAGCCACTGTAGACAGAGCTGTCTCCTGAAGGACCAAATTGTCTTCCTCTCCCTCCACCCGACTCTGGTGTCTAGTACAGTGACTGGAACACGGTGCACAGAAGTCACAGATGGAGAAGTATTGTTCTCTTGGAGTATTAAGGCAGAGCCCTCTACCTTAATGTATGGTGGTGTATGGTGGTGGCCAATGGCAATGGTCTGTGACCCTGTTGTCCTATCCCCACGTCAAGCCGTAAGTTCACCAACTACAAATAAGGTCACCACTTTGTTTCTGTCCCTAGCCACACAGAACCTTATTGCCCCTTTTCTTACACTACCTTATAGACACTGACAAGACAAAGGACAGTCAACTGATAAGATGTGGAGAAAGAAAAAGATTGTAGCCTTTTTTTTTTTTTTTTTGGTTTTTCGAGACAGGGTTTCTCTGTGTAGCTTTGCGCCTTTCCTGGAACTCACTTGGTAGACCAGGCTGGCCTCGAACTCACAGAGATCCACCTGGCTCTGCCTCCCGAGTGCTGGGATTAAAGGCGTGCGCCACCACTGCCCAGCAAGATTGTAGCTTTTCAATGCTGATCCAAAGTAGGAAGACTTGCCTCTAAAGTCAGGCTTTGGGAACTGGGATGTGGCTCAGTGGTGGAGCACATGCATACCATACATGAGGTCCTGGGTTCAAGCTCAGCAAAATAAAGCATTCATGTTCCCGGTGTACCTGCTAAGATAGGCAAAGTTGTGTGGGCAATGATGGAGAATCCTTGCTTTCAGTGGCTTAAAGCAGCTGAGCTACACATCCATCTGCTATTTATCTGCTATGGATGGGCAGAGGGGTTGCATCTGGGGTATATTTCACGGTGAAGCAAACCAGCACCTTCTAGATCAGTGGCTCTCAACCTTCCTAACGCTGCGGCCCTTTAATAGTTCCTCATGTTGCGGTGACCCCCAACCATAAAATTATTTTGTTGGTACTTCATAACTGTTATTTTGATACTGTTATGAATCATAATATAAATAGCTGTGTTTTCTGATGGCTTGAGGTGACCCCTGTGAAAGGGTCATTGATCCCCAAAGGGGTTGAGACCCACAAGTTGAGAACCACTGTACTAGAATGATGCTGTTTGCAAAGCCTGAGAAGTGGGGGGCTTTTGGAAAGTCTCACCGAATAATTAAGTCATCTAGCCCTCAAGGAGTGCATGTGGTTTCTGAGTTTCATTTATTGGCCAAGACCTGTCACAAGGCCGCCCAACATCGTGCCTGGGTCAGGAAGTGTGGTCCTATGAACCACAAGTGGAACATGGGTGGGAAGCAGCCTTTCTGGCTCTGCCTCTGCTGGCTCTTCAAGGCTCATCCCCATCATTTCTCTCGATTCCCTTTTGTCCACGGGCTTCTGGAAGATGGTACTGAACTCATTACCGTGGTAGGACCTTCCTTGATCACTTTCCAAAGACAGAAAGCCTAGCATGGCTCTGGAGGAAAGGGGAAAATAAATAAATAAAAATAAAAAAAAAAACTGGTGGAACAGAAAGTCTTACTTATACCATCGATCCTGTAAAATTGATAAGAAAGAAAGAAATAGATGCAAGGTCCCCAGCTCCAGCTAACGCCTTTTGTGAGCAGCGGACAGACAGATGTGTACCCAGCCCTCCAGAACCCACAGGCTGAGCTCAGCCCCATGCCTGCAGATTCTGCCCACAATGTACTGTCCTGTTTAGATCTTCCAAAACTGGCAAAACGCCCCTTTCTGCACTTGGTTGGATCGAGAAATGGACCCAGAGCACACGGAAGACAGAGAGCCCTTCAGCATCTTCCAGGAAGACGGTGAATGTGTCTCATACCAACACGGGCTGGGGCTCCCCACTGGCTCCTCCAAGGACTGGGTTTTCCCATTTGCATCTCTCCGACACCTCGAGCACAAAGTACGCTCAGTTAGCCTGAACACAGCCAATATTTGTGGAGCTGAATTAAAAACCATTTGCCTGCGGCACCGGGAGATTTGGGGTATAAATTTTCTACAGGTAGGTAAACCGCAAATATACAAGTGGGTCACTCACAACAGGGCTCTGAGAGCAAGCTCCTCCTCGCCTTGCCAGCTTTCCAGAACCGGACTGGAAGGAAAGAAGGGAAGAGAGGACGGGTGAGAGAAAAGAGAGACATCTGGAGGGAGAAAGGAATGGAGAGTGGCGAGAGAGGGGAGGGGCATGCAGAGAAAAGAGAGATGTGGGGGAGTAAGGAAATACAGAAACAGTGAGCCGAGGATGGCGGAACACATGCCCTCCTACTCTGTCACTTCAGACACTACCTTCATTTCACCCCCAGCCTAGGCCCCAGACCTAAGGCCCCAGGGACCTCCCAGGGTTCTGGACACTCGGGCTCTACCCCCCTAAAGCTGTTTCCTCTCTCGAACAGCCCAGAAATCCCTTCCCTTACCTGTGCTCACTCCCCACAAATAAGTCTTGCCCAGCTTCCGCGCTGGCTCCTAACTCTATCTTAGGACCGTGGAAACCCTCCAGCTCCCGTCCGTCCAAGTTTGTAAGCCCCTGCCTACACCCTGATGCCCCTGTGTCCCGTCCTCTCTCAGCTGGAGCTTCTACTCTCGAGACCCAGCCACATCCCAAGAGCTTGTATGCATTTCCCTTCTCCATTCTCACCCTCCTTTTACAGAAGGGGAAACTGAGGCAGAGAAAGGTAACGCCTTACAGGGGCACAGAGCTGGTACAGGCAGGTCCGAGATCACAGAGCTAGAAGCCTGATGGCACCGGAACTCCAGGGTCACCCTCTGCTTCCTGAGCTGCCTGGGAGGCGGGAGCCAGGGGACATCACCTCTCTGAGCCTGACTTTCTCCAGCTGGTGACTGCTGGGCTCCCTCACTGTCTTGTCAACCCTGCCAGCCCCTCCACGCGGCCCACTGATTCCCCTACCAGAGCAGTCCTCTAGGACCCCACCTATCCTCTCGCTGTAAAGGTCCAGCTTTTCCGGGGCTCACTTTGGCATTCATTTATTTATTGGTAATTTATTGGAATAATCATCTGTGATTGTTCCCTCCAAAGACTCCCCCCATTTTTTTAAAATCTCTCCACTCCTCTGCTCCGTTCCAAGCAGGTATTGAGCTACCTTGGCCCGCACTAGGGATTCCATACAAGTTTTCGGTGACAAAACCTTGAACCCCAGAAGCTATGGTTCCAGGGAGAGAAAACGGGCTTTGGGTGGGATTTGAGAAGGGAGACTTGAGTGTCCTCCCCACCCTCTGCTTTGAGAAGCAGCTTTCCTTGGTGCCAGGGAAGGCAGGGGCCTGGCAGAGTGGCACTGTTATCACCGGGGGTTACAGTGCCCTACGTTTGTTTCAGAAGCTGCTGACCCCTGGCCTGAGGGAGCTCCAAAGACTGAGCAGCCACGCAGATGGGTTTGGGTGAACATGGCGACCAGGGCATGACCAAGGGGACTCTGTGACATGGTGCCGGGGCCAAATTAAGATACGGAGGAAGCCGTTGTGGTGGTACATGCTTGGAATCCCAGCACTCAAGAGGCTGAGGCAGAGGATTGCTTTGAGTTGGAGGCTAGCCTGTGCTACACAGTGAGACTGTGTAGAAGGTCGTGTAGGGGGAGAATCATGGAAAACCTTCACACCAGTCCAGAAACGTCCCACTTTACCTTCAACAGTTGACTCCAACCTAGACCCTAGAGTGTAGGCGGCCACCAATCATCATGCCTCGGGGTGTAGGTGGCAGCCAATCATCATGCCTCGGGATATAGGCGGCCACCAGTCATCTGCTTTCATACTGTACAGAGCCCGCCATGTTGATTTTTCTACTTGGTGACATTTAAAAAAATAAATATTTTGGTGTGTGTGTGTGTGTGTGTGTGTGTGTGTGTGTGTGTGTAAGAGGTCAACCTTGGGTTTCATTCCTCCTGCACCATCCACCCTGTCAAGACAGGGTCCCTTTTGAACCTGGAGCTGCGTGAGTAGCCTCGGCTGGCCAGCAAGCCCCAGGGATGCTGGTGTCTCCACCTCCCCAGCACTGAGACCACAAGAACATGCCGCCAAGCCCAGCTTTTGATGTGAGTTCCAGGGATGAAACTCGGGGCCTCATGCTTTCCAGGCAAGCCATTAGCAACAGGGCATCATCTCCCCAACCCCTGGACATTCATCTTGCCACACGTGTTAATGTTTAATTCCTTTCCAGTACTTCATGGCACATTTTACATGTGCAGAGGTGTTACACCCCACACCACTGATCCTTATGGCAAGCACACATGAGTACACACGTGTCTCTCATACACAAGACAAATTGAGCCTTGCAAATATCCCAGGATTTGAACCAAGGGTATGCAGCACCACACTTTAGAGTGGATCTGTCGTGTGTCTGTGTCTCCTCGTCAGCACAGTGAGATCAGCCCTCGTGGCTGCAAGGGGTAGAGGTTCTAGACGATAGGAGAGGAACGAGACAGGCATCAAGGAGTTCAACGGGCTTCTCCGGTCATCCGGTACTCACCTTTGCTCGGCAGTCTTGCTCATCCTCAGACTTCCCCATGGTGCATCCAGTCTCCAGGATGGAGGCCCGCAGCCTGCCCCTCCTCCCTCCCTGAACAGTTGTTCAAATAGGACAGTGGGGGATACGTGGAAGCCAACTGGGTACACAGTTCTACCCTTTGTCTTTCTTGTGCTCTGGGTGGGGCAAACAAGCATGCCTCCCTGAGCGGTTTGTGACCCTCTCTCTAGATGAAAAGCTTTCCCTATAAACCCACAGACCCCCCCCCAAACATTGTGAAGTGATGGGGGTCCAAAAATAGGAATTACCCAAATGCTCAGTGTAGAGATTTCTCCCAACAACCTTGTGTGTCATGTGGTGTGGGCAGCCTGAAAAATAGCTGTTCAGTATTTACCCCTAAAATGTGGAACTCCTAGATATCAAAGGAAAATGAGCAATGTGAAATGAATAAAATGATGGTTAAAAACTTATTTGCAAAGTGAAAGGAAGAAGCTTTAACTTCTTCCTAAGAGTCAATACAGGCAGCGAAGACGACCTCACCAAGTTCAGTGACGTGAACAAAAAATATGGGGAGATTTCTCTCTCACCCAAAAAGAAATAGTTTGATAATGGAATCTGAACAGACATTTAAGTTCAATGGTTACCAAGGCAAAGCCAAGATTTGAGACACCATTTCAGCCTGCCAGAGTAGCAAGGGTTTCTGTAATGCTTCCCATTACAATGTAATGTAATCCATTCCCTGATGGAGGGAATGGAATAAGGGGACACCCGTGTGTTGCTGGTAGCAGGGTCCCTTTCCATTCTCTTGGGACGTTCTTTCCCTCAGCAATGGGGCTGAGGCACCATGTTGAGAGACAAAATTTATTTGTCTTTGGAGAATCAGCTAGTGCCATTATTAAGGCTCTGTTTCCTCACCTGTTGGGTAGGAACATCTTCTCCAAAACTCCCTTTCTGCCTGCATCACAGTTCCTGCTGCGTGTAGCCCAAATCCCAGGCTGTCAGACATCACAGGTCCAGATGGAGTGGTCCACACAACATCAGGGAGACAAGTGTCCAAGGGGACTTGGCCCATTTCTCCCATTTATGGCCCCTTTCTCCCGGGCAGCACACTAAAACAAAGGATTCCAAAGGCCGGTCAAGGTCCAGTGTACCCTATTATTTAATGTTTTCTTTTTTCCCCTGCCTGTGAAAGTTAAGTTTTATTTTATTTTGGTTTGTTTGTCTGGTCGGATTTGGTTCTTTCGTGTTGTTTTAATTGTCAATTTGACACAGTCTAGAATCACTTTGGAAAGGGGTCCCGATGAGGGACTGTCTAGGTTGACTTGTGGGCATGTCTGGGGAGGATTGTGGCGGTTAAGGGGAAGACCTGCCCACTGTTGTTGTGGGGTATTCACCAGTGAAGACTGCTAGGACATGGGTTCAAGCCAATAGAAAGTCTTCGTTAGCAGGCAGGCGGCTACGCGATGTTCAGGATCCCAGTGTTAGCCCCGAGCCTCCCTCAGTGTGAGCTTTTCAGCACAAAAATCATGTTCTGGGTTGACATAGCTCAGTTAACAAGAACGGTTAGCCAGAAGCAGAACTACAGAAGCCAAAAAGCAAGTTAGTACATTTTGAGACTTTCCCAGAACTATGGACTTTGATGGATTAGGACTTCGTTTTAGTTTTGACAGGTGGTGTTGTCTACCTGCTGAGGTTTTTAGCCTGAATGGTTAAATCATGGAGTCAGTTATGCTAAGGTCTGGGGGCCTGTTACACCGTGGGTGGCAACATTCCCTGGGGGGGGGGGATCTTGGACTATATAAGGGTAGAAAAGGCCAGCTGTGCCGCTAGCATGCATGCATTGATTCCTGGATCTTGACTGTGGGTGTGATATGACGAGTTCTCCTACCTTCCTGCCTCAGTGGCTTCCTTGCTATGAGAGACTGTAACCTAAGATTGTGAACTAAATAGGCCCTTTCTTCTTTACGTCACTTTTATCAGAGTATTTTATCACAGCAATAGAGAAAGATCTAAGACGATGTTCAAATCTGACCGGGATTGAGCCTAGAAGTAGGAAGCGGTCTAGACTTGGATCTCCGCACACCTGGAACTGGCTGCGGTTGTGTGGACTAAGCTGTGTCCCACCCAGTTTGAATACTGATGTCCTGATTATCAGTGTGAATGTGTTTGGAGACAGAAACCTGTGATGGTTAATGTTTACTGTTGTCTTGACTGGGTTAAAATCACAGTGAAAACATAAGTTTGGGTGTGTCTAAAAGGTTTTAATGGATGGGACGCCCATCCTCAATGTGAGTGGCACCGTCCCATGGACTAGGGTACCACACGGAACAAAAAGGAGGACCTGAGCCGAACACCACTACACACCACCCTCTTACTTTCTGACTGCGACGTGAACAGCGCCTCATGTTCTTGCGGCCATGCCTTTCCGACCCTGATGGACCGTACCCCCAAACTGTGAGCGGAAATAAACCCTTTGTCGGGTATTTCATCACAACTGGAGAAAAGTAACTAATAAAGGCCTTTAAGGTAGAAATCAGAGCTAAACAAGGCCATGAAGGTGGGCCCTAATCCAATGGGACTGGAGTCATAAGAAAGACAACGAGGGATTTCTGCGCATGCGTGGAGGGAAGGCCATCTGAGGACGCAGCGAGGGAAAAGCTGACTGCAAGTCTCGTCAGAAGCCAATCTTGCTGGCTACTCAACCATGCACTTCAGTTTTCAGAGCCGTGAAAATGTGAGTATGTGTTGTTTAAGTTGATGATGTTTTGTTACGGTGGCCCGGGGGACTCACAGTGACTTGGGTTCATCACTGCACAGAGGATATCAGTCATGTTCAGGGGTTCCCAGCATATCCTATCATCCTTCTAAGGCAAAAGAGCCAGCCTTGGTCTCCCAGCACCCTGCATGCTTGGTTACTCAGGCATGGAGGCAGAAGTCGGGCTTGGAGAGGCTGTGAAGCCTGTCAGCCAGTCCCAGGGTCCTCTAGGTGAGCCATGGAGTCAAGCCAAGTAGCAGTGTAACAAATCATCATGAACTTGGTGACCTGAAACAACAGAAGTGTAGTTTCACACAGTCTTGGGAGCCACAAGTCCAGAGTCAAGGTACTAACAGAGAGGTTTGCTCCTTCCAGACCCTCTATGAGAGGGTCCTCATTGCACTCTTCCAGCTATTGATGACTCCAGAAATTCCCTAGGGTGTGGACACACAACTCCAACCCCTGTGTGCTTCATGTGGCTTTCTTTGTGTCTGTGTTGCCTCATTTTTTTGACTCTTTTGTTTAGTTTTGTTTTAGGGTCCCTCTTTGTAGCCCTGACTGTCCTGGAACTCGCTTTGTAGACCGGACTGGCCTTGAACTCACAGTGATTTACCTGCTTCTGCTGGGATTAAATTTTCTGACTCCGAAAGAGACACCTTTTATTGGATTTATGTACCACTCAGGTAGTCCAGGGTAACCAAGATCTATAGATATAGCTATGGAAAAGTAGTTATAACATCTGCTGGAACATTTTCCCCAAATTAACATTTACAGGTTCCAGGCTTATGATGTGGACATACCTTTTCAGTGGCCACTATTCATTTCACTACAGACAGGAAATCAAAATATCTTTCCTAGAATAACCCCACAGGCTCTTATTTCCTGATGAGTAGGTGCATGCCTGCTTTTCAGGCCTTCCTGGACTTTCATGTGGGCTCCTGGGAACCCTTAAAAACACTCATAGTGTTTATTTTTTAAAAGCTAAGACAGTAAAGCCATTTCTGGCTTTGAACTTGCTATGTAGCCAAGGATATCCTTGAATTCTTGATCCTCCTTGCCTCTTATCTTGGTGAGAGTGTAGTGGGTTCTACCACATCTGGCTGTAACCATCTTAAGTTGTAACTCTTGAGCCAAGACTGATACACATTTGATTTTCCAAGTCTTGTCTTTCCAACTGGAAAGTGCAACGATTGGACAAGGTAGACTCTGGCATCTGGTGGTGATCTGATTGCTTTGGTTCCGGTTTGGTTTTGGTTTGGTTTGGTTTTGTTTTTTGAGACAGGGTTTCTCTGTGTAGCCCTGGCTGTCCTGGAACTCACTCTGTAGACCAAGCTGGTCTCGAACTCAGAGATCTGCCTGCCTCTGCCTCCTGCCTGAGTGTTGGGATTAAAGGCCTGCACCACACGCCGGGCTAAGCTCGGTTATTGTAAATGTGAGCCACGTGTGCCATTAATATTATGACGTCAAGGAGCCTTCTTAATATGGCCTCTATGGGGGTTGGTGAGGGGATGTCTCTGACCCCTCAAAGTGATATTTTCTAGGGTCAGGGCAGGGGGTGGGTGAGTTGAATGACAGGTACCTGGATAAAAATCTTATTCTGTGAGTTTAGATGGGGAATATTCAAGATGTTAAGTAATTTCTTTATGATAATGACCAATCTAGGCTCTGAAAATAAAATTAAGGATGCTGATCAGCCACAGGAGAGAAGCGAATACTAATTAGGAACAGCAGGATGTGAGTTTCCAGAGCCACAGATCCAGCTGGGAGTGATCACTCTCATAGAGAGCGATTCTGCTCGTGGGAGCTTACCTTGTATGCCTCAGAGTACATAGTAGTAAGCTCAGAGTTCTGTCCTGCCTGTCACCAGCCAGGTGTCTTGAAGCAAATCATTCCCCTTCCCAGGGTCAGTAGCTGCATGGGATGAACCCTAAGAAAGCAGCATGATGATAGGCAAGGGTTGCCTAGGTCTATGTTAGGACCTGATGTGGTGATTCTCAGCAGGAACTTTATAGAGAAGAAAGGACTCACCCTTCCTGCCTAGGTTTAATTGCTAAGCCAATGGTATAGAGACAAGAATTACAACTAACTTATGTTCAGAGTGTTGAATTTTAACCAAGCCAGTCATGAAATCATCCCGCATGACAGACTCCTAACTGTGCAGTTGAATTAGCAAAGAACACCAGGTTCAGCCACCCCCTCCAGCTGTCTGGAACCGAGACGTGCTCTCCTGTGATTGGGACCCTCAGAGGCAAGGCTGGCTCAGGTCCCGAGCTGTGGGTTAGAGTCGGTGACTCTTTCCAGCCCTCTACTCTGCTGCCCGTATATTTTCTTCATTGTGAGGTACTGCCTCCAGACCCCAGTCTTCCCTAATTCCACTGGGCATTCATCCACCTTACTTCCCAACAACCCAGAAAGGCTTCTCCTGCATTCTGATTGGCCCAGCCATGGTCACCTGTCCACCCAGCACCTACCAATGTGACCAGAGACTATGGCATCCTCTTTGCTCACTCCTGGCACAGCAGTTGGTCTTGACTGACAACCAGATGAGGTCTGGGATCAACTAAAGGACTCTCCTCTGGGTGGGTCTGTGAGGGCATTTCTAGATGTAGAGGTCCCCCAAAAAAGGATATGTTGCTGGCTTGTCTGCCTTTACTTCCAGTGTGGACTAAATTCGTCAGGAGTTTTCCAGGGTGTCAGTACTAGACTAGGACTGAGCAGTCACTGGTCCTTAGCCCCTCAGGAGTACAGATGACCAGTTGGGGTCACCCAGCATGCATCATGTAAGCCAAGCTAATAAATCTCCTTTGTAGTATCTTTCATTCTATCGGTCCCGTTCCTTTAAGGAACCCTACCTAATATACCTAGATGGCATGCCCTATGCTGAATCCACACGTGGGGACAGCCCATCCCCATCCTGAAAGGTGGGATGATGCTGAGAAGCCCAAGTGAGAGAAGACCCTGGCATCTCATGCTGGGGTCCACCCTGAGAGACCAAGATATGTTCTATTACAAGAAGACGTGTTAGAGAATTCATTTTCTATGGCTGCTCTAACAAATACCCACAAAGTGGAGGTTTAAAGACACAAATGGATCATCTTACAGTTCTAAAAGTCAGCGATCCAAAGTCAATCTCCTAAGGCTAACATCAAAATGTCAGCAGTCTGGGTCCCTTCTGGAGGCCGAGAGAAATATCTGTTTCCTTGCCTCTTGTATTTACTGAGGGCCATCTGCTTGCCTTGGCTCACGGCCCTTCTATCCTGAAAGGCAAAGCATAGCGTCTTCCAATAAATACCTATTTCTCTCTATTCCTCCCCTTTTCTTGTTTCTTCTTATAAAAACCCTTAGATCAACAGGCAGTGGTGGTGCCCACCTTTAATCCCAGCACTCGGGAGGCAGAGGCAGGCAGATCTCTGTGAGTTTGAAGCCAGCCTGGTCTACAGAGCTAATTTCAGGACAGCCAGGGCTACACAGAGTAAACCCTTTCTCAAAAGCCCAATGAACAATCACTTTATATCAACATCCCCATTGAGTCCTGGATAGGGGCCTTTTCTCAATATCCTTCATCATACTGCAATGTTTCTGGTGCCCATCACAGTAATCTAGCCACAGGGTCCGCTGATGAGGACATGAACATCTTTGGGGACCATTCTTCAGCCTGCCACGAAGAATAGTGAAAACACATTCTTCACAACATCCACATCAGCCTTCAATGCCAAGTTTAATAAACACCTGTTAGAGCAAGAAACGCCATAGAGGGGCCGGGCAGTGGTGGCGCACGCCTTTAATCCCAGCACTCGGGAGGCAGAGCCAGGCGGATCTCTGTGAGTTTGAGGCCAGCCTGGGCTACCAAGTAAGCTCCAGGAAAGGCACCAAGCTACGCAGAGAAACCCTGTCTCAAAAAACCAAAAAAAAAAAAAAAAAAGAAAAAAGAAAAAAAAAGAAAAAGAAAAAGAAACGCCATACAGGAAGCCATCTACCGACCTCGAGTCTGAAGACCCCAAGCTCAATTCCAAGTTTGCCATCAGTCTGTTTCCTCTCTGAGCCTTGTCATGGTGTTCATGAGGCATGTTTACAGCACGTTTTAAGACTTTGCACAAACATAAATCTCGAAAAAAATTAGCAAGGACTGGGTGTAGCAAGGACCGGCAGCCATGATGCTGAAGTGGAGTTGAAATCCAAGAGAGAAAGCATTTGCTGTGAGGGACGCTGAAACAGTGGTTGGTTGGTTGGTTGATTTTTATTTTTTCCAGTCAGTCTCACTGTGTAGCCCAGGCTGGGCTTTGAAATCACTGCCTCAGCCTCCCCAATCCTGAACTTGCAGGCACGCCCAGCTTAACTGTGCTCTCTATTACAGACAGCCACAGAAGATTTGGGATGTTTGTTACCAGAATAAGGATGGGCCAGAGCCCTGGGCGAGAGCAGGTGGCCAGCAGTGTCTCTAACAAAGTCCTTTGGGGTTGAGCTCCTCTCTGCTGCTGGAGTCCCAGTCCCAACTTTGCTCATTAAAGTGCAAGGCTGGCCTTTTCTAGGGTCCCTGGGATGCCTTTTCCTTGCTCTGGTCTCCTTAGCTCCTGACTAGGGGATGGAGGGTGCAGGTGGGAGGGGGAGGGGGAGGTGCAGGGGGGTGGGGGAGGGGTGGGAGGAGGTGCCGGGAGGGTACTCTGCTCACCCTTTCTGAGGCAGCGCCTTCCCACCACCCAGCCTCAATCACAGACCCTGGCTGTATTTTTCCTTGTCGCCCTCTGAACTGACCTGCCATCTATATTTCTGCATGTCTCCGAGTTATTCCTTGTCTTGTTTCAAGTGACGCCTCCACACAAATCCAGCACAGGTAGTCAATACATATTTGTTAAAGAAATGAACCTAGCATGTGTTAAACAAATGAGCCTCGCAATTCACTCCTCATCGGTAAACTTGAACTTGGATTTCTCGGTTTCCGTCGACCATCGGTATTCTCCCAGCCTCCCACACCACGAGCCGCCGCCTCTTAGTGGTTGTTTTTTTGCTGCGAGATAAGGAAATCATTCATTTTTCCCTGAGGCCCCATCAGGATAGCCAGAGAACAGAATTTGGACTTCAAAGGAAGCTGGATTTGGCTCTCTCTCTCCTGGAACCAGGAGCTGGCCGGAAACAGCAGGTGAAGGGGAGCAGAGCCAGGCCCTTGCAGCTTTTGGGAGGTTCTGACCCCAGTCCATCCGGGTGACAGCTCAGGCAGAGTGGTTTGAACCTGTCACAATCAGTCTAGCCGTGCCACTGGCCCTGTGGGTCTGTTGCCGTCGGCGAGTTCCCTGTGCCCTCGGTGCCTCATTTCCTCACCTGTAAATTGACCGTAATGGCCACCTTTCCCTTCCCAGGTGCAGCGCTGATTAAATCTGGTAAAGTAGGAAAAGTGCCTTCCACGCTGATTATGGGGAGCAGCCAACAGAGCTGTTACTGGGCCCCCCGGACACTTCCCTGTACCTTCTGTGGAGCCTCTAAATACCCCACAAGGGCAGTTCCCACTCTTCATGCTCAACTTCGAAGGAGGCAGAGGCCCTGCCGAGGCCAGTGTGTTCGCTCAGACGGTGCCTGGCATCCTTATCCCTCATATGGGTCATGTGCCCAAGTGACCCCCAAAGCTAGCGGGGGGGGGGGGTGTCAAGGCAAGGCAAGGGCTAAATCTTCGGCATGCTAATTGTGCAGCTGCTTGCCATCGGTCTGACTTCTTTGGCCACACACACACCTGTCTCTCTCTCATTTGTCTCTATCTCTCTCTGTCTCTGTCTCTATCTGCCACAATGTGGGTCCTGGGGATTGAATTCAGGTCAGGCTTGGTGACAAGCACCCTTACCCACTGATCCATCTTGTCAACCCCAAATAAAGACATTATTCTAAATGCTGTACAGTCGACTGACGGACCGCCAGGCGGCAAGGACCGTGACACCCCGTGGATGCATCTTGCGCAATGGCAAGTTAAGTAAGAAGCCAGCCACAAAGTCACATGGTGTGTGACTCAAGTCACACAAGTCAGAGTGCCACCATAGTGTTCAAGATTGGATAGCAACTACCTCGGGGGAAGGTGATGGAGTTAGAGGTGATGGTCCCACAGGGACTCCTGAAGACCTGGGAAAGCCACACTTCTACCTGGGGACTGAGGACTCATGTCCAGTCATTCGTGATGACTCAGTGAGCCAACAAACCTGTGCTCTGTGCATTTCCCATAAATAAAAGTTATTTAAAGTCTTATATTTTAAGTCGACACTCATTCATTCATTCATTCTGGTTTTGATTTTGGCTTTTTGAGATACAACTTTGCTATATTGCCTTGGATGGTCTGGGACTCACTGTATAGCCCAGGCTGGCCTTGAACCTGAAGCAATATTCTTGCTTCTGCCTCTACCTCCCAAGTGCTAAGATCACAGGTATGAGCCACCACACCCAACTGCATAATTTTATTTTAAATGTTTGTTTCAGTATCGATATTCCAGAACATTCCTATTACTACCCAAATGAAAATGACATGAGCTGATGTCACCAAAGCCTTTGGCCTAGAAGAGACTCCATAAATACTTAATATTACTATGATCATGTCAGTTCAACTTTCCAATTGGCATGGGAGAATTTTTTTAAAGGATACCAGGGCTCATGCACCAATAATTTGCCTTAAAAGGGCAGGGGCGAGGGTGGGGGTAAGTGAACAAGGCGAACCCCCACTGCAACCCAGACCTGCCTATTGCCAATGCAAAAGCCAATCCCCCACAGCCATGTTCCATGAGGGAGCCCGGAGCCCGGAGCCCGGAGCCCGGAGCCCGGAGCCCGGAGCCTGCCAAGCTCCTGCACAGCCTCGCTGCCCCTGACTCCACATGCTTTTTCTTTGCACCTTTCCTGCTCCATACACAGGACACCCTCTTATAACTGGAGGCTCCTGGATGCAGACCAGATATGTGGGTTTTTAGGGAGAGCAGGTCACCTGCCCAGGGGAGCAGGCCACATGCACCAGAACACACAGCCGCAAAGCTCACCGTGTCCCACAATAAAGCCTCTGCCACTCAGTGGAATTCCCCTGTCCTTCACTTCCTCTCAGGACAACCCCATCTCTTTCAGACCACCTAGCCTGTGTGCTGCCAAGGGTCTAGTCCCTGACCCGTATCACCACCTGCCACGATACCACAGGCCGTGTTCACACAGACGAGTCACACACTCCTCAGCAGGCTCGCCCTCTCACTGCTGCTCACCAGGAGCAGCGTAGGACATGGTTATCTGTCCCCCATCATCCAGGACAGCCTTGAGAATCCCAGAGTTTCTAAATTTGGCCTCGTGTGGCTCTGTGTCACCGTCATCAGTCCTGAGTCCCATGATGCTCTGCACCCTCGTGGAAAGCCCTAGGCCAGTGTCTTCAACCTTCCTGAGGCTGTGATCCTCACAGTTCCCCATGTGGTGGTGACTCCAACCATAACATTATTTTCGTTGCTACTTCATAACTGTAATTTTGCTACTGTTAGGAATCACGATGTAAAATATCTGTGTTTTCTGATGGTCTGAGGTGACCCATGAGAAAAGGTAATTCGACCCCCCTCAAAGGGGTCGAGACCCACAGGTTGGGAACCACTGCCATAGACCCCGTCATAAACCCAGGATCTGGGAACTGAGTTTCACTACATCATGGGGGTCTTTTTTCACAACAACCCTGAGAACTAGGAACCTTTCCAGAGAAAAAGCAAAAAGAGGTGACAGGTGAAACGCTCCAGAGACCAGATGTTACAGGGACGTGAGACCGCACGCCGACATCTCTCACCACAGATGCACGAGACACAGAGGAAGTTGCGGACAGGCATGAGATCAGAGAGTGAGAGTTCCCTCTCCCTCAGTAAAGGGAAGGATCCACTACCAAAGGTCACAAGAGCAATGTCACACTCGAACAGGTAACTTTGATTGTCCCGGAAACTTCTGAAGGGCTGATCCTAGATGTCTCTGCTGTCTGCTGTGATAAACCATCCCATAATGTCGTGACTGAGATGACAGGTCCCGGATCACCTCTCACCATGCAAGGGTCAGAGGTCAGCATTGGCTCACTCTGTAGCTCCTCCTTGAAGTGTCTTGTGACCTCAATAGGCAGGACGTGGGGTCTGGGACATTCACAATGGCAACACACTGGTTTCTAATGGGATAGTGGGAGCTGGGAGTCTGGGCCTCTCTCCGTGGGGACTGTCCCCATAGCTAGCTGGGAGTGCTCCACGGTAGCTGGACCACAAGAGCGAGCGTTTCATAGAAGAGAAGTCCTTCCTCAATCCATATGCAAAAGAATGTACACCACCTTATGTTCAACTCCGGAAGTGCTCCAATGAATGCAGAGAGCAAACCAGTGGCTGCCTGGTGTGGTGGTGGGAAAGCCAATGAGCCTGGGCAACATTTTGGAAGAAATGAGTGGATTCATCATCCAGGGTGCGGTGACAGCTTCACAGACGTACAAAAAATATCAACATTCATCCAAGGTGCAGTTTATTGCTTATCAATAATTCCTCGGTAAAACATTGATAAAAATGAAACATGACACAGGAAAAATAGATATATTGACTTTTGTTTAGCTGAAGCAGCTTTTTGTAGCCCAAAAGCATCTTCTACCTTCTGCCTCCACCTCTGCAGCGCTGGGACTGTATGAATCACCACACTGGTGCTGGAAAACTCAGAACCTCGTGCATTCCAGACAAGCCCTCTACCAACTGAACCAGACTGCGGGACTACGGGGACCGTGGGAGCCGGGTGGGACCAGGAAAACTTCAGCCACACACCCCCAACCCTAAAAAGGTTTTTTTTTTTTATCATTTACAAATCTTACAGATGCTACACCAAGGATTGGTGAAATCTACCAGTACACCAGCCACCGTTTTCTGATTTCATTGCACAAGCTTCCTTTATCATCATGTGACTGCCACCCACATACAGACCTAGTGCGTTCTTTGAGAATGAAATCTTTTACAGCGCCTCATCGCGAGTCGCATCCTGGCATTCACTCACGACAATTTTGTAGGACATTATAGGCTTCTCTCCACTTGTGTGACCTTTCTTTTTCCAAGCATTGTTCTGGGTTCTGCTGCTAGATAATAGACTTCCTATGACCTTTTTAACAGAAGTGTTGCCTGTTTTGAGACTCTAGACATTTAGAAGAAACTCTCCTTTGCACATGCCCAGGACCTTCAGTTCACTGTTCTTTTCAGGGACAAACGGGGCCATATGCTGGGACCACATGCATCACAGGACTGCACAGAGCTCATAGCTACAGAAAGCATTTCTCTCTGTCCAGGAGATTGCTGTTTACTTCAGCTGCTATAGTGAGTATGCCATGAGCCGGGGGCTGGGGAGATAGCTCAGCGGGAAATGTGTTTACTGTGCACACACAGAGATCTGAGTTTGGATCCCCAGCACTCACATAAAAAGCCAGGTGTGGCAGCATGTCCCTGTCCCCCAGTGCTGATGGATGGAGATAGGCCGATCTCTGAAACACTGAACCTCAGGGTTAGTGAGAGACCTATCTTGAGAAAAAAAGGAGGAGGAGGAGGAGGAAAGGTGGTGGTGGAGTGTGACAGAGGAGGGCACCCTCATGTCAACCTTTGGCCTGTGCCCTCAAATGCATACCCGTACATACACACGTACGCACGCACGCACGCACGCACGCACGCACTCGCGCGCGCGCGCGCACACACACACACGCGCGCACACACATACGCACGCACACACACACACACACACACACCATCCCCACAAACACATACATACAGAACAAAATCAGAGGTTGGTTGTCTGAACGGCTTAAACAGCCCCACCCAGCCAACAGTTTTGTCATGAACTTGCTGTGTAGCCAAGGATGACTCTGAACTTGTGACCTTCCTGCCCCTACCTCCCAGGGGATCACAGGTGCGCACACCATGCCGTGTTTATGTGACACCAGGGATCAAACCCAGGTTTCTGTGTGTTAGGCAAGCATGCTACCAGTTGAGGGACATCCCCAGCCTTAGCGCTTACTCCTCATGAAACCGAAGACCAAAAGCCCAGGACCGGGGGACCAGCAGGGTGGGTCTGGGGAGGCCGCTGCTCTGAGTTTAGGGATGACCTCCTTCTTCCTGTGTCTTTCTAGAAAGACATTGATCCCACTCACAAGGGCTCCACCTTCCATCCGATTTCCTCTCAAGGGCTCTACCTATGAGACCATCACACCAGGGACGAGGCTTTGAAGCCCCTTTCAGGGTGAGGCCCAGGTGCTCAGTCCCTGTTTGTTTGGGGCCCTGGCGGTGAGGTTTTACCACTAGTCCTTCGGAATGGCCTGCCCGCTTAGATCGAGACTCCCTTCAAGGCCAGACTCTTCTTCTTCGGGCCACCAAGATGACTCAGTGGGAAAAGGCACTCACCACCAAACCTGAAGGGTTCAATCTTCAGAACCCACATAATGGAGGAAAGACCAACTCTCCCAAGCTGCCCTCTGTCCTCTGCCATGGTGCCTCTGTGTGTGTGTGTGTGTGTGTGTGTGTGTGTGTGTGTGTGTGTGTGTGTGCGCATGTGTGCCTGTGTATGGGTGTAGGTGTCTGTCTGTGTGTCTGTGTTCATGTGTGTGTATGTGCATGTGTGTCTGTGTGTATCTGTGTTTATATGTGTCTGTGTATATGTCTCTGTGTGTGTGTGTCTGTGTCTCTGTGTGCCCCTAAATAAATAAATGTAATGAGACTCTTCTCTTCACACCTCATCTTCTCTCTCACCCCATGGCCCTCAAAGAGTTTGTGAGACACAAGTGTTAGCGGAATATGAGACCGAAGTCACAGGAAAGCGAAACAAACGGTCACCGTCCCGCGCTCTCTTCGAACCTCCGCCCTCTGTTTTGCTGTGTTTATAGTAACTGGAGAGAAGACAGGTGGGGCAGCTGAGTCACAGTGGGTAAAACTCCTTTTCCAGCCCACCACACCCCCTCCAGGCACAGAGCACTCAGTGGATTCATCTGAGAAGAGAACCCACTGAGTAAGTGTGAATGCCGCTCCCACGGTCACCTGTTCAAAGCCTTGTTTAAATAACCCATGGGCCGCCTTCTCTCTCAGACCCAGGATGTTTGGTGGCCCTATTCACCCTCTCACGGCACTGCTAAAATTCCTTTCCTGGGAGAGATGTGACAACATCTACCCCTTTTCCTAAGGTCCCAATGACAAACCAAGGTCCAGGCATGAGTCCACCAACGTTCACTTGGGAGGAGCAGTGAGGTCGTTAGCCTTACAACGTGTAAGGGATTATGGGCAAGAGCTTAGATGTCCTCACAGCAGCCACCCTGGAGGGTCTGCACCCAGCAGGGATTGTTATAGCCAGGCTATTCTCACCCAAAAGAAGGAGACCGGGGCAAGAGCTCTTGATGAGTTTGAAGTTTTTATGGAGTCAGCTGCAGGCACATGCTCTTGGGACTCACAAGTCTAGAGGTAGCCCTGAGCTGAGTGAGCAGGAGGGTTATAAAGGTAAAAAAAACCACAGGTTTGGGACGTCCCACTGATGTAACTGTGATGGCTGGTAGCTAGCATGACAGGATACGAACCTCAGAAAGAACAGGGCACGGCTGTGTCACCATGGTGCTTCTGTTTGATGGAGGGGAGCAGAAAGCCTGTGGTGACAGAGATGAACAACTCCAGTTAGCAGACGTTCCGGTGAGTACCCTACGTGCCTGAGGGTCAGGCTGAGCTCAGTTTTAGCTTGAGTCTGGGTCAGGAGTCAGCAAATATGTTTTCCTCACTTCAGGACAATGGCTTTCCCATGGCTGTGTAGACGGAATTCCCTCCCGGCATCCTTCCCCACCTGTCTTCCAACACCTCCCCAAGACCAAATGCAGAGTTAGGGCAGAACTCCATACAATTGGCTGAGGGATGCACTCAGGAGCGTCCTGCCCCTTCCTCTGGGAGGAAAGGTAAAAGTCAACAGGCATAATTGTGATGACCCTCTGTGAGCAGACTCAGCCGAACTGATGGTGATGATGGTTGTCTGCTTGGATAGATAGTTCCACAACACATGATTAGTTCTCTCCTGACCCATGCCACGAGGGTAGTTTCAAATAAACAAGTTCCAGGCCAACATAGTTCTAGGGTCTTGTGTCCCCCCACCTTCAAAGTTGATCTCCAAGGAGCTGTTCATACATTCATCTAGAAAATCCACATCTCTTTTCCCTGTGGGAAGAACATAGCTAGTGATCCTTGTTTTAATCCACCCTCGTTGTGAAGCTAGCATGATTCCTGAGAAAGAAATGTGAAGTTGGAAAGAGAGGTGGGCCACCACCATCTTTGAAATTATCTTAATAATTACTATTATTACTGTACTAAAACCACCTCTTATGCCCCTCCTGCTGCAACCGCTAATATGAAAATTCCTCTTTCTCCATAAATGAAAGAGGTGTTAGGTCAACAGCAATTGTACCAAATGGTGCAGGGGTGACAGAACATTCTGGACTCTTTCAGACCTGGCTGTCATCCCACAGCAGGATCTTTGAAGAAGACACTTTATTCTATTTAAATCAGGTTTCCTGGTTTGTCAGCTGCAGACAATTCAACGACACTGAATTAAGAAAGCAAGGGGGAAATGCCTGAGTCTGGAAAGCACTTGCCACGCAAGTGTGGGGACCAGAGTGTGCAGTCTCGGTCCCCACACAGAGTTGGGCGTGATAGTGCATGCCTATCATCTCTCAGCGCCCAGGAGGTGGAGACAGGAGGATCCCCGGACCTCATTGATTGTCTTGTGGAGTCATCCAGCTCCAGGCTCGTGAGAGACCCTGACCCAACATAAACAATGAGGTGGCGAGTAATTAAGGAAAAAAACCCATCATTTACCCCTGGTCTCTACACATACATGCACATACACAATATATTCACGTACTTGGGCATGGTGACACAGGCCTTTAATTACAGCTCTCTGGAGGCAGAGGCAGGGGGATCTCTGAGTTCAATTTCCAGGCCAGCCTGTTCTACAGAATGAGTTCCAGGACAGTCAGGGCTACACAGAGAAACCCTGTTTCGGAAGAAAAATAAAAACAAAAACAAACCAAAGATATTCACATATATCACATACAATAAGAAAGAAAGATGGATGGAGGAATGAGCTTGTCAAGACACACTGGCTGGGGTTATCTGAATGAAAACTTACTCCTCAACGGAAGACACTGCTAAGGAGGTTTAGGAAGTGTGGCCTTGTTGGAGGTAACGGAGCTCTAGCAGACCTGAGCGTGGCAAACATGGCTCTGGCAGGCCCTGACCTTCCAGCTCCCCTCTCCCCTGCTAAGCTGTTCGATGACATCCCTAACGCTAGCCTCCAAGGTCTGTTCCCTTGTTTGGCCACTTCCTCCTCCTGAGGCTACCACCAAAGTCCAGCTCTCAAAGTATTGATGTCCAGCAACCAAAGCCCCCTTTGGCTCACCTAATTTACATGTCCGATCAAAACAAACCCACTCATCCTAACACTGGGTTTCCCCCTTTACCTTTATAAACCACCATTTGCCTATGGTGTCTGTCTCCTCTCCATCTGGAGACAGTCCTTTGTCCCTCTGGCAAATATCACTCCCTCCTCTCTCTTTCCCTTTTTTCTTCTCTCTCTCCCTGGTCTCCTGTCCCTGCACTATCCCTCTGGGGCAAATGAATCTCCTTTGTGCTGAGAACTTGGTCTTGGTGTGTCTTGTGCAGACCCCAGTCCTTTGAGGAGGAAGTGTCTCTGGGGACAGGCTTTGAGAGTTTAAAGACGAGCACCATTCTGAGTTTGTTTTGTATTGTTCTTGCCATTTACAACGTGAGCACTCAGCTTCCTGCACCTGGTGCCAGGCCTTCACTCTGCCCTCATGGATTCTGACCCTCTGGAACCATAAACCCCAAAGACTCTTTCTTCTACAAGCTGTCTTGCCCATGGTGTTTGGTCACAGCAACAGATAAGTAACTAAAATGGTGACATACGGCTGCGGCCCCAGCACCTGGGAGGCTGACGCAGGAGGAACTTGCGTCATAAACAGAAAGCTCATAGCCGATGCTTACCAGCACATCCCGTGACATTGGACATGTCGGCCGATGAGGGGAGATGGAGCCCAAGAGACAGATTAGAAGCAAAGATTCAAAACTCTCATCTTTTACCTAGAAACCCAACAGTCAACAGATTTTGACACCTTAGAAACTTGGGTCTCCTGATAAAAGTTTAGCTATAAAAATCAGCAGCATCTCTCTGCACCAGCAGTAAATCAATAAAGTAAACACCTGGAAGACACATGTTTTTCTCACATTTTTGTGTTTTTAAAATTTGGGGTTTCTCACGTTGATGGCATCCAAGATCTGAATAAGTACATGGTAGACAAAAGGAAAAACTACTGCCCACAACAGTCAGATGCTCTAGACTGTCTCAGACATGATGACGAGTAGACAGGCCACCAAGGAGGAAAGCTGGCAACAGGAACGGAAACAGAAGACGAGACTCCAATGGGTGAAGTGCCCGTCTGCCTCAAAGTAACAATGCACGTGAATGGTAACAACGCTCAGGAATGGTAACAACCCACGGGAATGTTAACAACGCACGCCCGGGAATGGTAACCACACGCAAGTGAATGGTAACAACATGCAAGTGAATGGTAACAACGCACGGGAATGGTAACAACGCACGGGAATGGGCAGATGAAAACGAATGGCCACACAAAACACCTGCTGCATGGAGTCTTTTGTTTGGCTACATTTAAGACAGGGACTCCCTGTATAGCACAGTCTGCCCTCAAAACTCATGATTGTCCTGCTTCAGCCTCCCCAGTGCTTGAATTACAGATGTGGATTACAGATGTGCACCTCTTTGCCTGATAGACAGTCATGTTTTGATTACGGCTTTGAGGTCAGTTTGCTTACCATCAAGAGGCGTGAGGGAGGAGCTCATCACAACACCTTAGAACTGAAGCTTCAACTAAAGTCACGCTGTGCTGGTATGGTTTTGATCAGGGGTGTCTTAGTCAGGGTTTCTATTGCTGTGCAGAGACACCATGACCACAGCAACTTATAAAAGAAAACGGTTAATGGGCGAGGGGGACTTGCTTACAGTTTCAGAGGTTCAGTCCATTATCATCAAGACAGGGAACAAGGCAGCATGCAGGCAGATATGGTGCTGGAGAAGTAGCTGAGAGTCCTACATCTTGCAGGGAACAGGAAGTCGACTGAAACAGGGCAGTGCCCTGAGCATAGAAAACCTCAAAGCCCATCCCCACAGTGACACACTTTCTCCAACAAGACCACACCCATGTGGTGATAGATTGTGTACCCTAATAAAATTTACCTGAAGATTAGAGGACAGAACAAGCCACTAGATTAAACACAGAGGCCAGGCATGGTGGCACACACACCTTTAATCCTAGCACTCGGGAGGCAGAGGTCCATCTGGATCTTTGTCAGCTCAAAGCCACCCTGGACTACATGAGATTGACTCAGTCTAGGAGAGAAACAGGGCCAGGCAGTGGTGGCACACAGCTTTAATCCCAATACTGGGAAGCACACACGCCTTTAATCCCAGGAAGTGATGGCTGGGCGGAGAAAGGTATGTAAGGCGTGAGGAGACAGGAACTAGAGGCTTTGGGGGCTGAAGCCCTTTAGGCTGGAGCTCTTTCAGGCTGAGGAGTTGGTGAGGTGAGAGACGGTGGCTGTGGCTTACTCTGCTTCTTTGATTGTTCAGCTTTCACTCCAATATCAGGCTCCAGGTTTTTTTATTAATAAGACCTGTCAACATTCGAGGTACGCACCCACTCCAACAAAGCTACACCTCCTCATAGTGCTACTCCCTATGAGATCATGGGGGCCAATTACATTCAAACTGCCACAAGGGGTATTGGATGAGGAGACTCACCTTATGGGGATGGGTTCCTGGTCTCTTCTCTAGCCTGCCTCCAAAGGCATCTCTTTCCCGAGCTTCCGTGGCCCTGTCTTTCCCAGTTTTATTGTCCTGCTTACAGCATCCCGGCCCTTGACAGTTCTATGACTGTCATGGGACCATGAAACAAGTGGCCGCAAACCACATGACTTAAAGCAATCTGTCTCGTGTAGCTCCCAGGGCTGGATGTCCAAAGCCAAGGCTGCTGGCAGGACTGGTCCCTTCTGGATGCCCCAAAGGGGAATCTGGCCCCTGCTCTTCTCCCAGATACTGAACTCCTGGCAATCCCGAGCTTCCTTGCCCCAGAGCTGCATCCTTCTATCTACTTCCACGGTCACGTGGCCTTCTTCCTGTTGATCGCGATGTCCTCACCAGCAGACTCGAATACATAACGCTCAGTGGACACCATTGACCCCAGCTGACCTCACGGTAACTAAGAATATGGACAAAGACCATTTTCAATTAAGGTCACACTCTGTGGTTCCAGGTTGGGCATGCATTTGAAGAAGGGACATTATAATCTATGATGTCACCGGAGTTGGTTGGTTCAGAGCCTGGCCCTGGCAGCCCTGACAAGCCAGGTTCAGACAACGGCCAGTTCAGCACACACACACACACACACACACACACACACACACACACACACACACAGTGAAAAGGCAGAGAAAGGAGACTTATTCACTGTGGCCTCATTTGGAAGAGGAGCAGAGGTCCGGTGACTCTTGCCACAATTCTATCTTCTGGGTCCTAACGTAAGGTTCAGGTTTAAATGGAGGGCAAAGGCACAAATTACTAAGCAGATGAAAGGTTACACTGGGGCTGGAGAGGGGACTCAGTGATGAAGAGCACTGGCTGCTCTTCCAGAGGACCCGGGTTCAATCCCCAGCACCCACGTGGCAGCTCACAACTGTCTGTAACTCCAGTTCCAGGGGACCCAACACCCATGGCAAAAGATAAAAATAAATTTAAAAGGAAAAAAAAAAAAACAACGATGTGGTCACACACATCACTGTCTGGGCTCCAGTCTCCTGCAAAGTAGTCCAGTGACTCAGGACTGAGTGGTCCCGTTTTGGAAGACAAGTTCTCCCTCTGGCTGGCACAGCTCCCCGCCCTTTCCTTTCCCAGAATGAGTTTCTGGAGAAATGCTACTTCCTTGAGGTCCACTGTTTCAACACTCTGATAGCCAAAGGGGGAGGCACACATGTCTCTTTCAAGTATCTCTATTCCTGTCATTGTGGTTGCGGAGACAGTGAGCGGTCTGCCGTCACGGCCCTGAGAGGATGACCAGCCTGATACAGGGTCAGGCGAGAGTGTAGCAAGCCCTCAAGTGAAGCCAGAGACGTCCCCTGCTAGTCCCACACACAGCAGACAGCACACCCCTGTGTGCTCTGTGGGAAGAAATGGGGAAGGGCAGTAGCTTGATTTGAGGTCCCTTCCGGCCCTGAGGCTGTCAGGCGCCTCCCCAGGTCCATCTGAGATCATGAAACCTTCTCCGGCTTCCTTGAGCCCCCAACCATGCACGTGAGAATTTAGCGAGGAATAATTCTCTTGGCCTGGAAATCCCAATCCCGGCTTCCTGCACTGAAGCACTTCTTCATAGAAAGAATAGCTACAGCAAGTGTCTACTCTGTGTCAGGTACAGGGAGCGGGGAGGGTAGAAAACACGTGATGAGCACCAGCTGTATACCAGCATGCCTGTACGATCTCATTTAAACCTTAAAAATGTATGGCATGTGGGATGCTAGCCCTCAGAGAGGCTCACATCCAGCTTCCTGGGACCTGTGGCTAGCACACACTATTTATGAAGCTGTTGTAGGAATTATTTCCCATGCGAAGTTGACTATGGGAATTAGAGTTGCAGGGGACATGTGACATGGCTCAGTGGGTACAAGTACTTGTCAGACAACTAAGACAACCTGAATCCAATCCATGGAACCTGTGTGTGGTGGTTTGAATGAGAACGGCCGCCCTAGGCTCGGATATTTGAGTGTTTGGTCACCAGTTGTGGAACTGCTTGAAAAGATTAGAAGGATTAGGATGTGTGGCCTTGTTGGAGGATGTGTGTGTGTGTGTGTGTGTGTGTGTATGTGTGTGTGTGTATGTGTGTGCATGTGTGTGTGTGTATGTGTGTGTGTGCATGTGTGTGTGTATGTGTGTGTGTATGTGTGTGTGCATGTGTGTGTGTGTGTGTGTGTGTGTGTGTGTGTGTGTGTGTGTGTGTGTGTGTAGGGGTGGCTTGGAGGTTTCAAAAGCCCAGCCAAGCCCAGTCTTGCCTCACTCTCTCTGCCTATGGATCAGGATGCAGCTCTCAGCTACTTCTCTAGCACCACGCCTGTCATGCCTGCCGCCATCCTCTCCATCATAATATTAATGGACTATGCCTCTGAAGCCCGAAATTAAATGCTTTCTCTTGTAAAAGTTGCCTTGGTCAGGGTGTCTCTTCACAGCAACAGAACAGTGACTAAGACATCTTTTTTTTTTTTTAAAGATGCAGGATTCAGAGCCTCATTTCTATAACCCCAGCACTTACATTGCTAGAGGCAGAGACAGGAGAACGGGCCAGAGCCTTGCATACACAGCATGGTATCAGAAATAATAAGAGAAACCATGCTTCAACAAGCAGGAGAGAGAACCCAGTCTCACAAGCTGTCCTCTGAAGGTCCCAAGTGGTGGCGCATGTCTTTAATCCCAGCACTCGGGAGGCAGAGGCAAGAGGATCTCTGTGAGTTTGAGGCCAGCCTGGTCTACAGAGCAAGTGCCAGGACAGCTAGGATTACACAGAGAGACCCTGTCTCAAAAAACAAACAGAAACCAAGTTGCCTTCCGGCCTTCACCTAAGTGCGCACCCAGAGACACCCAGTGTATAAAATATATTTTAAAAGTTCCAGGCCTTGTGAGATAGCTCAGTAAGCAGGGGCACTTGAGACCAAATCTGAGGCCTAAGTTAGGTCCCGGAACCACATAGCAGGAGGCAAGAACCTGCCCACAAGTTAGTTAGCCTTCGACCTCCATTCACACGTGCCACACACACAAATAAAATAAATGTACTCTTTTTAAATTTAAAAATGTTGCAGACAGAGTTAAGGTCGCACTGGCTCTCCTTGAGACAGGAGGATCAGCCTGTGAGTCCAATATAATCACAAGAGTCCCCCCCCCAAGTGCAAATCAGAGTAGACGAGGCAGAAGAAAGCATGTGACCAAGGAAGCAGGGTCAGCATGACCTGATACAGAGAGAGCAACTTGACCCGTTCTGGCTGAAGACGGAGAAAGGGAGACACGAGCCAGTGCGCTGCCTTCTGGAGCTCCTCCTCACAGCCTGGGGGTGTAGCAGTCTTTCACTTTTACAATCTCATCAGGATGTGTCTGGCTGCATGATTGCAAAATACCAAAAGATGGCTGGGACAGTAAAGGCGTTTAGTTACCTGGCACACGGAGATGTCCAGTGGCCGCACAACGCGGTGGACTAGAGAGAATCCCTGTCGTCTCTTCCCTCTGTCGTCCTTAGCACGTTGCTTTTTATCTTAGGCTTGTTGCTTCATGGCTTCAAGATGGCTGCTGCAGCTCCAAGCATCTTGCCATCAGCAACTGCATTCAAAGCAAGAGAGAGATCGGGAAGGGATGGGCATAGAAATTCATGAATTTCATCGGGATGCAAAAAACTTCCCCTGATAGAACTCTGGCATGGCCACCCCTAACTGCAAGGGGTGATGGGAAAGACAGTCCTAGGCTGAGTGTGCCCTGCTTAGTTTAGCCCAATCACAGTTTTAGCCAAGGTTTGGGGAGGGGCCCCCTGTCCTTGGGGTTCTATGTTCTGCTAGTCAAGAGGTGGAGTAGGAGAGGACAAAAAGCGTGTGTGTCACACATAGTGACATACATATCACTTCTGTGACCCTGTGATATTCCGCTTGACCTTCTGAGGCTGTCGAGGTTAAATCAGTCACTTGGCTTCTGCCTGACTGATATTCTTTCTGCTTTCTTCTGAGGGATGAGCCTTGGTCTCCCTTTGGCATATGACCAATTATTCCTCAACTCCTGGGACTCATGTCTTGGATTGAAACTTCTGATGTTTCGGGGACCATGGTCAAGCATCTCCTGAGAGGGACTGCTCCATGGACAGGCACAGAGCCCAGTGGGGTCTGGTAAGCCCCAAGCATCAGGGTGGTGATGAGATGGGCAAACCGTGTCAGCCAACTGTGGCCTTGGCCATCTTGCGGGAAGAGTTGGCCTGGCTAAGAGGAGAGCAGATTGTGAAAAGAGGGGGTCAGACATTGTTCAAAGGCCTGATTCCAGGTGTGGCTCATCTACAGCTCACACTGGTGGACCTGCACTTCCTAGACCTGGTGCTCCTGGGCCACCAAGTCGGTGGGACTCTGGTCTGTCGCTCCCGAGTGAGTCCTGTATTGCTTTCCTAACCTGATGAGGCGAGGCCCCACGCTTTCACTTTGCCTCTTTTCACCCTAGACAAACCCTGTCATCAGGCCGTCTCCCGTTTGCCTGGTGCCTTGCTTTATGTACACACCTGCCTCTCCTGCTAGGCTGTGAAGGTCCTTGTGGCACAGAGCTTGTGGTAGCATGGAGCGAGAGCTCTGAATCACTGCTATCTCCTAGTGTGACTGCTCCCAAGCCCTGGCACTCCCCTCCGTGAAATAGGTTCGTAATGTGCACTGGCCTCCTGCGGCTGTGACAAGTTACCAATAATTAGGTAAAAAACAAAACAAAACAAAAACATTTTTTTTCTTTGGCCTTCACAGTTCAGTTAAAAACCTGACATGGGTCTCTGTACAGAATGGAGATGAAAGTCTGCTCCTAAGCCTCACGAGAGTCTCCCTAGACATCCTCATCACACCGTTATCCCAGACGCTCCTGCTACCAGGGTCCAGCAGCCAGCCATCACTATTCCCTCTGTGCCCACTGGTGATAAGTGCCAGCACCCTCTGACAGCCAGGTACACTGTATCACTGGCTGGGTACTGTTTCCTCTGCAGTACCCAAAGGAATGTGGTTTAATTCAGTGATTTGGAGGGCATTAAAGAAAAAAATCATATGAGAGATTATTTTTCAAGTTCTCTGAAGTTTATATTTTTTCTAAGATCGACTTATTTTATTGTGTGTAAGGTTGTTTTTCCTGCATGTATGTCTGCACTACATGCATGCCTGGTATCCACAGAGGGCAGAAGAGGTATAGACAATTGTAAGTGGTCAGGTGGGTGCTGGGACCAGAACCAAAGAGCAGCCAGTGCTCTTGACCACTGAGACATCTCTCTAGCTCTGGATTGTTTTGATACAAGTAAAACAAAAATGTTTTTGTTTTTGCTTAAGAAAACAAAGAAGAAAGACATAATGATGCATGCCTATAATCCCAGCCCTTGGAAGGCTGAGGTAGAAGGATCCCTGTGAGTTCCAAGCCAGGATGGGCTACACAGTGAGTTTCATGAGACCCTGTCTCAAAAAAAAAAAAAAAAAAGAGTTAAAAGGAACAAAGATAACAGTCAGATGGTGGTGGCGAATGTCTTTAATCCCAGCACTCGGGCGGCAGAGGCAGGCGGATCTCTGTGAATTCCAGGCCAGCCTGGTCTACAGAGTGAGATCCAGGACAGCCAGGACTACACAGGGAAACCCTGTTTTAAACAAAACAAACAAAAGAATAAAGATAACAAAGTCACGGGAGTCTGGTCTCCTACCAGGACAGTCACAGCACTGGCTCCTGCTAGAAACGTTTAGCAACTAAATGGAAGTGAATACAGTTCTATCCAAGATCAGCTACTTGTAGGTGTTCCTGAACTCAATAGAGGGCCAAGGCTGATACTTGGGTGGTTTGATGGAGAGATATAATTAACTGTGTTTATGGGCTGTAACAGTCAGTAATGGCAAGTTTTGACTGGGCACATGCCGTGTGGTACACACCGCCATTCTGGGTATCGCTCCCACTGATTTGATGTCACGCACCCCAAGGAGATCATTCAGGTTCCGAGTGCTACATTTTCAGGAATTTTCTGAGTTCCATTCATCGGTAAGGGTAACTTGGAAGTCAGTACAGTGGGAATCTCAACCCTAGAGAAACCAACAGGTGATGTCGTGACTCGCTTCCCATAAAGCACCACACCACTGGCATGGCTAGTATCCGGTGTGATAAAAATGCTGACATTTAACCACAACAGTTAGGGTTTCAATGACAGGAAACAAGACTAGGCATGTTTGGGTTGGAAAGTGAGTATGTTAACTACTGCACAAGTCATAAACTAATAAGTTAGTTCATTAATGATAACAATAATAGTGTTGGTGTGAAACAGGAGGGCTCTAAGGGCACAACTAAAACTACCTCTAAAATAGGAAAATGTCAGTTCCTCAAAGTGTAACCAACGTCACGGCTTCCAGCTCAGACCTGAGTTATGCAAATACCAGAGACCTGAGACTGACTGGTCCAGAATACATTTGCAAGAAGATGCCTATTTGAAAGGCATTTGCACGTGTGTGCCTGCACTTTGGGGTCACACAACAAAGCGTGAGAGTACATCACCTCCAAGCCCAGACGACAAGGAGAACGGGGATGCTGCCATTAACTTAGCGTCGGAGGGCTGCAGCTGCGTGTGTGACGCAGGGAAACGCACGCTCCAGCAGTAACAGGGACTAGATGCTTCTGTCGGGGTCTCAGAGGCTCCCTTCTCTGTCTGACTCCGAGTCTGTGACGGTCTTTGCTTTCTTCAGTCAACACTTGGTGTAAAACAAAAGATTTGTTGTTGTTGTTGCTGTTTTGAGACAGGGTTTCTCTGTGTAGCTTTGGTGCCTGTCCTGCATCTTGCTCTGTAGACCAGGCTGGCCTCGAACTCACAGAGATCCTCCTGCCTCTGCCTCCCGAGTGCTGGGATTAAAGGCGTATGGCACCACTGCCCAGCAAAACAGAAGCTTTTATTATGGGCTGTGGACGTCTTTGTGATAAGTCATCTCCCTCTTTGTCATTTACTCCATGATCTTGTATGAATAGGGAGAATCTGCCGATTTCCAGGGTGTGCTCAGCCTCCCCACTCCCCAAAAAGGCCTAACAGGCTTGTACCCTGAACTGCAAAAATCTCTAACCTGCCAATGAAACTACTCCCAAGGGAGTTTGCTATTTTACATGTGTTGCTTAAAATAGAGCAGCTCATTAAAACCGCAGGCATTCTAGAGAATTCTACCAGAGGAGATGTGTAGAGGCATGTCTGTACCATAAGACCATACTTGGTCAATGTTATCTATCACCTCACTGGAGACAGTGAAATGTAAGGAAATGTACTGTTGAGTCTAGAAACTGGGAATGGCTTAGACGGATTGCCCAGGAGCAAAGGGGTGTGTTGTTCTGAATGAAAGGAGTATGTTGTTCTGATTGGCCCATTGCTTTAGTTAGGCTTTCTATTGCTTCAATGAAACACCATGACCAAAAAACATGTTTGGCTTACACTTCCACTTGCTGTTCATCATCAAAAGAAGTCAGGACAAGCTAGGTAGTGGTGGCACACACCTTTAATCTGAGCACTCAGGAAGCAGAGGCAGGAGGATTCCTGTGAGTTAGAGGCCAGCCTGGTCTACAAAGTGAGTTCCAGTAGAGCCAGGACTGCTACACAGAGAAACCCTGTCTCAAAACACAAAAAAGGGGGAAAGAAAGAAAGAAAGAAAGAAAGAAAGAAAGAAAGAAAGAAAGAAAGAAAGAAAGAAAGAAAGAAAGCCAGGCGGTGGTGGCACACGCCTTTAATCCCAGCACTCGGGAGGCAGAGGCAGGCAGATCTCTGTGAGTTCGAGGCCAGCCTGGGCTACCAAGTGAGTTCCAGGAAAGGTGCAAAGCTACACAGAGAAACCCTGTCTCGAAAAACCAAAAAAAAAGAAAGAAAGAAAGAAAGAAAGAGAAAAAAAGGAAGGAAGGAAGGAAGGGAGGGAGGGAGGGAGGGAGGGAGGGAGGGAGGGAGGGAGGGAGGGAGGGAGGAAGTCAGGACAGGAACGAACCCAAACAGGGCAGAAACCTGGAGGCAGGAGCTGATGCAGAGGCCATGGAACGGTGCTGCTTACTGGCTTGCTCATCGTGGCTTGCTCATCCTGCTTTCTTATAGAACACAGGACCAGCAACCTAGGAATGACATCACCCACCATAAGCTGGGCCCTCCCTCATCAATCAGTAATTAAGAAAATAATCTCATAGAGGCATTTTCTCAATTAGGTTTCCCTTCTTTCAGATAACTCTCCTTTGTGTGTTAAGCTGACATAAGACCAGCTAGCCTACCCATGAAGGTCCCTTTTAGATGTTCACAGGTACTAGACACTCATAGGTTCAGGGTATCATCTACACAGACCTCCTGCTCCTCTGCCCAAAGCTGGTAGAGTAGATACCAATCCCAGAAACACAGCAGCCTCCTGCAGAAGATGCTGCCCTCCGTGATATCAGAGAGGAGGACAGCATTAGAAAATGCTTCCAGGACCAGGTGGTGGCACACTCGGGAAGCAGAGGCAGGCAGATCTCTAAGTTCGAAGCCAGTCTGGTCTACAGAAAGAGTTCCAGGACAGGCTCCAAAACTACACAGAGAGACCCTGTCTCAAAACAACAACAATAACAAAAACAAAACAAATAAACAACAAAAAGCACACCAAAAAAAGAAAGAAAGAAAAGAAAAGGAAAGGGAAGGGAAGGGAAGGAAAGGAAAGGGAAGGGAAGGGAAAAAGTAGGAAAAAATGGTTCCAGGAGCTGCCTGCACTCTTCTCACCCTGGGATGGAGATTCTTGCCTTTGACTCCGTCCTCCTCAAGGGAAAGGAAGCACCTGGGGAAGGTTCCCTCTCCCACACCCACTTTTCCCTCTTGGTTGCTTGATAACGCCACTTCTCGGCACCCCCTTGCTCCTGCCCCCTCCAGGAAGCCTCCCCAGGCAGCCACCCTTCCAAAGCCGGGTCAGATGCCCTCCCCTGTGCACCAGACTGGAGCTGTGTCTGACTTGAATCCACGTTGCCGCATAGATGGGCCTCCAGAAAGTGCTGAGTAAATGTTGACCCAGGAAACCAATGACTGCCTGTAAAAGGTGGCTAGGAACTAAACAGACCAATAGAGACAGGGCTTTATGGGTAGGAGAGTACCATGGGTGGATAAAAGAGTATCTGGGGACCAAGGAAAGGTTATATTCTCTGGGGTTAGGGGTGACATGGCTATATGCATTTGTGAAAATTCATGAAACTGTAAACTAGAGAGGGTGCAATTAATTGTATGTAAATTATAGACAATAAAGATTATTATTATTGTTAGGGAAGGAAAAGAAAGGGGGAGACATAAAGAAAGCAGCGGGCTCTGTTTCACAAAACCATGATCCAGGGGATGGGGGTTGAGGTTCCGGAACATTCCTTTTTAAATAAAGAATCTGTCGTGAGTCTGTCTTGGTGGCTAGCCTAAGGCCGCACACAGGAAAGCAAGACCGTAGCAGGTCTGAAGCCCCTAGAAAGGGCTGTGTCCGCCCATACCCTTCACTTTCTACACCTGCACACCTTCCCCATCAGTCAACGGGGCTTATTGAACAGTGGAGGTGCTGGATAACTGCTCTGCCCTGGGGTAGAGACGCAAGACACCATGTCAGACAGACCTGGAAGGCACCCGGAAGGATGGATCTGCTGGAGAGGCGTGAGTGGCCAACAATGTCCCAATTATTCAGTTTGAGTTTTCCTCAGGCACAGGGTGCTTGGCTTAGGGAACCCCATCATGGACCCATCAAGGCCACTTTTACTTATTTTAATATCAAGAACTTAAGCATTCAAAAAAAAACCTTGAAATTTTCAGGAAAATTTTTAGGTTAACTGAATCCTAATTTCAGAAAAGGAGATTTTTCTTTAGGAAAGCATCAAGCCTAAATAGAAAGGTTGGTCACTTTTGTTTACATTAAAATTAAGAATGTCTTATCACCTAAAGACAGTGAAAACTTTAAGCTGGGCTGTGGTGGTGCACACTTTTAGTTCCAGCACTCAGGGGACAGAGGCAGGTGGAGTTCAAGGCCAGCCTGGTCTACAGACTAGGTTCCAGGACAGCTAGGGCTACACAGAGAAACCCTGTCTTGAAAGCAAAAGAGGGGGGAAGGAGGGAGGGAGAGGAGAGGAGAGGAGAGAGAGAGAGAGAGAGAGAGAGAGAGAGAGAGAGAGAGAGAGAGAGAGAGAGAGAGATCTTAACTGTTCTGGGAGAAGAAATCTGCAGTGCACATTTCCGACAGAATAATACAAGAATGCACAATGAACCCGTACATCCCTATATACAGATTTCCTACTTGTATTTTCATTGATCTATTTGCCATCTTAAAATTTTAAAACTAGGCTCCGGCTCCAGCTCCTGATTCTAACCTAGCCAGTGGCTCTCACTGTCTCCATCAGTTTATGGCGAGGACAGGAAAAAGGTTTCCATGTCACACTCGAATCTGCTTGTTCTGCCACATGTGAGCCATCAAGCAAGCCTCCCTGTCCTCAAGATACACCAACCAGTTCTCACCATCTCCACAGCGCCTGCTCTGATCAGGTCTGTCTCCGCCTCTCCCTGAGAGCACTGCAGTCAGCCCTTCGGTCTTCTGCAATGTCTGCCTCACCCCTCAGCGATCAAATCCCAACGCAGCAGCCAAAACGATCCCTTCAGGGCACAGCAGATTCTGTTTCTCATTCATAAAAAGAAAAGCAAGCTCCTACACATTCATAACTTTCTCAAATGAAAACCCTGCTCCTGACGCTGGTCTTGGGTTCCAGACAATCGTACTCTCTACTAACTGCTCTTTGCCCTGCGCCAACCACATGGGCCTTGCTGTCCTGAACAGTCTGGTCATGATCCAAGTCAGGGCCTTTGCACTCACTGTCCCTTTTGCCGGAAGGTTCTTCCCTCAGTATCTGCACGCCCCTCTCCCTTCTACCCTTCAGGTCTTTGTCCAAAGGACCCCTGTTCAGGGACTCTTTCCTGGCCATTCAAATATCACAGTATCATCCATCTCCCTACATGACTGTTTCTCGCCCCATTTCCAACTTTATTGCTTTCTGTAGAACTTTTGGAACATTTGGAACGTATTCATCTGCATATAGAATCCTGATGCTCCATTTCAGACACGTGCTTATCTTCGGGAAGCCATCCGTGATCACCTAGTCCAGGCTACATGTCAACACATCCTCAGTTCCCACTCCTGTTTCCTTTCACCCCTGCTTGTGATTGCTACTTACGTTCCAACAAAGGAACAGACTCTGCTCCATCCCTGGTTATTCCCCGAAGCTAGTATTTCTCCTCATCCCCTGGGATGCACATCACTACAAGGAACCAGGAGGCAGCACCTTCCTCATGGAGCCCAGCCCTGAACTCTCTCCAGGACAGCCTCAGGGAAACCCTGCCCTCACTTGCTAAAGCTGGACTCGTTACCACAAAATAAGAACTGTCCTTGTCAGCCAAACAAAAAAGAAGTCAAGTCAGCAGACCCTGTGTCCGGGGTCATTTGGGGGAAGCTCTGATCTCCCATGACCCCGGTCCAGGCCAACTGTCCACATACTCATTGGACACTTGACCTCGACACTCTGCCCAACTTTCCCTGAAGCCTTTGATAGCGAGTCTTTTGCCTTCCCCTAAATCTGTTCCATTGTTTGTTTGGTTGATTTTTTTGTTTTTTGTTTTGTTTTTTTTTTCCCCTGTAGCACAGGTGGCGATAGAGATGATTTTAGATCTCAAGAAGTGTTTTAGACACTGAACTGCCATTGTAACCCACCCATCTAACTTAATACGGCACAACATCTTGGTTTTCTAGAACATTCTATGTGGGCAACAGTTAGCGACTCTTCGGCTACTCTATTGCCTGTCATTCAGAGTAACGGTTCTCCCAGACTGCACAGACTCACTTATTGACAAGCACACCATTAATAAGCAGTTCAAAACATATAATTACAAGTCCCTCAAGGCTTCGGTTCTCTGAACTTTTAGGTGATCTGCTCACACGGTACAAGGAACATTTTCTTAAATGTTACACAACGACATTCAAAGATGCCTTTGTTTTGCATAGGGTGGGTGTTGGAAAACAAGATTCTGCCTGACGCCCTGGCTGGACGCGTGACAGAGATGAACAAAGTCCCAGGTACCAGCTCTGTAGGGAAGGGGCAGGCTTTATTGAGTTCTTGGTCCCTAGTCATTGAAGCATGCAGTGTCTCAAAAGGTTCAGCCAGGGCTGGAGACATGGCTCAGCAGTTAAGAGCACTACTTGCTCTCCAGAGAAGTTTGCTTCCCTGAATCCATGTCAGGCAGCTCCAGGGGACCCAACACCCTCTTCTGGGTGCACAAATACAATACATATAATGTTTTTATTAATTTAAAAATGTCAGTCAACTCACTTTGGGTATCATTAATTTCACGAGCAAGAGCCGATTTCTAATAACTAGGTATTATCCCCATGTGTCACTAATAAACTCATTGCTGTATTCTCTGGCCTAACTGATCAAGGGCACAGCAAACAGAACTTTCAGCCAGCACCTCCTCGGGTGACCCAACCCATCTGGTTGATGGTTCATCATCCACCCCTGGATTCTTCCCCGGCTTAGCCAGCTGCAACAGCTGTAACAGCAACCGTAGTCTGTACAGCTCAAAGAACAAACACTTACCTGTTGAGGCTGGAGGCTGGGCAGTTGAAGATCCAGGAGCTGGCAGATTCGGGTTCTAGTGAATACCTCATTGATGGCTTGCACATGGGAGTCTTCTGTTCCCACATGACAAATAAATACCTCTTCTCCCATCCAAGTACTAACCAGGAGTAGCCCTACTTAGCTTCCAAGACAAGGAACATTCAGGATGATGTGCCCATAGATAAGGACTTTTTCCCAAGGGCACTAGCCTTGCCCACCAGGCCCCTGCCCACCAAAAGACCTCATTCCCAATACCCTTGTGGGGCAGGCTTCAACATTTGAATTTCAGGTAGACACTTCTCCTGGTTTATAGCATTAACACACATTTATTTCACATCACCTATAACCGAATGTCCTAAGAGCAGAATACAGACCTTGTAACACCAAGACCTTTTTTTAGCCCTCAAGTTCACAGCCCTTCTTTACCCCCCAGGAGTCCATGCATAGAATTCAGGGTTTGAAGCTGGCCATGGTGGCACACGCCTTTAATCCCAGCACTAGAGAGGCAGAGGCAAGAAGATTTCTGTGAGTTGGAGGCCAGCCTGTTCTACAGAGTGAGTTCCAGGACAGCTAGGGCTACACAGAGAAATCTTGTCTCAAAAAACAAAACAAAACAAAACAAGATTCAGGGGTCTGTGATTTGAAGTGAAGAAAAATCTTTGTTCATTGACTTTCTTATCTGCAACACCTCTGACGACTTCCTCCTCGACAGAAGCCATGTGCTCTGCGTTGTACTGCAGCTGTTGTGTGTCCTGAAGCAACAGCAGCACTCTTGGCTGCTGGAGTCTGAAACCCCCAGCCCGTCATCGTCCCTCACTAACTGCACCACTGTGCCTCTACCGTATGCCAGTGCCATCACCGTCGTCCCTCACTAACTGCACCACTGTGCCTCTGTGCCGTATGCCAGTGCCATCACTGTCTTTACAGTAGCGTGACAGCTGGGCTTCACCAGCTCGGGCTGTCTCTGCGTGTGTGTGTGTGTGTGTGTGTGTGTGTGTGTGTGTGTGTGTGTGTGTGTGTGATGATGATGATGATGATGATGATGATGATTCTGGGCATCTATAAGCACTTATTGCCAAAGGAGTCCATAGCCTACGAAAGGTTCTCCAACAGACCTGAGAATCCTCATCACCCATGGCTCAGCCTCCAGTGCTTTGCTCTCTTTCCAAGCTTCTGGGTTGAGAATTTTCAGCACAGTGTTTAAAATTCTGGCCCACCAGCAACACCTGATAGTCTCATGGCTTAAAGTCCTTCTACCAAGATTGAATTGGGTGATGCAGATTCAAAGATGGAGATCTCATGCAGGAAGTCTATAGAGAACAGGTTCTCTATAAACTTATAGAGATCCAGGGCAGGAAGTGGGATTGGAGGGGAGAATCTGAACTTGGTCTGCGGCCCTGATCTGTTGCATGGGGCAGCCCCCAGGGAAGAAGGAATCCGGGGTAAAGAGTGGTCTGCAGTATCAGACTCCAATCAACCCACTACTGGTCAAAGGCGGTGATCCTAGAGCACCCTGATGCCGGCCCCTGTCTGTCCTGTGAGTGGCTCTGTCACCCTCCTTAGCCTGGCTAAGCCTGTCACCCTCCATGCCTGGCTGTTCACTCTCCACCTAGGCTCGTCACCCAGCCACATAATGAATCTGAAGCTGGGAGCAACCAGAGACGGTAACAGCCAAACCCAGCTGGAATGTGCAGCTGAGGTCTGGGTCTCTCTCTTCCCTCCCGATCACCTGCGTGTTGACGTCAGTAACCAGGCTGACGCCTCCCTCACACCTCAGGCTGCAGGTCAAAAGCTCCATCTGTGCTCCAGACCAGATTCGCTGAAGCAAGGCCTTTCTCTATTCTCACCCCTCCCCCCCTCAGAATCTACTCCTCAGTTTCACTTCCTGTTTCTGCTTTGAGCATTTCCCTTTGTGAAGCATCACCAATACCCACCCAGTCCCTGTCACCCACCCAGTCCCTGCCACGCAGCCCCATCTCCCAGCATCCTCCTCACAGTCCTTACGTCTGTTCCCTTCAGGTCCTCTTCCCTGGCTACGTGTACTTCACACCCTGGCTACTGTGACCCATCCCCTGCCTTCTCCCTCGCCCTCTCAGTCCCCACTGGCCAGGTAGACACACTGTCACCTGGCGGATTAAATACAGGTCTCTCCCCAGCAGCTCCCTGGGTGGCAAACCAAGCTTCCACGCTGTCTCCCGCCTCCTACACGCACACTAGCCCCATGATTTCACTTAGCCATGAGTTCACTTCCTGTACTTTCAGTTTCCTGAGCTCAGCAGTGGTTTGCAAACGTTACATGGAAAATTCCAGAACTAAATAATTCTTAGACTTTCAGTCGACTGCCGCTCTGAGCCACATGGAGTCTTATGAAGTCTTGATTCACACCATGCGGGATGGAATCATCCCGCATCGGGGTACCCCTACCCTATCTGCCACTTGTCCGTCGCTCAGCTGCTGTCTCGCTCATCAGACCGACTGTCACGGGGTTCATACCCTGTTGTAGTAGCCGAACACAGTGTCACACACGGTACTGACGTCATCTAATAACGGGGGTAAAGTGGGGGGGGACGGAAGGGGAAGATAAAAAGAGACAACACATATGTTTTCATTTTATTACATTTTTATTTAATCTCATTGTGTGTGTGTGTGTGTGTGTGTGTGTGTGTGTGTGTGTGTGTGTGAATGATGGGGAAGCACATGCCACAGCACACATGTGGGGGTCAGAGGACAACTTTGTGGAGTGGGTCCCCTCCTTCCATCTCCCCAGGATCTAGTTCAGGTCATCTGGCTTGTGAAGCAAGTCCTTTACCTGCCATCCCTTTACCTGATGGTCCGTCGGACCAGCCCGTGTTTGTTTTCAAATAGTATTTATTACTGTGTGTGTAGGCAGGACGCACGCGTGGGCACACATGCCGCAGTGGGAAGGCAGAGGTCACAGGACTACTTGCCGAGAGTCGGTTCTCTCCTCCCACCCTCATGTGACACCTGGGGACTGAATGCAGGCTTGAGGGCAGCTGCCTTGGCTTGTTGCCATCTCCCGGGCTCTTGCGTTAGAGACATGTGCCCAGACTGGCCTTGAACTCACTAAGGAGCTGGGGTGGACTTTGAACTTTTGGTCCTCCGGCTTTCACCCCCTGAGAGCTGGGATTGCAGACTCACCTGGTGTGAGCAGCACTGAGGTTTGAACCCTGGGCCTCGCGCATGCCCTCCTGACTGAACTGTATCACCAACCCTAGTCACATAACTTTTTCGACTGTACTTTGCTGCTGCCCTGCTTTCTCAGTAGCGACGATTCACTTCCGCTCTGCCAGCTCTGTGAGGTCTTGGACGTGGTCCTCAGGGACCGCTGCTGCTCTCTGCTCAACTCCCTTTGTCCCCCCATTTTTGCTCCTGGTCATTCTTCACTCCCCTCTGTCTCTGCACAAAGACAGACAGACAGACAGACACACACACACACACACAACGGACTCACTTATATATATACACACTCACACCCACGTCCCAACACACACAGGTCACCCTCTCCAACTGCAGCAGGAATAGTTGCTGAGCACCCATGCCAGGGATGCGGCCGGAGGGCCGAGTCCTGCCCTCCCCCAGACCACACAAGGATACATCAGCCTGAGGCATCGTGAGGACCGTGGGGAACAGGTTGGTGCCGTTCGGCAGAGCCTCCTGCCCTGAGTGGAAACAGGTTGCAGATGTGCACACCTGGAGTCCTGGACAGCTTCTTGCCCCATCCCTCACCTCACTGGGTCAGGAGGCCAAGGGTATCCTCTGCTTCCTCCACGATGGGGTAAGGGCTTGAGGGACACGGACACCGGGGACATGCTCTGTGAAACGGTGGATGTCGGGGCTGGCTGGGCGTTTGACATTGACTGAGATGGCAGGGAGCTCCCTGACAGGAGGGTGAGCCAGACTAGCGAGGACTCTGCAGCTGTGGAGCCCACCAGTTGCGAAGACCTGAGCAGGCCGGAGCTTCAGGTATGGCGGAAACAGCGAAGGAAGCTGGGCAGAAAGGTCAGGGAGGGCTGGGATCTGAGGCAGGACTTCACCCACCCAGCCCGCCTCCTCTCACCCGAGAGCTCCCTCCAAACCTGTGGAATGAGAATGTGCAGACTAATACGGAGGCATTTATTATTTTCTTAAAATATGTGTGAAAGGATAACAACACATAATGTTTAATGTGTCAGCCTGACTGTATTAGAGTGCCCGCCCGTTTGGCCCAACATGACTCTGGATGCTTGTGTGACAGTTTTGTTGTTGTTGATGATGACATTAACATTCCAATGGACGCACTCCAAACCTCGGGTGGACTTAAAGGCCTGAGGAGAACAGAAACCCTGAGCAAGAAGGAACTCTGCCGAAGGCTGCCATTGAACTTCCGCCTGTCATTCTTCCCTGGGTCTCTGTTAGGTTTGTGCCTTTCCAGGCTGCCACAATCCTGTGAGCCAAATGTCTATCCTGCCACTCCCAGCCACACACACACACACACACACACACACACACACACACACACACACCCTACGTACACCTCATTACTTCTGTTTCTCTTACACCCTTGTGCAATATAGTTCCTGCCTCCTTTTATCTACTCCAGGGGGACATTGGCCAGCATGGAGCCTGAGGCCTGCTTAAGCCCTGGATTGCCCCTAACCCGGGAGGCTTACATCAGGCAAACTCATTCCTTCCTGAGGTTGGATCCCTTGTCTCTAACACGGGATGGGAGCATCCAGGCTTGGTCCCTGCTGGAAGCTCCCAGCAAGCTAACAGTCCCACTGAGCTGCCAGCTGCTTCCGGAGGTAAAGCGTCCCTGTGAATTTCTCTGCACGAGAAGTCTGTGTAGATGGAATAAATCACAGACAGACAGACAGACGGCAGAACCCTCCAGAGCACAGAGACGGTGCCGAAGGTGCAGAGATCAAAGGCACCCCCTGCTCCATCGGCAGACTAAAGCACCTGAGATGTGAGCGAGCTCCTAGCTCACTGTTAGTGGACAGCCAGGGGTTCGAGACTTGGCTTTGACAGTCGGGGGCCCTGCCCTCTGGGGTTGCCTCTCTACCTCTGGGGTTTTGTTGTTGTTGTTTGGTTTGGTTTGGTTTTTTGAGACATACTCTTACTATGTAGACTGAGCTAGCCTCAAACTCACCAAGATGCCCCTGCCCCTGCCTCTGCCTCTTGAGTGATTAAAAGCATGCCTCGCCAGACCTGGCTGCCTTTGTTCTTCCTTCGGGTACTGAACACCCACTACGACATGAGGTGAGATGTTCACTGCAAGCCACACGGCTCTACCATTCCAGCCAGTGCTCCCGGGCCATCCTGAGAAGGCAGCCCGACCTTTGTACGGGTCCCGGCTTGGGGAAACCTCCAGTGGTGTCCTCAGGTCTCACTAGGGTGACTCATGTGGAACAGGAAAGTCAGCTGGAGGCGGTGACACACACTCGGGAGATGGAGGCGGGGTGATTCTGAACTTGAGGCTGGCCTGAGGTCCATAGCAAGATGCTGTCTGAGAAAATAAACCAGGGCAGAGATCTGCAGTTAGGAAAGGCGTTTGTTTGCCGCCAAGCCTGACGACCTGAACTCAACACTTGGGAACCCACATGGTGAGAGGTGACGACCAACCACCTCCCTCAAATTGTCCTCTGACCTCCACACTCACCTATGGCACTCATTAGAGCACACACACACACACACACACACACACACACACACACACACACACGATAAATGTTTGAAAATGAAAACCAGCAAATACATACCAGGAAATTCTGTTGTACCCTGTCCTTCTTGAATGGAAGAACCATTCTGATATTCCCCTCCCCACCTCCAGGACTAAATCAGAGAGAGATCCAGGGCTTCTGCAGGGTGCCAAAATGAAATTCATAGATAATTTCACCTCCACGCACATACAATTTCAAACAAATCAATAAAATGTCCTCACTGTAATGTGAAGGAAGAATAAAAGTAATTTGGAATGAAAATAACGGTAATTTAGAATAAAATAATACCCATGCATTCAGTCATCCCACAAATGTTTATTATGAGCATCTCCAGCCTGGCATCGTGGGTAGGTGTCTGGTAACAAACAAAGCCAGCAGAAAGGGGGTACTCACACACTCCGAGGGCAGGGGGACAGTGCAGGCCAGGCCTGTCTGGATGTCCAATCAAATAATCAGTGTTTGTTGAGTTGATGAATCCCATAAATACTTGCCAATGTTGGCGGGCCAGGCTCAGGTCTCAGGACAGGATTCAGGAGTGAACAAAGCCCTTCTCTGTGGAACTGTCCTGGGCAAGACAGCAGGGAGCATCTGAGGAAGGAGGTTTTCAGGGACTGTCTGGGCAGCTGAAGGAGCTGGCGGTATGTGGAGACCTGAGAATAAAAATGAGGATTGTCAGCCGGGAGGTGGTGGGTGGCACACGCCTTTAATCCCAGCACTCGGGAGGCAGAGGCAGGTGGATCTCTGTGAGTTCGAGGCCAGCCTGGTCTACAGAGCGAGATCCAGGAAAGGCACCAAAACTACACAGAGCAAACCTGACTTGAAAAACAAAAAACAAAAAACAAAAAAACAAAACAAAACAAAAAAGATTGTCCTATGCCTTCAAGAAATGGAAGAAGAAAGGGCAAGCGAGGTGTTGGCCAGGGCAGGCCTGCTTCCCGAGCTGTCTCCCAAGATGCCCTAACACTCCCGGATCTCAGGACCCCCTGGAGCAGAGACTAAAAGCCATTCCCAGGCTTCTTGTCACCTCCCACTTCATCCACTTTAGGCGGGCCTCTCTCTCCCCCTCCCCCTCCCCCTCTCTCCCCCTCTCCCCTCCCCTCACGTTCTTTCCCCGGGCATTTTCGTGGACGTTCCCCTCATTTCACATTTGTGCTGATGACACTCCTCAGAAGGCAGCCCTGTCCACTGTCCCAACGCTCCTTCCCATCCTGCTTCGCCCTACCCTCCGTACCCCTTGATGGCACCTCTGCTTCTCTGAGGGCAACTGGGCAGGACTTCTGTCTGCATCTGGGGTGCCACCTGAGACATAGGAGGCCCTCAGTAAATGTGGTTTTATTGTTGTGGTGGTGCTGTAGGTTTGTTTGTTGAGAGAGAGTTTCCCATAGCTCAGGCTAGCCTCAAACCTTCTATGTAGCCCAGGCTAGACTTCGTCTCCACCTCCCAGGTGCCGGATTACACATGTTGAAGATGTCATATTTTTTTTTAATCTACAGCATCCCAGGACCAGCTCATGCAGTCAGTGGCCCACGTCTGAGCCCAGGTGCTTGTTCCACAGTGCTGTGCTGGGATCTTAAAGTCTACCACAGCAGAAGTGGGAGGCACATCATGGAAACTGACCTACTCAGTTAAGAACCCCCCCCCCCCCCCCCGGGAAATGAGCAGTCGAGCATTTCCTAGTGCCTGCTTGGACATAATGAGCAGATGGCCTTTATCGAGCAGGCCGTGTCTGGGAAAGGGAGGCCCTGCTTCTCTACTGTGGTCCTAGCGGGCGGTGGAGCAGCAAACGGTCCGGGCCCGTCAAGCACCTCCTCGTTACTCTCCTTGCGGTACATTTTGATACAAATGTGCAAATGTGTTACTAATGACACCAGAGCCACCTCAGCTAAGGGGTAACATTTTTTTTTTCAGTCCTAGTAATTAAAAAATGGCAACTGCTAGTCATTAAAAGAGGGAAGCAGATAAATAGCCGTGGTAATCATCCCATTTTTCTCTTCAGAGAAAACAGCAATACTGGGCCCAGTCGTTTTCGATAAATATAGAAAATGACTAATTATTGCCACAGCTACTCATTAGGAATCTCTATTCCCACTCTCACTTCCGCAAACACCATCCATTGTTTAAAATAATCGCTAGGAAGGGCGCGGGAAACGTCTCATTACCCACTGACGGGCGGGTGGCCCTTGCAAGGCGAGATGAAGATGCCAGTGAAGACCCCGGGGCTTCTGGGAAGCTGGGCACCTCAGCGGCGCTTGTGACAAGTCACAGAAGACGGTCTCGTCCAGTGAGGAGAAAAATGAAAAGGACAAGGTGAGTGCGTTTCAGTGTGCCAGCCACGGGCAGCTGTGGGTTCAGAGAGCTAATTAAGAACCTGGTAAAAGCAGTGGGTGGACGCACTCCATCCCCTCGGCCACAGTGCTTTTTTTCATGTCTAACCTTGGCTGAACCACGCTTCCCAGGAAGGCTGCCCCTAATGGAAAATAAATTCCTCTGGATTCCAGTAGAGCCATTTATGGCTCCCTCCTCAGCTCCTGCAGCATATCCGTGCTTTAAAGCACACATACTCACTCCTGGAAGCCAAGCCAGGCCTGGCCTGGGAGCGCTTATCTCTGCCCAGACTCCTAGAACCACACTACTGAGCTGCCCTCCTCCCTAGCCAGGACTGAGCTCCTGGGGAGAAGGACTGCATGGGGACCAGAAACAAGAAATGGGCACTTACAAGGGCCAGCAGGGAGCCCTTAACACCATCCAGGTGCTACAAGGATAGTCAGCACACATATCCTTGACCTCTCTGTCGTCCTGGTTTCTGATCTGAAAAAGACACACTGCAGACCAACGATCGATCGCCCATCTAAAATGCTTGGGACCAGAGGAGTTTCCGGCTTTGAACACTGTTCAGATCTTGAAGCATCTGCAGGTACATAATGAGACATCTTGGGGATGAGAGTCGAGAACAAACATGAAATTCATGCATATTCTATACACACTATACACATAGCCAGAAGGTGATTTTATACAATATTTTTTAATAATTTGGACCATGAAATAAAGTGTTGTGGTGCAGAACTTTTTATTTGCTTCGTGATGTTGACATTTAAGAAGCCTTGGATTTGGAGTCAGGGATGCTTAACTTGTATCCACCATTGGGGAAAAACTATCAGGTAAGTGCCTCAAGATCCATGTTCAAATCCGGGCTCTGGCTCTGGAATTCGGGCGAGTCCCCCTCACTTTCTAGAACACAGCTTTTCATTGTGTGAGATGGGTTCATAGTGGGTGAACCTGGTCTGTGGTGGTGTGTGACGGTCACAAGCACACCTTTGATGTTCACAATGGCTAGAGATGCTGGCATTTCCAGACCCTGGCAGGGGCACGATTGTCTTACAATGCCTGTGTGACTCAAACATCTCACTGCCTGTACTTGTGCCCATGTGACCCTCCAAAGTCACTGTCCTTTAAACTCTGCTCATCTTGGGCTGAGAAGTATTTCTCTCCGGTCATGAACTGGTTTGGATATGGAAGGAATCTATGCAAAAGATTAAAATAAAAATGTTGCAGGTATGGTGGCACATACCTTCAATCCCAGCACTCTGTGAGTTCAAAGTCAACCTAGTATACAAAGCAAGTTCCAGGCCAACCAGGGCTGTGCAATGAGGCCCTGTCTCAAATACTCACACACACACACACACACACACACACACACACACAAGTTCTTGACTATGCACCACATACCAGGTTGTAGGCTGGCTTTAGAGGCACAGAACAGAACCAGACAGCATGGGACTCATGGCACTGTGCATTGAAAATTGTGTTTCTAGAACATACAGACATTAATATCACACCACCTTGAAGTTCAAAACCTGCCTTCAGGGGCTGGAGAGATGGCTCAGCGGTTAAGGGTATCGGCTGCTCTTTCAGAGGACCTGGATTCAATTCCCAGCACTCACATGGTAGCTCACCACCATCTGCAACACAAGTCCCAGGGGATCTGATGCCCTCTTCTGACCTCTGTGGACACTGCACACATGAACCCCACCGGGTACTGGGCACTAACCCACCAGTCTGGACTCAGACCAGAGTATCCCATCCTCACAGAGCTCAGGGGTAGCAGGTGTTAAGACAGCACACAGGCCGGGCGGTGGTGGCGCACGCCTTTAATCCCAGCACTCGGGAGGCAGAGGCAGGCGGATCTCTGAGAGTTCGAGGCCAGCCTGGGCTACCAAGTGATTTCCAGGAAAGGCGCAAAGCTACACAGAGAAACCCTGTCTCGAAAAACCAAAAAAAAAAAAAAAAAAAAAAAAAAAAGACAGCACACAGGCGGGGAGTCCTGATCATAGACGGTCATGCAAGTTTGCCTCCAGCTGCCGCCACCACACACCGTGGGCTAGCCTGGGGATGGCGCTGCACAGAGGATGTCATGGGCCACCATTTCTACCTAAGACTACTCTACGGGAACCTTTTCTGTTGCGGCTCCCATTTGTTTTTACAGACAGATTCTCCCATAGGTAAGCCAAGGCTGGCTTCAAACTCACCATCCTCCTGCCTCTGTCGGGGTTACCGGTGTGCAGCAACATGTCTGCTACCTGACGTCTTCTTTTAGCCTATTTGCATTCATCAGGCCAGTCTTTGTCCTAAATAATCTCTAACACCATAAGAGTGGGAGGTGGTTTGTGGGTTTTAACACCACTGCTATTTCAAAACTTCATCTGTTGAAATCCTAGCTCCCACAATTGTTGAAATCCTAACTTCTACTAGGTCCCATTAAACAACAATAGGTCTATGGCTTTGGGAGGAAATTGGACCCTGAGTGTCTCAGGAATGAGACTGGTGCCTGTATTTGCTTCTTTTCTGGTTCTGGAGACTTAGTACCCAACAGACGCAGTGTACGGGAGAGAGACATACTGATTCACGGTTTCTGATTGTGCCATCCACAATGGTGGGGATGGCGGGGGCAGCTGAGTCTGTGGCACCTGGAGGCGTGGCTTGCTTACAGCTCCGTGGCTCCGGAGTTCAGAAGAGATGCTGGTTAAAACCTACCCTAGCAGACCACCAGCCATGCCTCCCACCCAAAGGCTCCATAATCTCCCAAAACAACTCCCCAGCTGGGGGCCAAAGTGTTCAGACAGGTGAGCCTGTAGAAGGGAATTTCACATCCAAACTTTTAACAAAACCCTCCTAAGAGAAGCCCAAGAACTCTCTAGCCAGGTCCCCACTATGTGAGGGCACCAGAAGAGGGCAGGGCACATCTCATGAGTGTCCTGCTGTTCTCTTCCGGGCTAACACCTGACCTCACACTTCCGGCTCCCAGACCAAGGAGAAAGAAAATGTGCTTCTACTCAATGCACTCCATCTTGATTTCAGTTCATAAGAATAGAGCAAATACATGCCAAGTCAAACTGTCTGGACCCCACCTAGGCCATCTTGTGTATCAGATGTTTGGGAAATGTAGGTATGGAGATGGAGAATGCCAGCTACCACCAAACAACAGGGTCAAAGTTTACTTTCCTGTTTGTCTTAAGTTTACATGTTTGGGGGAGCATGTCATAGAAGACGTCAGAGGACAACTTGCAAAAGTCAGCTCTCTTCCTCCACTGTGGGGTCTGGAGATGGAGTGCAGGGCCTCGGACTTGGCAGCAAGCTCCTTTACCTGCCCAGCCCTCTTGGCAGCCCCAGGTTTCTGTCTTGGCTGTGCCACACCTACTGTAGGTTTTGAGGGAGCAAGGTTCTCCATTAAAGCCACTCTAGGACCCAGACCCTTCATTCTGAGGCTTCCTGTCACCCTGGCGCCTTTGAATCTGGTGGCTCAGCTATCAGAACACCATCCAAGAATGGAGTCGTGGGAGAAGACTTTGGAATACTTGTGAGAGGAATTCCAAGAAACCAAGACAAGAGCTTGTGACCTCAGTTTCTTCAAAAACAGGGAATTGTTCTTGGAATGTGCTTCTATGCCCAGGTGTAACAGATAGGAATGAGTTTACTTCGGATTATTCATTACAGCTGGCTATTGTAATTTGTTCATATGCCTCTGCGGAAAAACATGTCTTTACCACACACAGCTTGTGTGTGGCCTGTCCACCATGCACGGCTTGTGTGTGGCTTGTCCACCATGTGCAGCTTACCCTTGTGATTGTGAACTTTACTCATGTGATCCCTCTTAGCCCTCACTGACTGATGATCTGAATAAAGTTGGCTGTAGCATGAGACTATAGTCCATGTCTTAGTCGATGTTCTTTTGCTGTGAAGAGACACCATCACTGCAGCAACTCTTATAAAGGAGAACATTTAATTGTGGCCGGCTTACACTTCCAGAAGTGTGGTCCACTATTGTCATGGAAGGAAGCCTGATGGCAAGCAGGCAGACATGGTGCTAGACAGGTGGCTGTGAGGTCTACATCCAGATCAGCAGGCAATAGGAAGAGAGAGACGCTGGGCCTGGCTTGAGCATCTGAAACCCGAAAGCCCGCCCCCAGTGACACACTTCCTCCAACAAGGCCACACCTCCTAATAGCACCACTCCGTGAGGACTAAGCGTTCAAATACAGGAGCCTATAGGGGTCATTGTTCTTTAAAGCACCAGAGTCCCCCTCATTTATCAGCTCCATTCTCTCAGGTCCCACCCACCAACTAGAGCTGTAAACAGGGGGCACCTGAACCGGGACCTGAAGTTGGCTGTGAGATAAGAGAGTTGGGACCCTCACAGGAGGAGGTGAGCGGGAATAATGGGGCAGAAACCAGGGAGGGCTTTGCCTTATGTTGAGCTGAGCATCATTTTTAAAGGAGGAACACAGGTATCAAAATTACAGTTGATAGATTGCTTGCCAGTTGTTTGTGATTATAATCCCTGGTTTTAGAAGAAGGAACTTTAGGTGAAGAAGTACGGGACAGAGTCTGAAAGACTATTGAAAAGGCATAGAGACAAGGGGAAGAGAGCCCCGTTCAATTTTGGATCGCTTAGGCATTAATTCGGACTGTTATCAAAATACTCAAGGAAGATAAGGGGGATATTAATCATGAGAAAGAGATGGCTAATTCTGTGAATGAGTATAAACTAGATAATCAAACCTTAAAATTGGTAAAAGAGGCAAAGAATTCTATTTTCCCCATTCAGACAAAATTGAAAGCAGAAAACAGTAACATTGATTACTATGCTGGTGATATTCCTGTCAGCTTCCTTACTGGGGCCTCCTTCATATCCTCCATTGCCTGAAAACGGCCCTGAAGCATGGGGTGAGGAATTTGATAAGCAAACTAATCTTAAATTCCTTCCACTTCCTGATGAGGACTTAGGAGAACTGTGAAAATGCTAAGTTTACAACCTAAGCAAGCAAGGCACTGGCAGGGAAAAGGACTCCCATTTCCCAAGTCCTCCCTGGCCTCATGAGCTGTGCTTGGCATTTCCAATGCACTGACCAATCTATCTAAAACTCTGGAAGGAAAGATAGTTCTGAAAAGTCCTCACATATTATCTCAAGAGGCAAGAAAAGAAATATTTGAATCCAGACTAAAAGAAGCATATGTGTGGCCAGGTGGTAGTGGCGCATGCCTTTAATCCCAGAACTCAGGAGGCAGAGCCAGGCAGAGCTCTGTGAGTTTAAGGCCAGCCTGGTCTATAGAGCAAGATCCAGGACAGGCATCAAAGCTACACAGAGAAACCCTGTCTCAAGAAGAAGGAAGAGGAGGAGGAAGAGGAGGAGAAGAAGGAGAAGAAGAAGAAAAGTGTAGCATGTGGATTCTTCACAGCCTTTAAACTTACTTATTTTTCTCACTAAACTGTCCCCTACGAGTATTATAGCATAAGAGAATATACCTTTGGCATGGATTTACTTACACCATAAGGGCCATAAAATACTAACTGCTCACCTTACTCTTTTTGCTTAATTAGTAAATTAAGGGAAGACCCAATGTCAACAATTACATGGATTTGATCCTTACTGTATTATATTACTCTTAATGAACAATCAGCTTTTTAAGAACATTACAGAACTCTATGGGTTTTCAAATTTCGTTTGCAGATTACTATGAAAGGATGGGAAATCGTTATCCAGCTGAGATTTTCTCATAAGAACTGAATTTGTGATAACAAAAATTGTCCAACCTTCTCCCATCCTCAGGCAGATGCTTATTTTATTGATGGTTCATCTAAGGGTAAAGGAGGGATTCACAGTCCAGATATTCATCAATCTATTAATAACTTCTTTTTCCTCAGGCCAACAGGTGGAATTGGCTGTTTTTATTCATCTCTTAGTTCATACACCCTTAAATATTGTTTCAGATTCTCCTTATGTTGTGGGATGATTTCCAACAATAGACTCCTGCCCATTCACACTCCAACCTTCCTGGTGTGACTGCAGAAGGAAACAGGCGAGCTGATGCATTGACCTGCCCTGCTTTCACTTTTCCAGCATTAAAGAGGGAAGGGGTATGCATCTGTCATTGCAGAAGGACCCACTGAAACTTGCATTCCTCCTCGGCTCCTCCAGCCCCAGACCATCAAAGACAATGCAGCCGGTGAGGAGGCAGCAGAACTCACCGAAAGATAGCAAGCCTGCAGCTAAAAGGCAAAGGAGTCAAGTCTACCCGCCTGGGGCCACGTTACCGCCCTGTGCACCAAGGTGGGAGTTCCTCTATAAAACACACAGAGATCTTGTCACCTGAGAATCTCTTTCTGGTGATGCTAGCTGCTTTGACCTGGGCATCAGAGTGCCTCTGAGCATGTGTACTGGTCTTACAGTCCTCATCCCCCTTTGACCTGGGCATCTGCAGTGAGTCCCTCTGAACACATCTATTGGTCTTCTGTTCCTCATCCTTCCCCTCTGACCTGTGGATCTGCAGTGAGTACCTCTGAACACATCTATTGGTCTTCTGTTCCTCATCCCCCTTTGACCCGGGCATCTGCAGTGAGTGCCTCTGAGCATGTGTATCGATCTTAGGTTTTTCACCCTCTTTTGCTTCAATTTGTAGTTTGGATGGATCCAGCTCCTGTTATCTTTATTAATGACTTGTTTATGACTGGACCTTGGGACCATAATAGACTCATTCATCCATCTGGAGAATTTTCATTCATCTGCATTTAATTAATCCTTGGGATTTGAATCACTTCCTTTTTGCATAGGACATCATAACATTTGTTTTCTATTATAAGGATAATATGGATTTACGTTCTACAAGGTACCAGAACTACTAATCATATGGGTCTCTTTTCAAGCTAGTCTCTAGATTTTTCTGATCAATATAATAATATAAGCATTAGTACTGGATATCATCTGGATACGTGCTCTTGGTGGTGGAGTATTACACACAATGCTTTCTCTGTTCTAAAACTATTCATTATATTTATAATTTGCTTGCTTACAGGATACTCATGCATCAAATGACAATTAGATTTTTCAATGACCTCTCAAATCAAAACCACTCTGGATATTCTGCACCCAAAAAATAAAAAGGGGGAGATGTCAGAACATGGTCCATGAATGGAGTCATGTGAGAATTCTGAGTGCTTGTGAGAAAAACTCCAAGAAACCAAGACAAGAGCTTGTGACCTCAGTTTCTTCAAAAACAGGGAATTGTTCTTGGAATGTGTTTGCATGCCCCTCCCAGGTGTAGCAGGTAAGAGTGAGTTTGCTTCAGATTATTCATTACAGCTGGCTATTGTAATTTGTTCATATGCCTCTGCGGAAAAACATGTCTTTACCACACACAGCTTGTGTGTGGCCTGTCCACCAAGTTCAGCTTGTGTGTGGCCTGTCCACCATGTGCGGCTTGTGCATGGCCTGTCCACCAAGTTCGGCTTGTGTGTGGCTTGTCCACAATGTGCGGCTTGTGTGTGTATTGTCCACCATGTACAGCTTGCCCTTGTGATTGTGAACTTTACTCAGGTGACCCCTCTTAACCCTCAGAGTATAAATTGGCTGAATAAAGTTGGCTATTGCTTAAGACTTTAGTCTGCCTCATTTATCGGCTCCCATCTCCCAGGTCCCACTGCCTTTAGAGCAATAAACGGTCTACTTTGCTTTTCTGTCGCTGTGATAACACAACAAAAGAAACTCCGGGAGGAAAGAGTTTGTTTCATCTTACGGCTTACAGCCCATCGCCAAGAGAGGCTACAGCAGAGCTGTACACAGGAAGCACACAGGAATGCTTGAAGCGTGGTTCCCCAGGATCACATTCATCCTTTTTTGATATGGTCCAGGCCAGCTGGTACCATCCACAATGGCTGGGCCACTTTCACTAATTAGCAGTCAAGAAAATGTCCCACAGACCAATCTGGTGGAGGCAATTCCTCATCCGAGGTTCTCTCTTCCACGTTTATTGACAAGCAAGATTAGTCATCACACTGCCCCCCCCCCCACTCTGCATCAGCTGACAGGTGAGAGACAAAACAGCTCACACATCTCATTGTTCAGAATCCAGTCACCTGACGCTATCTGGGGGGAGGGGCAGTTGCTGGGACGTGAGGTTTGTCACTGGTCTGGAGAAGGAAAGCAAGAAGCTGCGTGCTCCGTCACACCACAGGAGGTACTACCAGGTGTCAGTGTCCTGCCCCAGGAGACACAGAAGTTACTAGGCAGAGCTGAGATCCAAACTCTCAGACCAGTATGGCAGCCGCACACTCACCCGGTCTGCAAGGGTTCCCACACACCTTTAGAAGTTCACCAGGGCTTCCCTCAGACATGCTAACTGAACACATGCTAACTGAGCATGCCTCAAGTCCAGTTCATCATTTCCCACATCCCCACGTCACCTCCTCCTGCACGTCCTGTGGTATACAATGAGTCCATTGATCACGCCAGGAAACTGGACCGTCTCATGGGTTCTGGCTGCAAGTAACAGAAAATCCAACTCAACATATGACTGGAACCACTGGAAAGTGACTCTTCGCCTAGAAAAATAAGTCTGTAACATCAGTTCTAAAACCAGAAATGGTGCTTGTTCAACTTCGCGTCAGGAACCTAAGTCTCTCTGCCGCTCTCTGTCTGGATTCCACCTGTATTAGCTGCTTTTCTCCTCGCCGTGACAACGTCCCAGGCAGAAGCATCTTAAGGAAGGAAGGGCATTTGGGGCTCAAAGGTCAGGGGTGTATATAGTCTTTTATGGCAGGGACGATATAACAGCAGGCCTCTGAGGCACCTGGTCGTGTTGTATCTGAAGTCAGGAAGCAGACAGAATGTGGGGGCTCAGCTCGTCTCCTCCCTTGTGTTCAGTCCAGGACTTCAGCCCACGGAACGGGGCTACCCACATTCTGGGCGGGTCTTCCCATCTCAATTCTGACCCATCATCACAGACATTCCCAGGAGTTTGTCTCCTACGTGAGTCTAGATCCTAACAAGTTGACAGTATTAACCATCGCCACACACTCATGGTCCCGAGATGGCTGCCCTAGCTCCGGGTATCAGATGCAGACAGCCATGTCCAAAAGCAGAAAATGAAAGTGTCTGTCCAACGGTCTTTCTGAAGAAGAAAGCTTTCCTGGAGGTGCCCCGGTGACGATCCCTTTCATGTCTCCTGGCTGCAACCTCATCGAATGTTGTTGCTAAACCAGTCATGGGCAAGGACTTCCCGTGGGCTCCTCAGAGCTGCCAGGTGAAGTCTGTTTCCTCTGGGGGTGGGTGGAGACCTCCTGCCTGTGCTCTTGGAATTGGCAACCCGATTCCAGAACCCAACGCAAAATGGTGCCATCTCGGGATGGAAGCTGGGGTGGGCGATGGGCACAGCGTGTCAGCAGCCTCCCGCTGGCCCCGCCTTCTTCCTTCTTGGCCATGGCTTGCAGATCTTCCCTCTATTTCCACACCTGACTTCTGAGCTCCATGTAGGCCATCTGGCTACTTCAAAACCTCAGCAAGTTAGAGGGAACTTCCTAACAAATTGGTCCTTCCCCGATGCTGAAATATAACATTCTTCCTCTCCAATGGTTACACTGTCAAGTTGATCCCCACGTCTTCCCCTCCTAGATACGCAACAACCAGTGTCACCCCAGGTTTGGTGCAAACTACTTTTTTTTTCATGAGATGTTGGAATTTTGTCTTGTTGGTGCTGTATCTGATGCTCTTGGTTTCTAGAAATAATTATACTCAAATTACTACGGAATCTGATTTTTGAAGCTGCCTTAATTAACTTTGGTTTAGAGTGCTTCGTGGGAGATAGAGATCAGGGATGTCAGGAGCTAATTGCCACTTGAAAAATGCAAGAAAGACGTAGCCACAAGACAGAAGTACATGCGTCTTGCACACACAGTAAACCAATTGGCAGTGCCCTCCTCTCCCACCCGCACGCCATCACCTGCCCTCATCCACTGTGGTAAGTGGTAATTTCATTCTTCCGGTTGCCCAGACCAAAAACCCTTGTGTATTAATTATGAACCGCTGCATAACAAATCACCCATAATTGGACATCTTGAAAATGTATGTGCCAACTCCTGAATCCTTGAAGGAAGAATCTGAACCTGGCCTAGCTGATCCCTCTTCTTTAGGACCCTCTCAGGCTGCAATCCCATACTTAGCAGGTGCCAAAAACTCATCTCAAGGCTCACCAGGGGCAGAGCTACGGCCATCTCGCCAGTGTTGACAATGATTCTGTTCTTCCTATCATTGAACTGACAGCCTCGGTCCTCCCTGGCTGTTGGCCAGGGGCTGCCCACCCCAGTTCCCTGCCCACCTCAGTCCCCTGCCACACAGACCACCCGAAGGCAGCTTGCTCCATGGGAAAGTGCAAGTGTGGCTAGAGAGAGAGCTCAGAGGTGAGGAACACTTGCTGCTCTTCCAGGGAATGCAAGTTCAGTTCCCAGCACCCACGCCGGGTGGCTCACAGTTACCTGTAATTCCAGCTCCAGGGGATCTGATACCCTCTTCCGCCTCTTCAGGCACTTGAACACAAGTGGCCACACTCACGCACATATAGATGAGTAAAAATAAATCTGAGGCGGGGGGAGGGGCTAGCCAGGAAAGTAAGTGAACCGCCAGGAAGGTAGGCACCGTGTTTGTCGTGGAAGTGAGAACCCACCCACTTACGTCATCCACAAGTCACTGAGTCCATCACCAGCTCCGCAGGCAGAGAAGCACACAGGAGTGTGGCAGCTGGGCAGCAGGGGCCATCCAGAGCCACAGCACCCACGGGCTGCCATGCTTGGGTGGCCTTACCGTCTCTCCTCTGGCAGACTAGACACACCTGTGGGACCTTCAAACGCAGCCCAGCTGTTTGCTTCCCTGTTCCCGTCATTACCATTGGACCGCCCTACTCAAGGTCACACCCACCCTACTCAGGGTCACATCCGTGCCCTACTGGAGGTCACATTCACCCTACTCAAGGTCACATCCGTGCCCTACTCAAGGTCACATACGCCCCCCCCCACCAAGTCTATGCCTCATCTCCTAGCACTTCCCACCATCCATCCCAGACTACACAGTTTGTCTTTTAAGTGCCCTGACTTCTTATCTTAGTGTGTAAGGGTTTTTTTTTTGTTTTGCTTTTATTTTATTTTATTTTTATTTTTTGGTTTTTTGAGATAGTTTCTCTGTGTAGCCCTGGTTGTCCCGGAACTCACTCTGTAGACCAGACTAGCTAGCATTGAACTCAGAGACCTGCCTGTCTCTGCCTCGGGAGTGCTGGGATTAAAGGTGTGCGTCACTGCTGTCCATCTGGCTTTGTGTAAATTCTTTTTTTTTTTTTGTTTTTTTCGAGACAGGGTTTCTCTGTGTAGCTTTGTGCCTTTCCTGGAGCTCACTTGGTAGCCCAGGCTGGCCTCGAACTCACAAAGATCCGCCTGCCTCTGCCTCCCAAGTGCTGGGATTAAAGGCGTGCGCCACCACGCCCGGCTCTTGTGTAAATTCTTAAGGACACAGATTTTACTGCAGTACCCCACACTTGAGAGAAGGCTGCTCAGTGGGAGGTCAGTACAATACATGGAATGTAGTCTCTCTAATACAATGAAAACCCTATTCGAGATTTGTGAAGACTCCATAAGCATGGACTCTGCTGGCCCCACAGGGCTCCACGATGAGTCCATCTAAGCACTCATCCCAACTCCAAAGCCAGAAATTCACCCTCCGGATTGAGGGTGGTCTCTGACCTAACCGTGGAAACCGCACTACCTGGGCCTCCTTGGCTAACACGGTGGGGAACACAGTCTGCCAAGGTGCGTGCGGCTCTGAAGACACAGTCCAATAGACGGACGCTGGTAAGGACGGACAGCCACGGACAGCAGCCCAGGGCAGAAGGAATTGGGTGTGGTTTTCTGCTTGCTGACCAATGGCCGAGAGAATCAAGGGCCTCTTTGTGAAAGGAGCTAGTCAAATTTTTCCATAGCCGCAGCCCCAGAGCAGACGAGAATGACCGCTCAACTCTGAGGGCTTCACTTGCTGTGGCTGAGGCTGGCCAGGAAGCCAAAAATGTGCCCTCGAGCCTACATTTTATTTTAAAACTCCTTGGTAACATAGTTGCATTTGGTTTAATACAAAAAACAGTGTTTTGTTTGTTTGTTTTGAAATAGCCTACTATGTGGCCCCGGTTATCTTTAATTTTTTTTTTTTACATTTATTTATGTGTGTGTGTGTGTGTGTGTGTGTGTGTGTGTGTGTGTGTGTGTGTGTGTGTAAGAGTGGGTGCATTCATGCCATCAGAAGACCACTGTTGTGAATCAGTTCTTTCCTATCTGGGGCTCCAACTCAGGTCTCCAGGCTGGGTAGCAAGCACCTTTACCAAGGCCCCCAGGTGGGCTTTAAACATTTGATCCTCCTGCCTCTACCTCCTTGGGACTGGGATTACAGGCATGCGCCACCATGCCCAGGCCCCAAACGTTTGAAATTCTTTACACAAACTTCCTGAAGGTTTCTGTCTCCCCCTCCTCCTCACCTTCATCCCCCTTCTCCTCTTTCTCTTCTTCATCCCCGCTCATCATCATCATCTTCATCCCCCTTTCTCTCCCTCCTCCTCTCCCTCTCCTTCCCTTCCTCCTCCCCCTCCTCCTCATTTTCATCCCCCTCTTCATCTTCATCCCCCTCCTCCTCCCCCTCCTCCTCTCCTTCTCCTCCTCATTTTCATCCCCCTCTTCCTCTTCATCTTCATCCACCCTCCTCCTTCTCATCTTCATCTCCCTCCTCCTCCCCCTCCTCCTCCCCCTCTCCCTCCTCTTCTTCAGTCAATAATTATAAGGCTGAGGTACCAAGAACTTCCAGGGAATTCGGGTGAGGTTGGTGAGAGTGTGTTCTGTGTACTGGAGTCAGGACCCAGGTCTCCTTTATCCCTTCAAGCATTCACTTCCTGAAAGTCCTCCTGTAGACTTGCCTAGGTATATCACGTGTTGTTTGGGGGTACAGCTAACAAGAGAAGTAAGGTGGAAATAAACTGTCCATGTGATCTCCAACTCCTCTCAGTGATTTTCAGCTCAGTGCGGTTGGTGTTGTATTTTTCCATGCAGTCACACTCCCTTGCCATCCATGGCATCGAGGAGGAGGCTTTCCACCCACATGTGCTCTCTGGCGTTGCTGGGGCTCACTTTAAAATGTTGTAACTGAGCCCCATGTGGTGGTGCATGCCATTAATCCCAGCACTCGGGAGGCAGAGGCAGGCGGATCTCTGTGAGTTCAAGGCCAGCCAGATCTACATAGACAGACCTTGTCTCAAAAAACTAAGGAAAACTGTACCTGAGGTGAGTTTTCTGGAGCTTACCAGAAAGTATTGAGCAGTGACAACCATGTTTTGACCTTGTATCGTTGACTGTAAGTCCAAGATTGTGAGACACTTTGAAAACACAGCTGCTGAAAACGTGGCATGTGTGTATGTGTGTTGTGTATACCTTAGAATGATAAGATTCTATAAATATAAATAAATATAGCAACCCAAGATTACCAAATTCCCAGGGCCCAGGACTGCATCTAACTGCAAGACCCTTTAGAACTGGGAAAAATTGCCCAGCAGTCACGAGCACCGGCTGATCTTCCAGAGGACCTGGGTTCGAATCCCAGCACCTACGTGGCATTCACAACTGTCTGTAACTCTGGTTTCAGGGGACCTGCTACTGTCTTCCAGCCACTGCACACACATGGTACACAGATGCACACGCAGGGAAAACACTCTACACATAAAATAAAAATGAAGAAATCTTTTAAAAACAACAGCAAACTCAACCAGTTGTCCAAATTCAACTTGCCATTCACTGGGGCACAGCGCAGGCTGGTTGGTTTACTTTTGGCTGAAATTAGGTTCATGGATGCTTCCATCAAGGCTGGGATGTATGGGCCACCATTCAAGAAATTCTGGAGAGAAGTCCAGTTGTTTTTCCCAAGTTTGTTTGATGGAGCATTTGAAGGAGGAGGAAGCAAGTGTTAGTTGGCTCTCTTGGGTCAGCTTCTGTCTGATCCTCAGGCTGTTCCTGCTGGTGATTCCAGGCCCTCACCCCATGGGTTGTTGCACCCCATGGCCCCCTGGCTGGTTGTGATATCCTCACCAGGTGAATTAGTGAAAAGGCTGAACCAAAGATCCTGGGAGACTGGAGTAAACCCTGGTTTGGCTCTGGAAACGAGACCTGGGGATGTGTGGGGCTTATCTGATTGGGAACAGGGTCTCACTGTGAAGTCCTGGAACTCCATAGATAGATCGGGCTGGCCTTGAACTCACGTAGATCCATCTGCCTTTGCCTCCTGAACTCTGAGATTAAAGGCACATGCTACCATGTCCAGCTAGGAATGTGTTTGTAAGAACTGGCCCTTTCCGGTGGTGCCGACAACCAGAGTTTGAAGGGGGTGTCCATGGATGAAACGTGGACTGTGGATGGGGTGTGTGCAGAAAGAGGGCTGTTTCTGAGGAGCATATTCTTAAACAATGGCCCCTTCAAAGGAGCTGTTGGTTTTGTAAAGCTATTAAGATGCCATGAGAAGGGCTGAGATGTAGCTCAGTTAGTGGGGTGCTGGCCTAGCCAGCGCAACGTCCTGGGTGCTGTCCCCAGCACTGTATAAAACAGATGTGGTGGTGTATGCCTGTACTTCCAACACTTGGGAGGTGGAGGCCAGAGGATCAGATCAAGGTTGTCCTTGGCTATAGAGGAAGTTCAAGGCCAGCCTGGGCTACATGAAACCCTGGCTTTACACACACACACACACACACACACACACACACACACACAGGTTCTAAGAGATATGAAAGAGGATGCTGTGTGTAGAGCTTGGGACACAGTGTTTGATCCAAAGTCATTGGAAGATAGAAGAAGCAACTTGGAAGGGTGATGTCTCACCGGAGAGAAACCCAGGGAGCCATCCAGTAGTCTGCTGAAATATGAGGCGCCTTTGGCTCCTTCCACCTGTCCCACATGCAGCATCACCTTCATCTGAAGGCTGTGGCCCTCAAGGGTGACGGCAGCTGTTGGGGACATCAGAACAGCATCTGTGGTGGTCAGAATGAAACGCCCTCCATAGGCCGATAAGGAGTGGCGGCACTCTTAGGAGGTGAGGCCTTGTTGGGTAGGTGTAGGGCTTTGTTGGTGGAAGTGTGTCATTGAGGGGTGGCCTTTGAGGTCTCAGAAGCTCAAACCAGGCCTGTGGATCATCGTTTCTTCTGTTGCCTGTGGATCCGGATGTAGAACTCTCAGCTCCTTCTCCAGCGCCATACCTGGCTGTGTGTTGCCATGATGCTCCCTGCCATGACAATAATGGAGTAAACCTCTGAAACTGAAAGCAGCCCCAGCTAAATGTCTTCCTTTATAAGAGCTGCCATGGTCGTGGTGTCTCTTCCCAGCAACCCTGACTAAGACAGTATCCTTCCAGGCAGACCTTGAGAAATGGCAGCCCCCTGGGTCAGTGTTCAGAAAGTACAGTGTTCTTCAGAAGACATGGAACAGAGGTCACTGTGGAATAACCTCAAGGATGTTTTAACTGCTCAGAATCCAGGTGGCCTTACAAAGTGACCTTTTCACTTACTAGTTATGATCTTCTAAATGTAATTTTTAAAAACCTGCGTAATGTTCACACAGCCATCATCACAGAGTGCAGTCTTATGAGTGCTTCCCCCCCTTAGTGCTGTTCTGTAAACCGTTCTCCACATTTCACAATTGCTGTCATGGTAAACGACGGTGGGACTTTGCGTTTTATGGGCACACCACAGCCTCTGTAACAAAACTCTACAGTTTCCTCCAGTCCTTCACTGTCCTGGCTTGAGGACAGTCTTTCTCTGGCATTTTTAGACACTGACTGCTAAAACTCATCTTCCTTTGCTTTCTGGTGCTGTGGAAGAGAGACTTTTTCTTTGAGTCACCTCTGAGTTGCTTTTAGAGACGGAGTCATCTGTTTATTATTGAACCTACAGGAGATCAGGATAAGAAGTGCCCTGACACCAATCAGCCCCACCCCAGAGCTGCCCAGAACAGTGTCTGTCCATCAGCGGCGACTCCATCCAGGGGCGAAGAAATGAATGACTGGCAGCGCACCCAGCACCCGTGAGCGAGCATGTCAGAGCGTCCTGGAATCCTGGTGTCTGAGTCTGTGGCACACCCATGGTTGCACTGACTACTTAAAGTATGGTGGAGAAGCTGGCCTCTTTGGGAAGCTGCTGAACTATTTCAGCTATGTAGAAATGTATTTTTAACATCACATTATGGGCTCTCTCTCCGACTTCCCAGCTTCTTTTACTCACCCCAGAAAGAATTCCAGTTAGTCATGGTCCATTACGGATGCAGAGGTGAAAGAGGATGGAAGCCCTGATCGTCTCTGGGGAAGGAAAACCACCAATGTGTAAAAGACCTTCTGGATTCCTTACTGGCTTCATTAATTAACAACACATCACCGCGATTGTTAGCGTTTGCCTTTATCAGATGGGATCACATTGGTTTGATCACTGCTTGCACACTGGACCTTATGATCCTCCCACCTCCTCCTCCTGATGATGGCAGTGGTGGCAGGGATGACGATGAGGAGGATGGTGACATGGTAGTCATGACGGAGGTGGTGTTGATGATGATGCTCGGGGTGGCAGTAGTGACAGGGTAGTGTTGTGAGGATGAGGGTGGTGAGGAGGGTGATGATGAGGATGATGAGGAGGGTGGTGAGGAGGGTAGCATATACATATGGAAACACACTGTCATTCTATGCCCCAAGTCCTTCAAATTGACCCACAGTCTGGTCAAGCAGGCACTGCTGCTGTGAATTTCCAGAGAGGAATCTGAGGTTGGAGTGGTTACACAGTTTGGGGCATTGGGAGAGACCTTGAAACAGAATTATTGGCTCACCTTACACACAGGGACTACGGGCTAGGACTCACTGGCTCATCCCTTAAGCCACTTGTCTTGGTTAGGGTAGGATGGGACACCCACAGTAACAAGCTTCGCCCAATGTCCCCACATTCCTTTCCTGTTTCTATGACCAGATGCCTTCAGTTGGCAATCGGGGCAGCTGCCCTCCCTCATGCGATGACTCTCAATCCAGGCTGCTTAAGCCCGTGAGAAGCTTTCCACATTGTCCCTGCCCACTGTCACTGTCCAGAACCAGTCACCACTCGTGTGTCTCACCAAAAGAGGAGGGAAGAAATGGGAACTTCGGAGCCCCAGACACGTCTACCCTACTAAACCCGCGCGCTTATTCCTCCAATCAGCACATTCTAGGCTCAGAGTCAGCGTGCTTTTGACCCCTCAGCTCACTTGGGCTGTTGCCTTGCATAACATGGGCTAAGTGGCTGACACACAGCAGAAATAGGTTCCTCCACATCAGCAAACTGGAAGCCCTAAATCAAAATGCAGGCAGATTGGGGGTCTGGCACTTTTCTGGTTCCTAGGCGGTGTCTCTGGCAGTGTCGTGAGAGTGGAGGAGGGGAGGACCTCTTTGAGCCACTTCTTGAGGGCACGAGTCGCACTGTCTCCTTGCTGTGACAAAATGCCCCAGCAACTTAAGAGAGGAAGGATGTCTCCGGGGCCACAGTTTAAGAAGGTGCCCATCACTCTGGGGAAGGCAGGGCGGAGCTCAGGGCAGCAGGAGCGTGCATCTGGGACTGTTCACATCTCAGTGGATTGGGAGGCGGTGGGGAGTGGAGGGAATGCTGGTCCACCGCTGGCTGTCTCCTTTTCTCTTTTCATCCAGTCTGGGATTCCAGCCCATCGGATGGCACCACCCACACCGAGCAGGGGGAGGGGCTGAGTCTTCCCTCCTCCGTAATATCTGTCCGGAAACACCTTCCGGTGCACAACCAAATGCCTGCCCCACTCAGGAGCTGATAATCGGAATTAAGTGTCACACCATTGGTGGTAGTTCTCTGTGACCTTGGTTAAGCTTGGTTATCTCCCCCAAAGCCACACTGCCTACCATAATCTTGGGGATCAAGATGTCAACATCTGAATTAGAGGAAAAGGAGGGCACAGACATTCAGCTAACAGAGACCTAAAGACAACGGTGCACTGTGCCCTTTTCCAACCCTCCTCCTTTTAGAACACATATCTGGCCAGGCGCAGTGCTGCAGGCCCGGAATCCCAATACTCAGGCATTGGAAACCAGAGGATGATGAGTCTCAGGCCGGCCTGGGCTGCACAGTGAGACTTCATCTCAAAACAAGCAAATCCAAAATAAACCAACCAAACCCAAAGCAGTCTGAGCTGCCTTCTAACTTATCAAAGTGGACTCTGGCCCCCAGTCTCTCCCAGCATCCCAAGTACCTGTTACAGAGTCCTGACTCTCAGCACTTCTCAGCCCCGCCCCTACCCTCCACCTCTCCAGCCCCTGAGCTTCCCTTCCCTTCCCCGGCTCCTCTTCCCCACATGACTCAGTCTTTTTGGCTGCGCGCTCTCTTGGCTCTGCTCCTGGACCTCCCTTTGCCCCTTTGCCCTCTCTCCTCCTCTCTCTTCTCTCCCTTTCTCACCCTCCCCTCCCCCTCTCCTCTCATGGTCCGATCTATTCTGCCGGCCATGGCCGTCTGGACCCTTCCAGATGCTTCTGGCTGTTTTCTCTCTTGCATCTACAGTAAAAACCTTCTCCGCCACCATCCCCTAGGAGTGGCCATGTCCTCATTGACATTCAAAGGCCAGCTAAGGCCCCCAGAGATGGGCACTTTGCAGCCTGAAGCTCGAATGTGTTACCTTACGCGGTAAAAGGTAATGTGCGGTCATTGCCCACCCAAGGATACGGAGATGCACAATCACCCTGGATTTCCCAGATGCGCCCAAGTTAATAATGGGGCTCCTTAAAGGGAGGAAGAGGACCCGGGTGGCGGTGAGATAGGACAACAGAACAAGAGGTTGGAGTGATGCACAAGAGGAGTCGCCTGGTGAGAGAAGCAAGGGCCTCTGGAAGCCTGGTGAGGGAGGGAGGTGGATCCCGAAGGAACGCAGCCCTGCCCACATGAGGTGTAAGAGAGCAAACCCGGATGCTTTAAGCTGATGTGTTGGTAGTGATGTGTCATGGCAGCCATAGAATGCACACTTCTACTGCCCAGGACACATGCCAGCTGCTTAGAGGCTGCCAGAGGGGTGGGGCTGGAGAGATGGCTCAGAGGTTAAGAGCACTGGTTGCTCTTCCCAAGGACCTGGGTTCAATTCCCAGCACCCACATGATGGCTCATACTGTCTATACTGTCCATAGCTCTTGTTACAGGGGATCCAGCACCCTCACACAGACATACATGCAAGCAAAGCACCAATGTACATAAAATACAAATAAATATTTTTTTTTTCAAGACAGGGTTTCTCTGTGTAGCTTTTGAAGCCTCTCCTGGAACTCACTTTGTAGATCAGGCTGGCCTCGAACTCACAGAGATTCACCTGCCTCTGCCTCCCAAGTGCTGGGATTAAAGGCGTGCATCACCACTGTCTGGCACAAATAAATAATTAAAAGAAGAAGAGGAGGAGGAGGCGGAAGAAGAAGAAAAAGAAAAAGAAGAGGAGGAGGAGGAGGAGGAGGAGGAGGAGGAAGCTGCTGAGGAACACTGGTTCCTCACTTGGACCAATGCGAAGTGGGATGACAGCCTGACACTGTGACTGTATTCTGTGTGGGTCTCATGTACTTTAACAGCATAAGACATATGCATACGGCTACTGCAAAAACACTTGGGCGTGACTCTCCTGAGAAGCCCGCACTCATGCCTGAATGTCTTACGCTGTCTCCTTGAGTGCCTCTTTCTAGTAACCCTGTGCGCAAGTCTCTCCCTGATAAAGTCAAAGTCCACGTTGGTTCCCTGGGGATCTGCAGCCCCTGGACTCTGCTCTGTCTACCCCTCTGGCCTCCGGCTGCTGACTAGGTTTCTCTGCCTTCACCACCACGCCTTTCTTTAACTGGTGGATCAGGACAAGTGACTGAGCCCGGCCTGCTGGGGAGGCTGGAGCCTGGGCTTTTGTGTGAAAACGTGGTGGGCTGCACTGTGGACAATGAACAGGAGCGGCGATAACGGCAAACGTCCACCGAGTGCCTCGCTGCGCTCCTGCTTGCCTGGACAGGAACCCCACAACCCCACGGAGGAGCTAGTCTTACCTTCATCTTAGAGGTGGATAGTGCCCCCTGCTGGCAGGGCAGTAGATAGCCCAAGTGGGTGTTTAACCCAAGCCAGAATCGGGCAAAGATTCCGTGTGCACGCAGCAGAAACTGACTGGGGAAATTGAGGCAGTCAGCTGGAGCCCCAATTGAGTTTTCTCTCCACGGCCGAGCTTCTCTCTCTCCCACGTCAGGCACTTTCGTATCGAGGGATTAAATGCTAGTAATGTCTCTTGGAAATGGTTTACCTTTTAGCTGTTTTTTAAAAAAGATTATTTATTATTTTTATTTTATATGTACAAGTGTTTTGCCTGCACGAATGTACATGAATGCATGCTTGATGCCCGCAGAGGCCAGGAAGACGGTAATCCTCGGAAACTGGAGTTGTGAGCTGCCACGCGGGTGCTGGGAACTGAACACGGGTCCTCTGCGAGAGCAGCCAGGGCTCTCTGTCTCCATCTTCCGGCTGTTTTTAAGGGCAAGGACACGATGTTTTTACTCTTGACCTGTTTTGCTATTCTCTTCCCTCCCTGTTACAGAGTTGGGGGTGGGCAGCCAATCTTTAGGTAGACAGGGGCCCTGGAGGACACTTTGAGACAAACATGCTTGAGTCTGAAGAGGCGGCAGAGGCGCAATTCCACTGGCAAACCTGGCTACCCAGGGAGCTCACACAGCACAGGACAGTTTCCCAGCGCAAGACATGTCATAGGCTGCGGACCTGAGAGGCTCAGTGTGGGGACTCTGGGCTGGACAGTGTTCTTTCATGCTGCTGATTTCTTTCAGGGCCTCCAGCCAGCACCGTCTCTCCAGGGTCCCTCCTTCTATCTGCAGAAATCAAGTGCAACCTCAGAGCTCGGGGGGTTCTTACAAATTCCACTTTTAAAGTGCATCTCACCCAAGGAACAAATGCCCCACAGACCCTTTCAGCTGAACAGAACGGCTCTGAACTGCCGGTGGCAAGTGTATGTCCTGAGCGCCACCTAGTGGTCAGGTCAGTACCAGAGTCCCGGGTTTTTGATGGAAACCCAGTCTGGACAAAGTCACTAATCGCACCTGGCCCCAGGACGTGTCCAAGACCTCCAATGCTTGTTACGTCTGTGAAATGGCCCAAGTTTCTGCCTGGATGCCCAGGGAGGTGTCCTGGTTGAAGGATCGGACTTAGCCCATCTGTGGAGCATCCCCTGAGAGGGTGGCCAGGTTCTGGGGAGTCAGCATTCTCTTTGATGGGAGGAATAAAGGAGTAACGTTTAGAACACTCTCTGAGAACATATGCTTGATGGATAACTTAGAATACACTAAAATCCTGAAAAATACAATTCATCCTATATTGAACTGTGAATATAGCCACAACTGTTAAGGAAACTGAATTTATAATTTAAAGACTCACAGAAACGAAGTCTCCAATTCCAGATGGTTCCACTGGAGAATTTACCAAATGTTGAAAGAGGAGTTGGCCAAATCTCTACACACTCTCTTTCTGAAAGCAGAAGAAGAGGGGAAGCCTCCCATTCATTTTATAAACCCAGCACGGCTCTGATAGTAAAGCCAGAGAGAGCACAAGGACCCACAGCTAGAGATCCCTGAGCCTGGCCTCCCCTGACTTGGAAAGCTAATAGGATGGGGCCAGGTTAGTGCTTGGGTGGAGAGAACCATAGGTCAGTATCCCTGTTGAATATGGACACAAGCATCCTTAATAAAATATGACTAAGTAAAATTTAGTAATAGGAAGAAAAGTTACATATCATCGCCAGGAGGGTTTGCTCCATGGAGGCCGGGTGTGGTAGTTTTAATAGGAATGCCCCCATGGGCTCACATAGGTGTGGCCTTGTTGAAGCAGGTTATGGCCTTGTTGGAGGAAGTGTGTCATTGAGGGGGTGGGTTTGGAGGTTTCAGAAGTCCACGCCAGGCCCAGCTTCTCTCTCTGCCTGTTGACCAGGATGAAACTCTCAGCTACTGCTCCAGCGCCATGCCCCGCCACGATGACAAGGGGCTGACCCTCTGGAACTGCAAGCAAGCTCCCAGGCACATGCTTTCTTTTATAAGGGTCTCCTTGGTCATGATGTCTCCTCACAGCAGCAGAACACAGACTGATACACCTGGATGGTAGAAAACTTTAAAATCAGTCAGAGCAACTTACCATGTTCACAGGTTGAAAAGGAGAAATCACACGATCTACCAAATGAGCGTAGTCATGAAGCAATGGCGTTGGGGGAAAATGCAATGCCCATTCAGGATTTTTAAAAGAACTCTCACTGGGAGGCAGAGGCAGGTGGATCTCTGTGAGTTTGAGGTCAGCCTGGTCTACATAGTAAGTTCCAAGCCAGCCAAGACTATGTATTCAAACCCTCTCTCAATAAGTAAAATAAAATAAAATAACTTCCCAAAAAATTAGGAGAGAGGAGCATTTTCCCAATTTAATAAAGAAATATATAGAAGAAAATGCTTCAGTAACATACTTAATGGAGAAAGGCTAGGGGCTTCCCCCATGGATGGTGACCGAGGGAAAGGACGCACTCTCCCCCTCCTACACGGTCCAGTATTTGGGTGGAATAACATATGAGAAGTACAATGGAAGGAACAGTGTGCTTGCAGGCGGCAGATCGTCAGCGCATTCTCCAAGACCACCAAAGCAAAAAACACCTTTAAACCGACGAGTTTAAGGACACAGTAGCCAGGTGTGGTGGCGCACACCTTTAACCCCAGCACTCGGGAGGCAGAGGCAGGCGGATCTCTATGAGTTCGAGGCCAGCTTGGTCTACAGAGAGAGTTCCAGGACAGCCAGGGCTACACAGAGAAACCATCTCAAAAAGAAAGAAAGAAAGAAAGAAAGAAAGAAAGAAAGAAAGAAAGAAAGAAAGAAAGAAAGAAAGAAGGAAGGAAGGAAGGAAGGAAGGAAGGAAGGAAGGAAGGAAGGAAGGAAAGAAAGAAAGAAAGAAAGAAAGAAAGAAAGAAAGAAAGAAAGAAAGAAGGAAAGCAAAAGATACAGTATGTAAGAATGCACAACAAGCAATTTTGTATCCAAGCAATGAGCACACATGAATGCCAAATTATAAATTACAATATTCTTGTAATTATGCACCAAAATTAAATACTAGTTATCAACCTGTCAATATACAGTTTGTGGGTTTTTTATGCTCAGGATGGCCTCAGATCTTTCATGTAACTGAATCCTCCAGCCTCCATCTCATGAGCTCTGAGACCACAGGGTGTAGGGGATCAAACCCAGGGGTCTGTGTAAGCCAGGCAAGCAGCCGAGTTCCAACCCTAGCCCATATACACAGATCTTCTGCTGACAACTATAAAATATTTATGAAAGGAATTCAAGAAGCTATAAATACATAAAAAGACACCCCGTACTCATGATTGGCAGGTTCATCATAGTAAAGAATTTAGTTCTGTGTTAAGCTGCCAGCAAGACTGTTTAGCTATGAATAAGATTATTCTAAACTTTATAGGGACAGGAAAAAGAACCAGAATAACTCAGACAACTTTGAAAAGAAGAAGAAAGCTTGGGAGAAATCTGTCTCGCCATTTCAAGAGTCATTACAAAGTCAAAGTGATCCAAAGTGTGTGGGCAAAGGAAGAGACTTGGAGATCAATGGGATGGGACAGCAAACCCAGCAGTGCCTGAGAACATGCTCAACAGGCATTTGTTCCTGTTTCCTTGTTTGTTTATTTGTTTGTTTGTTTGTTTGTTTGAGACAGGGTCTTACTATGTAGTCCTGGTTAGCCAGGAACCCACCATGTAGACTAAGCTGGCCCCCAACTCACAGAGATCCGCCTGCCCGTCTCCCACACTCTGAGACTAAAGGTGTGTGCTACCTTGCTCTCACCTAATTTTTGAGAGGCAGAAAAGTAATCCAAGAGAGGAAAGACTATCTTTATAATAGATTGCTCTGGCACAGCCGGGCATCCACAGGTACCAAATACACAACAACAAAACCAAGTGCCCCAGCCTCTCAACCCCAAACCACACCTCATCCAAAATTAACACAGCTGTGGACAGGACTCCAAAGTGTAAAACTTCCAGCAACAAAAGGAGAATCCTTGAGATCTAGGGTTGCAGAGTTCTTAGACATCACCCTCAAAGTACAATCTATGAAGAGAAAAGCTGATAAACTGGACAGATCAAAACGAAGCGCTAGTTTTGCGAAAGATCCTGTTAAGAGACTGAAAATATCTGTAAGCCACATGCCCAACCAAAGCCAGCGCCTACATTCCATAAAGAAAAGGTTGTTCATCGTCCCTGGTGACTGGGAAGAAAACAAGAGACGGGAGGATGATGAAATGCCACTGGATGGCTATCACATGAGTGGTAGGTCTCAAACTCAGTCAGGTACCGGCTCTGGCCTCCAGCTTCTCCCAGCATGGCGACTACCCACCTGGAGTCCCACTTCTCAACCACATCCCCTACCCTAGGCCCCGCCAGCCCCTAAACTGGGCTTCCCTTCCCCCCAGCTTCTGAGTCCTCTATAACAGCCATTTTGGCTTCCAGCTCTCTTGGTTCCCTTCTCTTTGCTCTCTTGGTCTTTTTTTTTTTTTCCTTCTCCCTCTCTCTTCTCTTCCTCTTCTCTCTCTCCTCTCAGGGCCTGGTCTATTCCGCTGGCCATGTTCAGTTCGCACCCTTCCAGATGCCTCTGGCTGTGTTCTCTCTCGGATCTGCAGGAAACCTTTTCCTCAGCCTTACCTGGGGGATATACCCACACAGGCGAGGCAAGGCTTCCCACCCATCCTTTTACCCTTGCCTGTCAGACACTGGGTTAACAAGCCGTTGTATTTTGCCAGGGCATGGGGGGGGGGTGCAGGGGGAGCAGGCATCTTGGAATCTGGGACTTGCTCTGCTAAATGCAGGAAAGTCCCTGGCAAATCAGACATAGTTCACTCTCCCAGCTCTGCGTCATCACGGCTTCCTCTCCCGTTTCCCTGTGAGACAGCAGCAGCCTGAAGGGCACAACTGTGTTTTGCTCTACAGTCTTGAGCGTTGGATGCTCAGTAAGTCCGTGGAGATAGAAGGGACGAAGGGAGACAGAAGGAAGAAAGTCTAGTGGCCGTGACCCGCCTTCAGGATTTCCTAACTCCCGTTTCATCCTGTGTTTCAGGAGGACCCGGCAGGGGCGGCTTGCACTGGCTGCCTGAAGATAATGCGCACATCCTGTGATGGCTTCTGAATGGACTGTGCCCTCGCTTTGATTTGTAGGGTCTCTCCCAGCACACCGTGAGCTGGCGCTGGGCATGACTGTCCTATACATCATACATAATCAAAGGCGTCGGAACCCAGATGTGAATAGGATGGGTTCTGAGTGCAGTCGGCCTGGGTTCAAATTCCGACTCTCTGGGTTCCTGGCTGTGTGACCTTGGACAAGCTGTTTTGATTTTTCTACCTCAGTTTTTTCACCTAACATGGATTTAGGAATAATATGGGGTCTAACCCCCGTCAGAGGAACTGAAAGGCGCCCGCAGTGGCCTGAATCTGCAGCAGGACTGCACATTCTGGAGGAAAAGCGGACAGCAGCTTCCGGCATCTCTGAAGCTCAGGAGGGGTATTCTGGGGACACAGAAGGTGCAGGACACCACTGTCTGTCCCTTACAAATGTCCCCTCTCACCAGTCCCCACCCATTGCCACAGAAACCAGACAGGCCAGGCCCCTGAGGTCCTCTGGGCCCCTGCCTACAACTACGATTCTGCATGCCTTGTTATTGGGGGGGCCAGGGGCCCTTGTGGGGATCCTGTTCAATGCTGAGTCCTTGAGGAAGCACACTAATAATGATTTAAACACCTATTGTGATGAGTCCAAGTGTCCCTTGGTCCCTGTTGTCTATCGGTGCCCAGACCTGCCTCATGTCCTCATCTCCAGATCTCACAGCTACCTTCTTCCTGTGGTTGGGGTCATAAACCAGGAAGCAGAATGTCCCTATACAAAATGGCTCCACTTCAAGCTCCTCCCCTGTACACTAACCTGAGAGACGGCAGGGGAAACAGAGCATGCTGGATTCAAATCCAGTGCCGAACTCATCCTCATCACCACCCTTTGCTTTTTTTTTTTTTTTTTTTTTTTTTTTTTTTGGTTTTTTTTTTTTTTTTTTTTTTTTTTTTTTCGAGACAGGGTTTCTCTGTGTAGCTTTGCGCCTTTTCCTGGAACTCACTTGGTAGCCCAGGCTGGCCTTGAACTCACAGAGATCCGCCTGGCTCTGCCTCCCAAGTGCTGGGATTAAAGGCGTGCGCCACCACCGCCCAGCACACCCTTTGCTTTTTTAAATGGTTTATTTTTATTTTATATGCATGAATTATTGTTTTGCCTGCATGTATGTCTTTGTACGGGTGTCAGATCACTTGGAGCCGTTGTGAGCTGTCCTGTGGGTGCTGGGAATTGGACCCAAAACTTCTGGAAGAGCAGTCAGTGCTCGTAACTGCTGAGCCATCTCCCCAGCCCCGTCACCATCCTTTCTAGAGAGCTAACAAAACAGCCGCTTTGTCTGCAGACGCAGTGAGGTACACAGATTCATCTCCTCTGCTTCAGCTACTCAACAGCCTGGAACACACACAAACATGAGGGTATGCACCACACACACCCGGCACTCACACACACACATACAACACACACACACACACACATACAACACACACACACACACACACAGAACTCACACATACATACAACACACACAGAGAACTCACACACACACAGAACTCACACACACAACACACACACACAGAACTCACCCACACAACACACACACACACAGATATGAAATCAGAAAAAATAAAAGACACCAGGCTGGTTCCCAAATGCTTGCAGTTTGGGTTTCTGGAGGAGTGGACCCTAGAGAGTCACTCAGCTCCTGCAAGGGACGTGGACTCAGGGGACCAGGGGAGGTGGGTACAGGGGAAGGGCAAAGTCACCCGCTCCGGAGGAAAACGATCTGTGTCCGAGTCTAGACTTGACCTGTGATAGGCTGGGTGACCCCTGGCAGTGCCTTGTCCTTGGTGGGCCTCAGTGTTTCTCCTGGGTAAGGAGCACACGTGAGCAGAGCTGAGAGATGACAAAGGGTGAGGTCTGCGGAGGCCGAGACTGTCTCTGCCTGGTGCTGGAGACTAGACCGTCACAGCTTTTCCTGCCAGGCCAGGATGGACCAAGGGAACGTGGAGAGCCAATGCCCAGAATCCACCGGGCCACCGAAGCCACCACAGGAGACGCAGGGATTCGGCTGGAAGGTTAGCCAGCCAACAAGAGCTACAATGGTGTTTTTCTCAGTGGCCCGAAATGGCTTGTCCGCCATGGTGGCCTGGGCACTCTGCATCTTCATTACCTAGGTAGGTGGGGCAATCACCCCACTTGGACCTCCCAGGAGATCTATTTTTGAGTGGCAAACAAGGCCTAGACAAATCCAGAGACAACCTACCGAGCCCCAGGCAGGACACCCCCGCTCCCACAGAAAGCCAATGTCTCATCCAGGGCAGAGGCCTCCTGGAAGGGGGGGTATGGGAACAGGCAAAGGCTGTCTGTGTGCTGGGGTGGGGGTGGCGCAGCAGGTCTGGGGGACAGCGTGTTAGAGAGGCTACCACACAGACCTGTGCCCCACAGTCCCCACAGACCGGGGAAGCACACAACACCCTGGCTGTTAGTCAAGGGTTGGCAGGGAGGAAGTGGGAAGGAACAGAGCAGGAAACAGAACTCCCCGGAGCTGCCTGGGGTCCGCAGTTTACAGCTTCACCCACAGACTCCAGCCCCCGGCTGCCAGGGCACTCGGCACTGAGGGCCCTTTCTGAGGGCAGCTCGTGTTTGCCAAAAATAACTGCCAGGTCAGAAATGCTTTCCACTCAGAGGCGGGGAGATGGAAAGTTCCAGAAGCCCCCCTATGTAATGGGGCCTTTCACGGCTTACCCCACAGACCCTAGAAAACAGTAAACAACCGGCCAGCTGTTCGGAAAGTACTACAGGGTCCCCTCCAAGAGAGCTAAAGCTGGACTCCAAAGTGACATGCATCTACGTGTCTGTGTGGCTCAGAGAGAGCCATCTCTGAGTCGTCACACTTTGGGGGTTCCCCACTGAAACTCCGTCAGGGGAAATGACTCAGAAGTAAAGGCGTGTGTGTAAGTGTGAAGACGAGTCCCCAGAACCCACTTAAAGGCTAGGCACACAAGACAGTGCATACCCGTCATCCCGGAACGCCCATGGCAACGTGAGGCTGAGGCAGGGGAGTATCAGGAAGCTCAAGGGACGGCCAGCTAGCCTGGTGGTCACCGTGGCAGGTCACAGGAAACGCCGTAGTCAAACAAGGTGGAAGGAGAGGACCAACAGCCATGCTTGTCCTATGACCTTCACATCATGTGCTATGGCACACGTGCACCATGCTTGTGTGGCCCAAATTCACACACATACAACCACACACACTATATATACATCTACATACATATGTGTGTAGATAGATAGATAGATATAGATATAGATATATACAGATATGTAATGCTAAAAGGGGGAAATAACAAAGTGGAATATGTGGGACCTTTACATTTTTATGAATTAATTTATGTGTGTGCAGGGGGAGGAGGTCAGAGGACACCTTGAGGGAGTTGGTTCCTTCATGCGGCAGGCTTGGTGGCACATGTATTTACCAGCTGAGCCATCCCACTGGTCTTTGGTGGGACCTTTCAGAGGTGGCTGGGGCGGAGCTGGGACTTCAGTCCTCACAAGCAAGTCACAAGCAAGTGAGTGGCTCACCCAAGTGTCTGTCTTACAAAGCACGCAGGTCGTCAGGCAGGCGCTGACCTGTTGCTCCCTGGGCAGACGCCAGGGGGCAGGCCACCTCTTGGCCTCAGGAGTCACCTGTACCACATAAGCTCGCAGTGAGCGTTTCCAGGCTACCATGCATAAGGCTTCTCTCCGCGGCCTCTGGGCAGGCTTACATGAAGGTCTTCCCTCTCCTGTGCACCTGTTTCTGAATCGCCCTCTTCCGGCACCCCAAACGCAGCCCCACAGTAACAGCGCTCACCTACAAGTGGGATCCGAATCCATTTGACTCAGCAGGCCGAGATCCTACTACATAGACATTTAGAGATCAGGCCATTGGAATGCCTTCCAGGTTTGCGCCGTTGCCTTCTGAGCATTTTTACAAGTTAAGGCTTTGGCAAATGCTGGGCTTTTTGTTCATGGCACCCAGCGGTTGAGACGACCCAGCTGTCACTACCTCAGCAACACTAACGATGCTCGTGGGTGACGCTCATTTTGCTGGGTAGTGACTGAGTCCCACCTTCTCACTGACCCTGAGGGCTAAGGGAGTGGGCACCCGGCCGCACATATCGGGTTGTTACGCAATTTGATCAGAATAAGGAATGGGAAGGGATGTCGGAAGGAAAACATCCAGGCAACATAAATCAGCAAGAGATGCCGGGAAATCAGAAGAGGGGCAGTTGCCATGGAAACAGGAGAAAGGAGCAACACAGTCTATGGTATGTCACAGTGTGCTTTTTCAGTCCAAAGAAAGTGTGGAATTCCGCCTACACGAGCTTGGCATCGCTGTGAGCGCTGGGTGGCCGGAGGCACGGGCAAGTTCAGGCGTCTGTGAACGACCCTGATGGGAGAGACGGCGAGACCCAGATGTTGGTACAATGCTTTGGTCTTTCAGCTTCCAGCTCATCACTGAACAAAAGGTGATCCCTCTGCTAGTCTGCCAGGTACGAGCTCACATTTCACAGATGAGGGACCTGAGGCAGAATCAAGTCAGACAGAGGCGGCAGAGCTGGGATTCGAACCTGGATTGCTTGAGTCAGGACTGCAGGGGGAATTCAAGGTACCCAAAGCAGGCTTCGATAAAATGGGGACTAAAACCAACTTGGGGAGGAAAGGGTTTATTTCAGCTTACACTTCCGGGTAACAGCCCCCCACTGAGGGAAGTCAGGGCAGGGACCCCCAAGAAATGCTGCTTACTGACTTGCTGAGTCTGTCTGGTTCAGCTGCTTCAAGGGCCATCTGCCCAGGCGCACCACCCACAGTGGGCGGGGCCGTCCCACATCAATCATTTGCCAAGGCAGTGAGTGCCCCATTGACACACCCCGGGGCCAGTCTAAGCGCAGCTCAATTGTTCTCTGGTTTGTGTCCAGCAGACAATCAAAACCGAGCAGCGGCTACCCAGGGCAGGGACTGGGGTGAGGCAGAAGTGTGGCTCTCCCCACAGGCAGTGAGTACCTCCGTGTTCCAGGGCCTCAGGGGCGGCGGCTCCTGCCCTCCTTTCCTCCACCTTGCGCCTCAACCGTGAGCTGTGTTCCCACGTGTCTGCCTGGGACATTCTCTCCTTGCCGTGAGTTTGCTCACCAGGAACCTCCACCCTTCATCACCAAAAGTGTCCCCAGGCATCATCTTGGGGTGCTGTTCTCTCAGGGCCCCTCCTGGATGAAGCTCTGACCTTTATTCGGCCCGCTTCCTTTCTGGAACTCCTGGCTCTTGTCTGCTGGGCACCTCTGCCTGGCAGCCGTGTATCTGGGGCCAGAGAGCGGATGGCAAGCCCCACTGGTGGAGTTGGGCCCAGTTACACACCCGAGACCGCCAGGGCTCCGGCCAAGGGTGGTTTAGGAGCAGGATCTGCTGTGTGTGGTATGGGAGCGAGAGGACAGGAACAGAGGGAAGGGGATGGCAGCGGTAGAGCCCGTTAGGAAGTCAGGGCACCTCAGAGTGCAGGCAGCACCAGATGAGGCTGTGGCATGGGATGTCCAAAGCTGATGTGCAGTCCAGGAGGCCTGCCTGTCAGAAGCCGCGTAGCAAGGGGACCGAGGCTGGGTTTTGGTGCCACGGGCCTGGCCTTTGTAACTTGGTGTACCACAAACCAACTAAAATCCTAAAAAGGTGACTCACACCTCCCATCAGGGTGCTGAGGATCAAGCCAGCCAGGGTGTGTCGACTGGTGTCTGGCACGTGCCTCAGGGCACTCGGGGCAAGGCACTGATGGCAGCCTGCAGCTGTTCCCGGTGAAAAGCAAATACGTTTTGGGAAGACACTTGCTGAGAACTAACCCAAACAGGGGCATGTGGAAGAGGACAGAGGCACAGAGGACCTGTGCCGTGTCCAGAGAGACTGCATTCACAGGGGCTGGGGAGCAGACAGGAAGACTCCATGGGCACAGTGCCGGGACACCAGAATGTGATTTAACGATGTGGAAGGCTTTGCTTCCCGAAGACCAGGGTGGACAGCCAGCCGGAACTGGAAAAGGTAACTAAGGGGCCACTGCCCTGTAAGGGAACCCTCAGCTGGATCTGCCCAGGCAGCGTGGCACCATGGAGGCTACCACACAAAGCCTACCCAGCCCTCCGCAGCGACAAAGAACCCCGAACCGCCACTCAATAAGAAGGCACACGCAAATTAACACCTTTTACTGTTTCACATTTTTTTCCCCAGAAAATTTGTAACAAAAATACATGGAATTGGAATTTGAGTTACAGTACATTGTGCGATTACAGAATATAAACAATGAAGACTATTCCTTCTCATGGGGGCAGAACATTCTATTCCACTAAGAGAATCATAACATGATTAGGCACAGTTAATCTACACTGTCGTTCTAATCGCAGAGACTGGCAGACTTGGGAGAAAAATTAAAAAATAAATAAATAAAACTAAAAGGTCGATTTCCGGGGTCCCCCTGACCTTTCTCCTCTTCCTACTGTCTTCATGTAAGCTGACGGTGAGGGAGCCCTGTGGGGCAGCGGAGGTGCTGCTGGCTAGACACTAGGCAAACACGTTCCCTGAGGTGGCCCAGAGTGTTCTGTGGCACCACTCAGTACTGCAGGGACAGACGGGTAGAGGAGAGGGTAAAACGAGGAGCCACAGGACCAGGGCAGGCGGCCTGATGGCTGCCACAGTGGGAAGATGGTGTGAACACAGCCCTCAGCCTGCGCGTTCACAGTCTCGTAACCCAGGAGCTAAAATCACGTGTAAAAACACCAGCAGCAAGCTGCCAGAGTGCCTCTGGGTTCATTCAACAGAAAAAGGAAAAACCATTTGGTTTTTCAGTGAAAATCCTTCACATCCACCTGTGTTCAATAATAATAATAACTTATGTTACGAACAGCTTCCTTACAAAAGTAATTACCTCAGAAGATTTATGTGCTATGTCTGGAAAGAGCTACTGGCCTCTGAATGTATTCTCAGGGGACAGCAGCTTAGAACTAAACCCACCTCACAAAAACAAGAAGTTTAGAGCAAATTAAGCATTTTCCATTGTGAAGAATCGCAGCTCACTCAGACCAACGGACAATAAACTGTATCAAGAAAGACATTTGCTGTTGGTCAGCCTCTGGGCTGGCAACAGTCTACAGTCCTGCAGTGGCCACGCAATGGATTCAGGCGGGCAAGCCAAGCCGCACCTCCCTTCCGAAGCAGCTTCAGCGATGTGCACAGCGGGACACTTGCAAACAGTGGACCATGGTTTTTCTGGTTCTGGACATAAGACTCATGAAAAGAGACAGTGAGTGCTACACAGGTCAGTAAACGATCAGTGTATTTAGTCACAGGGTGACCACTCTACCTCGGGACAAACGTGTGTGGCTTTCCTAAGCCAATTCATCCCCCTTCTACACGACTATGTAGTCCAGCCACGACACGCTTTTAGACGAAAACTGATTGCTAACATTCCCTATCTCTAGTATCATTAACCCCATGGAGAAAAAAGAAAATAGAATTGACATCAGACAGCTGGAAAACAAGATTATTCAACCTAAAGGGGAGGTCGAGCTGAACAGATCCACCCGACAGCTGTTCCGTCACCGCCTACCACTCTGGGCTTGCGGCTGGTGACTTCATGGACGCATCTCCCTGATGCACTGCCGAATGTCTGTCTGAGTCCGTTAAGGTGACCCCAGTGTGACGCTGCAGCCTTCCACCTGCCACCTCCTACCCACGAGATCCCAGGGACCTGGTGGCCTCAGGCCAGCATCTTGGATAGGTGCCGAGAGCCCAAGAGCCTTCCTGAGCTTCCCCTGGATGTGGGCCAGGAAGCAAGGCAGATCTGTAGTCTTGGCAACAGCATCCACACCGGGGCTTAACCTCAGCAGCCAGACTGGAGGATGTCTCCACCAGAACGCTTCGTCACCGACAACGTGGTGAATATCTGCAGGGAAGAGAAGAATTGTCAAACCTGTGAGCAAATGAGTCCCCGGACAGCAGCACATGCAGGGAAATGACCAGGCGTCAGGGAGAACGACCAGGACAAAAGGAGTGTGACAAGGACGTGTCTGGTTCTCCAGAGGATGACAGGAGGGACTGCATTAAAATGAGCGCTTTCGTGCGTGTGCAAACATTCAGTGGTTGGGAAGTACTCACTACTCTTGCTTTGCACACCGGAGAGCTAAGTCCAGCTCATACAGATCAAAGCCCTGGAGAGGACGCGGGCTGCCTAAGGATGAGCTGGAGGGGCCTCAACAAGCTCCTTCTGCAGCAACCTCATTCGGCACCACCCACCCTTCCCTCTTCTTGTTTTCCACAACAGTGCTCCACGTCCCTGTCTGTCCTGTAGCTTGTGGTCACAGCCCAGAGTTGCAGCGAGACCCTGCAGACCCCAGTCCCCTTACAGGCGGCCCACCTTGATGCACGAACATACAACAGCCAGGAAGCTCTGCTGAGTTCCACCTGAGCTTCCCGGTGTCGGGTACCCTGTTCTGTGGGCGGCTCCTGGTGGGCACACGGATACGTGCCATCTCCTCAACTAGACCCTCCTCCTCCAATGACACTTTACTAGAAACTCTGCGTACCCACTGCTCAATTCCTCCCAGCTCCTCTCAGGCAAAAGTTGGTCTTTTGTGAAGTTCTCAGGGTTCACCAGGCCGTCCCTAATGACTCCAGTCACAAAGGTTATACACCTAACAACATGGCAGACTGTTGCTAACTTCTCAGTATTCCCAATGTCAGCACAGCCTAGGGACTTTTAAACCCCAGCCAATAGGCTCGACCTGCCCCGCCGAGCAGAGCCTCCTTAACTGAAGGCCACAGGGTATTTGGAAGTGTACCTGAGGACAAACACGCACTGCATGATACCAAATAATACCTTCCCTGGTTCTCAAAAACTTGGTTCTTAGAACACTAACTTAAGTATTTATCCATTATTTGAGACAGGACCTCACAGTCGTCCAGACTGAGTTCCAGCTCATTCCGAGTACCACTATTCGCCTACGAACCACCATTACTAATCCATGAAGAAAAGGGCACGACATCAAGGCCATCTTGACACACGAACCAAAGCACCTGGGATCAACCAAGCAGCCTTCGGAGAAAGGGTTTCTAATCCCGAGGAGGCCTTTGCTCTGGCTTAACCTTTGCGGCTAAGCCTTTTCCTATCAACCAGAAGCAATGTAAAAATTCAGACTTGAGGGGCTGGAGAGATGGCTCAGAGGTTAAGAGCACCAACTGCTCTTCCAGAGGTCCTGAGTTCAATTCCCAGCACCCACATGGTGGCTCACAACCATCTGTAATGAGATCTGGCGCCCTCTTCTGTATACATAATAAATAAATAAATAAATCTTAAAAAAAAAATTCAGACTTGAGTACTTCCAGGCCAATTCCTAAAATATGAAAATTCACATTCAAAAGCAGGCAATTATAATAGGGGATTCATCTTTGTTAGCAGGGATGTACAGTCCCCGAAGTAGTCACATCCCTTTTGTAATTCCAGAAAAAAGTACGTTCACACTGAATTTCGAGAGGCTCATTAGCACCCTTACATTCCATGCTGACACACTGTGAGCCAGCCCAACTGCTTCTGAAAAGGAACGCAATTCCTTTGTTTAAAAAACGTGCGTTACGGATGGGGACAATGTGTGATAATGAAAATAGCTGTTAGGATAACAGTACTGTGCACAATTTAAGACTCCATCAGACGAGCTCTTCCCAGTCTTTACCATGGGAGACAAGGAATGAGCAGAGAATATATTTAAACAAACTCTTGGCTCCTGACACCTGCAAGTTTACATTTCGTTTCTTGGGGTGTAGAAGGATTCCGAAAGAGGTTTGGGAAAGAACTAACCCATCGAGGAGTGGGAGCATTTAACAAAAAGAGCTGTTACTTCTTTTCCTGTACTGGCGGAATGCTACAGAAGAGGAAGCCAGCCGCCACTGACGACAGACCCACGGCAAGACGGGAGGGTCCATTTTCCAGAGATGTCAACTCTTGTACCACTGCTTTAGAACTTTTGCCAAGATTCCTGTCTGTGAAAAACGACCGTGGAGGGCAGCGCAGACACCAGAGGAAGTGCTCGGACACTCCCACAGGGACACGGGGGTCTCGCCCAGACACTCCCACCGGGACACGGGGGTCTCGCCCGGGTTCAGCTGGGCCCCCCAGTTCCACCCTCTCTTTAGAACAGGAGTGTGGTGAACATTAAAAACAAACAAAGATCTTGATGCATTTTAAGATGGCCTTGGTTGTTTTGTTTTCTGGAAACAAGGTCTCACTGTGTGTGGCTTAAGCTGGGCTCGGCATCCCCGTTTCCTTCTCTCACCCTGACGAAGCCTGTGCTGCCGCAGCCAGCCTCATTTAAGACATTAGACACTTTAAAGGGAACTTTCTGGAAGCTTTCTGTGTTAGCTTTCCCCCCACAAGTGAAGTCGCTTAGCTGGAATCACTCGGGCATGGCTGACCCTCCAGGCCCTGGGCTTCTCCAAGACCTCCAGTCAGAACAAGAACGGTTTCCTACAGAAATTCCAGAAGGAAATTGTATCGCCTAAAGATGAAGTGTCAACTGGAGAATCTTTCGTATCTGCAGTAACTACTCCTGAGGTAAACAGTGAACAATGCTGTCTTCTCCTGGGTTCCCTCACGTGGCAGCAGGCAGAGTTCACTTAGTGTTAACTGCAAGGTTACCAACGGCTCGGGTGCCATGGCCATTTCAGAACACTTCACGCTAACTCAGGACTGGTTTCTATTACCATGATTTCTATGTCCATGGGCTGACATTTGTAAAATTCAACTAAACGCATTAGGAAAATGAAATTTTAAAAGGCATGTCAACTAGGGTGTGTAAACGGTCAAACGGCTCAAGTTTCTGACCCTTCTCTTCATTTCTAGCCCTTTCTGTCGCAGGCCAGCAGCAACCATCCCGGGGACCACACCGGGCAGCACTCCAGACAGCAAGTGTCTGGACCCTGCCTCCCAGCTCCCCGAGTCAGCCCAGCCTTCAGCAGAGAAGCACCCCCGGGAGCCACACTCCACTTCTAGATCAAGCCCCTTCCCCGGAAAAGATTTCTGCAGGCAGGAAAGCCTTGGATTTGCCAAAATTCTAATTTCTCATCAAGCAGAGTTCACAGGCAAGGTTGACAAGACAACAAAAACCTCCGGTCAAGCTGCTCTTCTGGGTGGGAAGGACCCGGGGGAAGAGCCGCCTGGTCAGCCGGTGCAGTGTCAAATGTTCCGTCCACGCTTTGCCACGGCCTGGCTGTGGGGACCACACTGGACACGTTCCTACTTTAGCACACTTGGCTGCAAGCCAAGCTGAGGAGCAGAGATGTGCCAGACTTCCCTGAGAAGCTGTTGCTGACTGAGATCACAGCTCAGACAACCGTGGGCCAAGTCCTGTGACCTGTCCTCAGTGTCACTGCCTGTCACCAGGAGATGCTGCCCTCAACTTCCTGAGGAAAGGGAGAGAAAAGCTAACCCAGGAGAGCATGGTACCCAGCACAGAGTAGGCCCTCGTGCAGGCAGTGGGGGGTCACGGTCAGTGTCTCCACGCTTCCACGGTCACCTCCCCTCCCCTCTCCCTTAACACCCATGTTCTCCTCAGTTCACCTCCCACAGTGTAACAGAAGCGGGCTGGCGAAGGTGGAGATGGAGGAGACACGGCCAGAATGGTGGGGGATAGATTTCTGTTGTTTTCTTTTTTAAAAAATATTTTCATGATTTATTTATTTTTATCACCTAAAAATTGTTTATGTGTATGTGTGAGCAAATGCCAAGTGTGTGCAGGTGTCCTAAGGTCCCCAGAGTGGAGTCACTGGTGGTTGTGAAGCCCCTGACGTGGGTGCTGGGGATGAACTCAGGCTCTCTGCAAAAGGGTCTAAACTCTTAACTGCCAGGTCATCTCGGCAGCCTGATTTCTGTGTTCCCACATAAGCCTGTTCATGGTACTGTTAACTTGCTCTTAAAAACCAAAATTCACCAACATCTTCCCCATGCAGGCAGTCTGCCATTGCCCTGAATAAAAGATACGGCCAAAGAGTATTAACCAAAACCGGGTGGTAGTGGTGCACGCCTCCAATCCTACTCAGGAGGCGGATATCTGAGTTTGAGGCCAGCCTGGTCTACAGAGTGAGTTCCAGGACAGCCAGGACTACACAGAGAAACCCTGTCCCGAAAAACCAAATAAACAAATAAACAAATAGTTTTAATCTGGATTCTGAAGTCTTTATGATTTGCAGAATAGGTTTTTGTTTTTTTTAAATAACAAACAGCAGCTTCAATGACTCATGCTCCACCTCTCTGCTGTGCCTGTTCAGAGAAACAGGTTAGCAGTTTAGTTTTCAGTCATCTGGAGGAGGAACCCATTTCTAATGACAGAGAGGCAGAGCAAACAGAAGCTCAGTGTTTTTGTTTGTTTTAAAGATGGGTCTTTAGCCTATTGTTGTAGAATATTATTTTAAGATGTGTTACATTTGTTTATGCTGTGGAACATTTGTTTAATGATGCAGAGATGTGTTGTATTCTTTCATGTTGCATCTGTGAAGCCGTGTTGCTATGCCTGTCTGAAACACCTGATGGTCTAATAAAGAGCTGAACGGCCAATAGCAGGGCAGGAGAAAGGATAGGCGGGGCTGGCAGGCAGAGAGGATATATAGAAGGAGAAACCTGGGAAGAGAGATCTAGAAGCAAGACAGATCAAGGAGCAAGAAAGGAAAAGAGGACACCAGGGGCCAGGGGCCAGCTACCAGCCAGCCACCCAGCCACCTACAGAGTAAGAGTGAATGTAAGATACAGAGAAGTAAGAAAAGGAAAAAGCCCAGAGGCAAAAGACAGATGGGATAATTTAAGAAAAGATGACAAGAAACAAGCTAAGCTAAGGCCAGGCATTTATACGAGAGAATAAGCCTCTGTGTGTATTTATTGGGGAGCTGGGTGGCGGCCCCCTAAAAGAACAAAGCACCAAAAGTAAAAAAACAAAACAAAACCCAAACCAGCCTATTCTGTGCACAAATTCACTTTGTAGCTGAGAATGACTTTGAACTTTTGAGTCTCCTGCTTCCAGTTAAGTACTAGGATCACAGGGGTATGCTGCCACGTCCAGTTAAGTGCTGGGATTGAACCAAGGGCCTTATGTATACTGAGGCAAGCGCTCTACCAAGTCACACCCAAGCCATCTGTGTGTATTGTGTGTGTGTGTGTGTGTGTGTGTGCATGCACACTCAACTTCAGGTGTCTTCTGTTGCTTTCCACCTTATATTTTTAGATGGTCTCTCACTGAACCTGCTTCCAGGATCCACCTGTCTCCATTCCCTGAGCCTTTGACAACCACACCCCACCTCCGTCCTGGTCACGGAGGCATGCCACCACACCAGAGTGCACTTTACCCACTGAGCCATTTCCTCAGCCTCTCCCTTCTGTCTTCTCAAAGCTGACATTTCATATGTTCAACAAAGCGTTCAGTTGTACGAGCACAACTGTTAACAGTGACCAGCCGTCATGAGCTGCAGAATACGATCCAGGAAGAGCGCGCACACACACACACACACACACACACACACACACCTCCTGGGAACACACACCAGCACACACACACACACCCCTCCTGCGAGCACACACCAGCACACACACACACACACACACACACCTCCTGCGAGCACACACCAGCACACACATACATACATACACACACACACACACACACACACACACCCCTCCTGCGAGCACACACCAGCACAACACACGGCTATAAAGCTGCCGTTATCAGCCCCCACCCACACCACTGAGTTCTTCCACTCCACGCTCGGCTTATGATCCCTACACAGCAACAGTACGCTAGCCTGGAGAGCCAGACAGTGAGCCAACACTGACACCCAGAGGCCCACACCAGGCAGTTCCAGTTTCACTGACATCTGCTCAGTGTCGTCAAAGCACCACATCCCAGCATCACCCCCGGATACCCACAAGCTCAGAAGCAGACACCATCTTTAGCTTTGAGACTTTCCCAGACAACTAACACAGAAGGTAAATCATCACCATGGATATACTTCAGGACATACAGGAATAAAAGTTGTGAAAAGTTTTTTTTGTTTTTTCTTCTTTTGAGACAGGGTCTCACTATATAGCCCTGGCTAGCCTGGAGCTTGCTATGTAGACCAAGCTAGCCTTCAACCCACACAGATCTGACTGCCTTGGAGTCCCAAATACTGTAATTAAAGGTGTGTGCCACCATGATCGTGGATAAATTAAAGATTTAAGGCCAGTTTCTCTAAACATTCTCAACAATTTTCTATCCATCTGCGAGGTAGAAGTCTCTAGTCTACACGGCAGTGGGAAATATGAAGAAGGAGAGCCCCAGTCTAGAAGGCAAGCCTCTGTGGAGGCTTTATCAATCCCTGCCACAGGTCTGGTACAGAGCAGCTGAAATGCTGGAAGAACGCCAGCGAGCCCGAGGCCTGCCGCTCTGAGTGGCAGATGCGGGCATTTTTTAACGGAGCCGGGAAGTGCGCGTGCCTCACCTCCGCGCAGACAGGGTGGATGCCAATAGTGCTGTCCAGCTGCTGCTTGGTCATCCCACACTTGAGCGCAGCCGCGAAGCCCTGCGTCACTTCTCCAGCGTTCGGGCCCAGCACATGAAAGCCCACGACCCGCTCCTAAGATGCAAAATAAAGTGAGACAGGTAAGTCGGTTTCTCCCTTCCCTCCTCACCGCCTGGGGTACCTCCCCACAGAGTTGTAAGAGGCCCCTCACAGAAATGGCTGCCCTGCACCGTTAAAGCCCAACTGTGTGCCGTGGAGGGGGATGACTTCGACCGAACAGTAGAAGGACCAGGCTCAGTTTCCTGAGGAGGACTCTTAATTAAATCACAAAGCATTGTGTAATGTGTAGATATGTGTAGATCCACAGCAAACAAACAAAAACTGTGACAGTCTCAAGAGACTCCCACCCACTTCAGAAGACGTGTGAAGGAATAAACCAAAAGCACGCCAGCGGGAAGTGACGGTCACTGGCATGGCTGCTACACAGGCTGGAATCTAAGAGCTCTGCCGTTAGCTAGGGAAATGACTGGACTGTTTCCTCACGCACAGAAAGGGCAGGAGGAGCAGGTAAGGCTTATCAGTGTTCACGGATGTGCTGACCAATCGGCACACATGAACACAGATCCTGGGGTGCACGAGCATCCGGGAAGTGGAGCTGCTGCGGACTGCATGAACCGTGCCGAGCTCCGACAGCCCAACGCTGGGGCTCACTGGCCCGTGCAGTGAGCACTCTGTGTGTGAGTTTTCAACGTTTCATATGTAAAACCAAGGACATTCAGTCACCGTGAAGTCAGGGGACATTAAGACACATTATGTCTTAACAACTTATGACCAAAGAGATAAAGAAAATGACATGTAATTGTTCCTTAAGCCAACGGCATAGTTCATTAGAGGTAAGTTACTCTGCTGTATTCATTTACTAAACACTGCCTCGATGACGTTTGAGTCCAACGCAATGTCCCTAAAACTCTGGACTCAGAAACAAAAAATCTGTAACTCTCTCACTTAAAACAGTAGTTTAAAACAAAATATGCGTCTTCATTACAGGCATATCCTAAGATTATTTTTTTAATAATCTAAACAAGCTCCTTGAGTATTCAGCATAAGGTTTTAGCTTTCTTCATATTTTTCCTGAAGGGATTTTTTAAGGTCATGTGCTGGCTACATTGAAAAAATTCAGTTTCTGATGCACTATTTAAAGAGAGCATGTGTTCTGAGATATAACACACAATTCTTACTGTGTGGTAATGGTCCAAAAGCTTGAAAAACACGAATGTACCTCACATTGTGGGTCTGGAGTTGGCCTGAGGCTAGGTCACCACTGTAGTCGTGTGTCTGAATCTCCATCGGGAGCCCAGCTGAGCGAGGCCCTCCCACGATCATAGCTCTCTACAGTGCCCCCACTGAGGACCAAAGTGGCCGCCCGCCCGCCTGGGGTTTGGAGTTTTCTTGGAGGGGGGGGGGCCTGGCTATTTGTTCTTTTAGGGAGCAGAGACTTCACTGTTCTTCATTTATCACAGAAAAGACCTAAGTGTCCCCCGACTTCCTTCACTGGGGTGTGCTCTGACCGCCTGCAGAGGGGCCTGTACCAGGAAACAGAGTGGACAGCAAGGACAAGAGCCGAGACCCTGCCACAAACGGTGCCCCGGGGACTCCACCCGGGGGAGTGCCAATGGCACACACATCTCAGGGTGAAAACTGGATCAAGAGCTAAACATCGCCGCAGGAGCATCACCGCACTTACGTTGTCTTTAAGATTACAGATTACTTTTGCATAACATTTGTTGTTGTCTCGGGATGGGACCGTCCACTCCAACGGCCAAAAGAAGCTGTGGTAAACCTGGGAAGACACAAGCGCAGTGTGGACCGTTACCTTCAGCAGGCCGTCGCCAAGCCGTGGGGGGGCGGCTGCTTCAATATCAGCGGTTATTTGAGGAACAATACAGTTTGTAAGTAAATGTGACCTGGTCAAAAGGCAACTTGACCCTGGAGCACACCAGTTTGGGAGGCTAGCGGCCAGCAAAGAACCAGCGTTCATGTACGGTCTACCCACCCGCCCCCGATGTTGGGCTTCTGTGAGTAGTGGGGATTTGAACACACGCACTGATTATTTAGTTCCTGAATTCTTTTTGATAGACAGTCTAGCCTCCAATAATAATTACAGAAATGGACAATGCTCAGTAGTATGAGCGGCACTGGTGGTCTTCCAGAGGACCAGGGCTCAATTCCCCGCCATCTACCTGGCAGTTCACAACCATGTCTAACTCTCATTCCAAAGACCTCCAAGGTATACATGTGGTACAGAGATACATGCAGGCAAAACACGCATACACACGGAACAAAAATAAATAGACCCTTAAAAAATAAATTTAAAAAATAATAAAATGCTCACTAATCTATTTTTAATTGTAGTTTTCTATACATTTGAAACCACCTTGAATTTTTAAAAAAAAGGAAAAGGAGAACTCACTTCAATATTTTCTTCCCCAAATTTCTCAATAGCTTTTTCTTCAGACAGGCCACAACAGCCATACTCCAAAGGAGTAAACACAGTCGTGGGAACTTTTTCATAGTCACACTGTTTCAAATGGAGAAAAAAATAAAAGAGAATTAGGAGAGAGAAAATGACGACAGAAAACACGGTCTCAGTGGGCGGCAGCACGAAGCTCACCTTGACAGTGGAGCCTCCGTACAGCCTCTGAGCCAGCAGTCTCCCCGCCTGGATGGCCACAGGCGTCAGCTCCAGCTTCCCCTCCAGGATGTCACCGATGGCGTAGATGTAAGGCACGTTGGTCTGCTCTTCATCCGTGACGGGTATCTTTCCAGTCCTGCAACCATCAACTGCCACCATTAGTGAAGCTGTTAAGACTACGTCCTCTTCCTCCCCAGAAGAACCCGCTCTAATAGCTAAAAACAAAACCGTGCACAGGAATCAGAGCGCTCAGGGGAAACCCTGGCCACTGCTTTAAAAATCAACTAGGAAAAGTATTCTTAAAAACAAACCAAAAAAATCCCTTTAACACAGTGGTTAAGAATGGAGTCCTAACTAAGACCAGCCCCACGCCCGCCCGCCCACCGATTTGGCTGAAAGAAAAGCTTTCAGTGCTGAAGTACTCAGTACTGAGTACACAGTGCTCAGTACTCAGGGCATTAGCGTTAAAAAGCCCAGGCAGAGCGAAGCAGAGGTAACTGCGCCATGTTGCCTCCTTACTTTTCATTTATCTTCACGCCCACGGTCTCTAAGCCTATGGTTCTTGTACAGGAATCTCTTCCTACCGCCAGCAACACCTGAAAAAATAACAAACTGTTAACGAAGATGCTGCATAAGCCACTTAACCCCAGACCCGGAAAACACATTCTTAACAAATTCAAGAGTGTAAGTAAATTAAAATCTTTCACTTTTTAAAGTCTTTTGAACAGACACAGCAAACATCCCTTGGCATTCCTTAAAAGAAAAGGAGCTGCTGTCTTATTGAAGCTGACAAACTCAAAACGAGGAGCTCAGTCCGTGGTCAATTACTTCCTAAGTGACAGTCTGGGGAGACGAATGGGAAGACCACGGACAGAGAAAGTCACTCATGAACAGCTCCAGTCTGTTTGTGGCCACGCGGCACACAGCCTACTGAGTGACAGAGGAGATGGCTGAAGCCATCCTTGTGTCCCAGTGATTCCAATATCAGTGACTGCGATGTCTCAGCATGGGCAAAGATGGGGCATTTTAGAAAGAGGGGGGTCATTTGAAATATACAACAGACACCCAGCAAGGACGCCGCCTGACCTGGGCCCATGCCTTACTGTGTTAAATTCGTCTTCAATGGTCTCTTCACTGGTGGTGGACTGAGCAGTCACCCTGAGTCGGCCTGGTGTCCCTGCTTCAATTTGTTCAACCTATAAAAGTCATCAAGGCTTGCTCTTAGATAGAGACATGGACAAAGGGAACAAGGTTCATCCTCATGACACATAACTCAGCCCTGCTAGGGTTCTTACATCCATCTCCCTCACGTGGCAACATCAGGATGATCAACTTACACTGTCTACTTACAGGCCCTTTCTCAAATATTCTTTTTTTTAAAAGATTTATTTATTTATTATGTATACAGAAGAGGGTGCCAGATCTTATTACAGATGGTTGTGAGCCACCATGTGGGTGCTGGGAATTGAACTTAGGACCTCTGGAAGAGCAGTCGGTGCTCTTCACCTCTGAGCCATCTCTCCAGCCCAAATATTCTTAAACAGAGAAATGCAGAGAAAATTGGGAGAGAAGAAGAAAGTAGAGAAGGCACAGGACAGTCCCTAAGATGGACCATCATCTACTGCCGTCTCCAGGTTAATAATCAATCTGAGAGCCACCACCATAATTCGAGAGCACCCTCTTGGCTGCCAATGTTCAGCTTTCATTGACAAAGAATAGTGACGTATGGGAGGATTAAAACAGTGAGAAAGCGCTAAAAATCACAGTGGAAAAGACGTGTTTAAGAAGTTCAGCAGCAGCTGTGGATACAAGGCAGGAGTGAGAAGCCTCCTGCATCAGCAGGTGAATGAGCATCCCCAGATGTTCACAGATGTGCACAGATGTGTCTGACAACCCAGAGAGGCTAAGGGCACCAGACACCACTGGACAGTCCACCAGCTCTCCAAAGGGTTCTCGACCTCTTGAACATGGACACTTTCAGGAAGGTGCTACATTTCAGAAAAGCAAACACTTCCCACAGTTGTCTCCTAATCACAGCTCTAATGCAAATAAGGGCTACACCTGTTCCCTGAAGCCAGCTAGATCAGGGGTTCTCAACCTTCTTAATGCTGAGACCTTTTAGTACAGTTCCTCATGTTGTGGTGACCCCCAACCATAACATATTTGTTGCTACTGTTAAGAACTGTAGCCGGGCGGTGGTGGCGCACGCCTTTAATTCCAGCACTCGGGAGGCAGAGCCAGGCGGATCTCTGTGAGTTCGAGGCCAGCCTGGGCTACCAAGTGAGTTCCAGGAAAGGCGCAAAGCTACACAGAGAAACCCTGTCTTGAAAAACCAAAAAAAAAAAAAAAAAAAAGAACTGTAACGCAAATATCTGTTTTCTAGTGGTCTTAGGTGACCCCTGTCAAAAGGTCATTTGACACCCTCCCAGGGGTCATGACCCACAGGTTGAAAAATGCAGAGAAGCAGCATGCTGTACTGGTAACTCCCAGGAAACCCAAAGCTCAGCTCTCGCAGCGGGTTGGACAGGAACTCTGGACTTCCTCTATGTCACACTGTGCTCTACCTCCTTAGACACATTAGCTAGTACCACCCTCTCAGGCAATATGGAGACGCTGCCATTCTTCTCAGTGGACAGAAGAAACTAAGCTTGGGGAGGTTAAGTAATTCCCCCTAAGTCGTAGGATAACAACCTGACAGATTTTTGACAAGTGAGTCTGGTTTCAAAATGTGCATCATGTCAACACTGAGATTCAGTCATACAAAGTTAATTCACTGAGAGAAAAACAACCCACCCAGCATTTTAACCTTTACCAAAGCCAAGCCCCTTTGCCCTGCCCTAGAAGAAACTGCCAGTTTGAGATGCTAAGTGATGGATTTGACCTTGTGGCATGTGTGCATGTGTATTAATATAGACTGAACCCAGAGCCTACTGCTTACTAGGCACACGCTCAACCACTGAGCTACGCCCCAACCCAGTTCTATCTCTCTTCTATGGTAATGGTAACAAGTCAGAGACATAACGTGGTGTATTCCAGAACCTTTGAGCAGAGATGAAATGGAATGGGAGGACTCAGCCCAGGGACCACCTTGGTCTAGTGTGTAGGTGTGTGCACACAGAGCTCTAGTGATTACTGGTGTGTAAGGAGCGTGGTATCGAGGCAGCAGTCACGCACACGCTCAGCATCCACACAGTACTCCTAATGGTTTATAATGTTCACAGGACTGCTTCTGCCCCCAGTCCCGCCTTTATCCTTCACGTGACTACAAAACCCACAACCACAGAAAACCCACTCACTTTAATTGGAACAAACTGCCTTATAAACTTGATGCCATGTTCTTCCATGTGTTCACCGATTTTGTTGGCCATGTCCTGGTCAAATCCTCTAAGGAGAATGGACCGCACCATCACAGTGACATCCAAGCCGATACCAGCGAGAAATCCTGCACACTCCAAAGCAACATAGGACGCTCCAACCACTAGGGTCTTACCCGGGCAGTAAGGCAAGGAGAAAAGATCATCACTGGAAAAGAGGAGAAAAAGGAGAGGGAAATGTTCACATATGGGTAATGATGCAGTATTTTCCACTTTCCTAAGAATATGGAACTTAATATTATAAACATCTTGTAAGACGCTACACATATAATGTGAGAAAAGTCTAAAAGGTCTTTATACTACTCTTTGTTGGAAATACCCAGCCAGTTTTCAAATATGCTAGTGGCTAAATATAGCCAATAGTGTAACTTCTGCTATGAGATCCCACAGCCATTTTGTGCCCTCCAGAAAACATTATTCATGTGCAAAATCAAACCACTGATCTACCACTCAGTTTCATTCCTGGGTGGGTTTTACTTCTTACCTGGAACACCCAGTATCAAGAATGGGAAGAAAACTTTGAAAATCTTTTGGTAATATAAAAAGTAATAAAATTTTAACTCAACAAAAATCTTATAGTTGAGTTAGAAATACAACAGATAAGAGATCATAAAATCAGCCAGGCAGTGGTGGCGAACGCCTTTAATTCCAGCACTCAAGAGGCAGAAGCAGGTGGATCTCTGTAAGGCCAGCCTGGTCTACAATAGTGAGTTCCAGAACAGCCAGAGCTACACAAAGAAACCCGTCTGGGGGGGGGGGCAAACAAATAAAAGAGGGAAGGAGGGAGAGAGAGAGAGAGAGATCATAAAATCATGGTAAGAAAATGAGGTTAAAAAAAATCTTATAATAAATCAGGGACGTGATAGTACATGCCTTTAATCCCAGCCCTTAGGAGGCAGAGGCAAGAGGATCTTTGAATTTGAGACCAGCCTGATCTATATAGAAAGACACTGTCTCAAAAAACAAACTAAGAAAAAAAAAAGAAAGAAAGAAAGAAAGAGAGAGAGGAAAAGAAAACCAAAATCCCATGAGGCTAGCTGGGTAAGGGGGTGCATGATTGTAACCCCAGCACTGGGTCGGGAGGATCATGGATTCAGGGTTGTCCTCAGCTACATACTGAGTTGGAGGCTTGTCTGGGCTACACAATGCCCTACCTTAACCAATTTCCAGCCCATCACTACCAAAATGCTGAGTTGTCGGCCACAGTGGCACATGCCTGTAGTCTCAGCTTCTCAGGATGCTGAGGCAGGAAGACCATTGGAGCCCAGGAATTCAAGATCAGCCCAGAAAACAGTGAAACCCTAATTCTAGTAAAATAAAAATAGGAAGGGAGCCTGAACGTCTGTTCGCACATCAAAACTCCTGCTAAATTCTTCCCAAATGTGCCTGTATCAACGGCTTTTCAATAGATGGTTAGGTCATACAGGTCCGGCTCTCATGAACGGATAGGAGCCTATAAAGAACCCCACAGAGAGGCTATCATTCTTTCCACCACACAAGGACACCGTAGGAGGGTGCCATCTATGAACTGGGAAATCGGTCGGGAGTCTCCACAACTGTGAGGTTTGTCCTTAGAGGCCCCCGTTAGTCACTGTGTCACAAGGGCCCAGACAGACTCAGCACAGCAGACCACACCTTCCAGGGAGTAGGTACAGAAACATCAGAGCTGCCCCGGCTCGGGGCACAAGGGACTCCTACTTCTAGAAGAAGGAAACCGCACGTAAGGCAGTTAAATACAACCAGGAAAAAGCATCCAAGAAGGGCGAGATTGGCAATGTGTCCTAACGACTTTGTAACTTAAAACTCGAGTTAACAGTGATGGAAGTGTTATCCCTGGACGGGCAAAATCCTTTTTCTTGACATGTTTTCGAAGGTCCTTCTACAGTATACTGAAGCCACCAGAGGAGCCGGGTAGCGGGAGCCAAGGCCTCATAAACCTCTGTGGATGGCCATTAGAGCTAACCCTTTCAGCTTGTACTTCTCTACTGTTAACAAGGACATGATCCTTGCTTAGCAAAAAATAAACCTACACACAACCACACTTACTGTACAAAACGTTCCTGAATACCCACCTGGTTTTTAAATACATAGAAATAATTTCAAGTGCAAACAGCAAAGTCCATCTATCTACGTTATGTTGCCAGTGTGTGACGTGTCAACTGCAAGGCAGGAGACCAAGGCTTGCAGCTTTCAATTTTAAAACAAATGTCAGCCCCTTCTTCCTTCCAGTCCCCAAGGACAAAACATGGCAAATAATTCCCTCCTAAGTCCTGGCAATGAACTAGGTGGGTTTAAAGGACAAGCAGAAGGGGGCTGGAGAGATGGCTCAGCAGATAAGAGCACCAGCTGCTCTTCCAGAGGTCCTGAGTTCAATTCCCAGGACCCACATGATGGCTCACAACCATCTGTAATGAGATCTGGCGCCCTCTTCCGGTCTGCAATCATGCATGTAGGCAGAACACTGTATACATAATAAATAAATAAAATCTTAAAAAAAGAAAAAGAGAAGAAAAGCAGCAGGAGGCCCTGTGCCTGCTCCCCACCTGCTGATGCAATACTCTTTGTCTCCAGGGATGCCCAGGTAGCGTGGCCTTTCACCCGTGGCGATGAGAAACCGCTCTGCTGAATAGATTTTCTCTTTTCCTTTGTTGTTTGTTGCCTGCAAAGGAAATAATGTCAGTTCCAGTACAGGACTATCCCCCAGAACCTCAGAGTTGGTAAAGGACTATCCCCCAGAACCTCAGAGTTGGTAAAGGACTATCCCCCAGAACCTCAAAGCTGGTAAAGGACTATCCCCCAGAACCTCAAAGCTGGTAAAGGACTATCCCCCAGAACCTCAGAGTTGGTACAGGACTATCCCCCAGAACCTCAGAGTTGGTAAAGGACTATCCCCCAGAACCTCAGAGTTGGTAAAGGACTATCCCCCAGAACCTCAGAGTTGGTACAGGACTATCCCCCAGAACCTCAGAGTTGGTAAAGGACTATCCCCCAGAACCTCAGAGTTGGTAAAGGACTATCCCCCAGAACCTCAGAGTTGGTAAAGGACTATCCCCCAGAACCTCAAAGCTGGTAAAGGGCTATCCCCCAGAACCTCAGAGTTGGTAAAGGACTATCCCCCAGAACCTCAGAGTTGGTAAAGGACTATCCCCCAGAACCTCAAAGCTGGTAAAGGGCACTCAGATGATGTCTCCCTCAGTCCTCATAACTACAGAAGAGGCATTAAAGGCTGAGCAGATAAAGGCCCGCCTTAAGGAATAATGCCAGCAAGTGACAGAGGCATGCCTCAAATTCAGGAAATCTGGCCTAGGGAGGACCTTGACATGCCACCACCCCACAGAAGGCCCCATGAGCTGTGACAGTAACCAAACAGGACAACCCAGGTCACAGCAGCCTTAACTTTGACACTTTGACTTCTTTAAACACATATTAGACATGATTTTCTCTGCCCACACCAATGAAAACTGTTTTGAAAAAGCAGGGGAGGAGAATAGAATGTAGCTTTACACTTACCTTAATCTTGTGGGGACCAATGAATGTCCCGTAAGCGTTCTCATAGACGACCTTTTTCTCCCGAAGAGCTACTCGGTAGCCCCAGTTCAGCGAGCCGATGTAATTCTGCACGGATTCCGTCATTTTCTCCCAGTCATGCTTAACTGCACAAGAGAGGAAACACTCAGTCCTCCAAACTGTCCCGAGGCCTCCTCTGCAGATTCTCACCTGGAGCTGGGCAGTTTCAACCCAGAACAAGCTTTCTCATGTTCAGGACCCAAAACCACAAACTCTCTTCTCCTTCACTGAGATGTGAACTGATAGATGACTTTGGATTGTAAACACTGATGTGTGGGGAAGAGGGTGTCATTAAGGCTCAGGACCACATCCGCAACAAACTGAAAGATTCTGTTACAGGCAGGTGCGGAGCTACTACATTGGTAACAGCACACATCTCAAGCTATTTTCACGATATGAAAACAGCAGAGCGGTTGCCACAGAAACTATGTAAGGCCCCCCAACATCTCAAACAGTTGCTTTATCTGCAAGTTTACTGGTTCCTTTCAAGTTTCCAGACAACCTGAAATCCCACTGTCCTCCAATCCTCACCTGGAAAAAGGAAAATTTTCTATTCTGTAAATAAATTAATCCTTTGACTCAAGACACTAAATACTCGATTTCAAATTGCCAACTGATAAAAACAATCTCTTCTGACAGGCACATGCCTGTACCAGCGCTTAAGAGGGCAGTTGAGCCACCCAGTGTGTCCCAGGCCAGCCTGGGCTACAGAGTAAAGCTTCTGTCTTAAAAAAAAAAAAAAAAAAAAAAAAAAGGCTCTAATCCCAGCACTCAGGAAACAGACAGAAGCAGGCAGATCTGTGTGTTTGAGGCTAGCCTGGTCTACAAAGTAAGTCCCAGGACAGCCAGGGCTATACAGAGAAACCCTGTCTCAAAAAAATCAACCTCCAGCTGTTGGTTAATGATTGTTACTAATGACTTGAACAAGATAACGGTACAGATAAAATACACTCGGGGCACAGGGAGGAGACAAGCCCCAGGGAGGCTGTGGTTTAAGTAGAAACAACCTGAAAAGTGGCTTCTCTCAAGAAAGAGTCTACCACACACCAGCCAGGCAGCCCGGCCACCGAGCACACGGTGAAGCCAGGTCTTAACGCCTGCTTCTTGGAGACCACACAAATCTTGATAAACCACAGACACGCCGCCATTCACACCGCATACAATGTTAGAACAAGAGCCAGCGTTACAAGATCAGGTCATGTCAGGGGCTTGGGCACCAAGATACTAGATACTTGGGGGCGGGGATGCTGTAGGAAGCCTGGAAAGCCTGCCTGGCTGGCCTCTGTCCACCAGAAATGGAACAGGACAGTACCTATCTTGCCCCATGTGCCAATCATCCAACTATAATAACTACCTATGTTTTACCAACCTCTGTTGCTAGGTGGGTTGAGTTTGGTTTGATTTATTTTTTAAGCACTGCATTTTAAGGAAATCTAGTAGATAACAGACTTGTCACAATGCGAGCAGGTGACAGAGGCAAGCCTCAAACCCAGGGAAGTCATCACTAGTCACATGATGTAGGGATGCAGCTGTCACTCAATGCCCCAAAGCCAGTGGTTCGAACTCTCACTCAATGCATTCATTACAACTAAGTTCTGTCCACGGCCCTGAGCGTCAGTCACAGCACCCCAGAAGTTCCGAGTTCAAGAAATGCTTCTGAAATTTTTCAAAGGATAGCTCTGGGCTAACCCAGGCTAATAGCAGAACTCATCTCAGAACACAGAACTCATCTCAGAACAAAGTTCCAGGTATTTAGATGGTGGGTCGCAAGGCCACAGCTCACAGCCGCTTCTTTTCTCCCATACCTGTGTCCTCGACTTTCCATCCATAGTTGCGGGAGTCTTTTAGGGCTTGTCCTAGCAAAGCCGCCTGGTGCATCAGCTTTTTAGGTATGCACCCCACGTTCACACATGTTCCTCCAAGACCTGCAACACCAGAGAAGTCAGTTCATACCCACTTCAGGGCCTTCAAAGAAGCCAAAGATTAAGATGTAATGAGACACTATTACTATTACTATTATTATTATTATTATTGCTTAGTGTGGCCAACACTGTTAAAGTCTGTTCCCAAGTCTCCTGGCATTTCTAAGGTCATAGAGCCTATGTACAGAGGACAGTTGTCATCTCAAAACAAAACAGACAGATTTCCAGTTTCTCTAACTTCCAGGTTCAATTCCAGATTGACAGCGGCACAAAAACTGAAATTTTATTATGTGTGTAACGCCATACTTGCTACTAAATCCGCACACAGAAATAAAGAAGAGGTTGTTATACTAAGCATGGTTATGTGCAGATCTGAAAATATGCATAAAATTTGGTGTCTATGTGAGTTTTTGAGGAAGCAGCCTATAGTTTTCACTGATTCTCCAAAGAACTCTATGTTAAAACTCCTCTCTCGAAAAACAGTCACCTCTAAGCTGAGAGAACAGTGTGATCACTTTATTCTATCAGAACAAAATGCAGGCGGGGGGGAGGTGGCTATGGAGCTCACAGTTCAAAGGCACGTCCTCTGAGGAGAATACCACCACAGAATCACCATGGGTCCTAACTCCACGGGTCAGGGAATGAATCCAGCACCAAGATCCGCACCCCTGGAGTGTGGAACACCAATCACGTGCTGGCTGGATGAGTTAATAGGCTGCGATGCCACTGTGTCTGGCTACACTACCACCTGCTACTGCTAATGCAAGGAGCCGCGTCATCTTTATAAAGCGTACTCGTCATTTCTCTCAATGAGCCCATTATCTGCCTTTGTTGGTCCAAGTCCTCAACCTGGCCAAGGAAGTGCTGTGGTTTGACCTGCCTTCCTTTCCACTTTTACTTCTTATTATGTCCAGCTCCCACTACCCAACTATACCCCCAAAGGACTCTTACCTGCCTCAGCACCTATGAATCCACTCTGTGAGAATGCTAGCAAACACTGCCTGATTTCTGCTTCCGCTTTGAGCACATCCACCCCATTTCTCCCACAGTGCACTTCTTCAGAAACCCTGCCTTACAAATCCACAGCTAAGCGCTCCTCTACCCGGAAGTCCCCTCCTTGAGTGCCTCTCTCCCCCAACAGCAAAGGGCTCGCTTGTCTTTTGGTTCCACTAAAGCAGAAGTCCCACAGGGACAGGAACTTCTTCCACAGCGAGGGCACCACTACAGCCCATGCTCCTGCTTCTCAAGGACCTGACACACAGTCAGTGAATGAGCAGCCAGTGTCATTCACCAAGACGCAGAATGGCCACAGCCGACCTATTCAGGCATAATTTAGGGAGAATGCTCCACTGCAGACCAGATCATGAAATGTCCGTCACCTTGGCCAGCTTGTGGTCAGGGTTTCTGCTGAACCTAAATCTATAGCATTTAGCTCGGTTCTCGTGAAGAGCTGGGCTTTAGGAGTCATCAACGTCACTGCCAGGGGAAAGGACAAACCACGTGCTCAGAAGCTCACCCCATCTGGTGCCAAGAGGAGTTGGTGTGACGAAATCCAAAACCAGCACCTTCTTGTCAAATCTGGCTGCCTCCTGGGGAAGGAAGTTATTAAGATGAATTACCAACAGAATGGAACTAGGGACTGGCCCTCACACTCTAAAGCACAACCAACCACAGATGGGTGTGTGGGAATCCTGCGCTGTAGATTAGCTCAGCGGTAGGACAGGCTAAGACAAAGATTACACAGATTACAACTGAAAAATCGTTAGAGCTGGCAGCCCCTGGATCACCTCTGCACAGTTCCTCTCAAACATTGACAGACACAGCACAAATCTAAAGCGGGAAACACTCGGTAAGGCCCAAGGCGTCTGCCTCACCCTGTTCCCCGGAAGGCGACATCTGAAAACTAAGTATTATCCACTTCTTTTTTTTTTTTTTGCCCCCGAGACAGGGTTTCTGTGTAGCTTTGCGCCTTTCCTGGAGCTCACTCTGTAGACCAGGCTGGCCTCGAACTCACAGAGATCTGCCTGCCTCTGCTTCCCGAGTGCTGGGATTAAAGGCAGGCGCCACCACCGCCTGGCTGTATTACCCACTTCTAAGGCAGAGTACTGGAGGGGGCTTCGGTTTTGTTTTTCTGGAACTGCCTTGTAGAAACTATTGTTCTCACAGAGTAAGCACGGTCTACTGGAGAGCAAGGACTGAGGCCGTGTGTCCTTCAAACATGCCCCATCAGAGAAGGAAACGCAGGTGCTACTGCTGAGTCACCTTTAGCAAAGCCCCGCTTCATGCCAGATACCCGCCTGCTCCTCATGTGGGAGGTGCATGAGATCACCTTCACGGCTGACCACAGGCGGCACCTGTTCAGAGATCCTGCTGGAAGGACGGCAGGCCTGAGGGCCGTCACACAGGCATCTCCTGTACCTCAAGCCAGGGCCAGAGCCTCACACTTCAGCAGCTTTCCTATTTGCAGAGCCCTTTTCCAGTCAGGCCCTGGACTAGCTATTCTCAAATCGCCCCCCACACACCAGAGGCAAATCAGTTTTGATTAAGTTTAAGAACTAACTGTTCATTGAAGATTAATTACAGAGAAGTCAAAGTGAAAAAAAAAAAAAATCAAATGGTTTTTAAAAAACAAAAAACAGCCAGGCAGCGGTGGCACCTTTAATCCCAGCACTCGGGAGGCAGAGCCAGGCGGATCTCTGTGAGTTCAAGACCAGCCTGGTCTATAGAGCGAGATCCAGGACAGGCATCAAAACTACACAGAGACACCCTGTCTCAAGAAACCAAAAAACAATACAAAACTAAACTAAACAAACAACAAAAAAGTATGTAACTTCAAACCATTTCCATTCACCTTTACTGTCCTTGAAAACAAAACAAAAAAATCAAGCAAATTTAGAATGAAACAAAGTGTGCCTTAAATCCCTGGGCTCTGTCTGAACTTTACCTGAAGTCTGGAAAGTGACTTACAAAGTGGTCCCTTTATATGTCTAAGGTATGCCTAAGTCACTGGGAAAACACAAGCCTGACTGTCTGGGGCAAACCCGAGAGTGTGAACAGCCAGGGGTGGGAGCACCGCATCACTACATCATCACTGCATCACTGCATCGTCACTGCATCACTGCATCATCACTGCATCATCACTGCAGCGTCACTGCATCGTCACTGCATCACTGCATCGTCACTGCATCATCACTGCATCATCACTGCAGCGTCACTGCAGCGTCACTGCATCACTGCAGCATCACTGCAGCGTCACTTCGTCCTAACCATCGCCCCGACGCCACAGCACAGAGGGCCTTGCCTTAGCTGCTGCCAGTCCTCCGGAGCCTCCTCCAATGATGATGAGGTCGAAGTCGTAGGACCCGGGGGAGTCTTTGGAGCCATTCATTGTCGGCAGCGTCTGAAGTTGGCCTTTTTGATGTGGCTGCAGGAAAACAACATAAATGATAAGAATGTAACTGAAAAGCAGCAATGTCCAAAAAGCTTTCTTTCAGGAAAAGCAAAGGTCATTCTCAGGAAAATGTCGTCTCTCACTGCAGCTCCATGTAGGAACATCCAGCCTTCCTGAAGGGGACCAGTGCTGCTTTATGTCGAGGCCGGGACTGCCGATCCTGCACCCCAGTGCCCTTCCCCACGCCTGCTACCTACTCCTGAAGTGTCCACACAACTCCACATACTGACAGCCTATCCAAACCGACTAACATCCAAACCAAGTTGGATTAACACTTCTCTCTCCAGAATTGAGTGTTTTACAAGCACGTATTAATTATACATAATGGGTCTCACCGATATTTTCATACTGACTGCCCCAGGATGTTTTGGGTTTTTTCTTACCTGGTTATATTTATTTATTTATTTGTAGGGGAGGGAACCTGCCACAGCATGGTTGTGGAAATCAGAGGAAAGTCTGCTGGAGTAAGTTTATCACCTTGGTGACTTACCCGCTCAGCCATCTCACCAGCCCTTCCTAGAGTTTTTAAACTGGGTTTTAAACTAGGTTTCTCTCAACTATGGGGAAAACAAAACACAGAAACAGAAAACTTCTACTGAAATTCTCCCAGGTGCACAGTGTGAAACTATTAGATATAACTGCCCAGCATGTTTTTAATAGTGCCAGCAATGGAATTTAGCAATCACCTTTACTTTCCAGTAAAAACAGAATCAGTGGGTAAGGTCTTAGGCTAAGAAGGGAGTCTGGGAAACAGTGAACACAATGATGTTAACACAGCAATTGCCAAGTTGGTCAAGATTTAGGACTTTATTACATTGTGTGGTTGAGATGCAAAAACCTAAGATCTCAGGAAAATCACTAACCAGTATTGATCTACATGTAAGTTAAACGTCTCTGCCTCTACAAGGTATTATACAGGTTGGGGGATTTTGTTTTATGAGACGGTGTCTCGATATGTAGCTCTGGGTCTCCTGGAACTCACTATACAGACCTGCCACTGCCTCCCAAGTGCTGGGATTAAAGGTGTGCGCAACCACGCTCAGCCTCAAAGTCACGGTCTTATGCATGCACTCTACCAGCCAGCCCTCGTGGGACATTTAACCAGGCAGGGGAAGGTAGGAAGGACTCCAAGAAATGCATCGCTTTAGCATAAACATCTAAAGTTCTGTTTCCTTTCGGTTTCAGTATTTCCATGTATCAGACTTTAGAAACAGGTACTAAGGGAAAATTTTAAATATCTTGCCATTCTAGTGTATACACATTAGCTTTATATGTAACTAGCTACATTCACACTGTTTTAACAATACATTCACTATTACCTTATAGTAAAACCCTGGGCTAATGACGGCAATGACTGAAGAGTCAGTAAGTACAGTAAAAACACGTTTAAATCCAGTTAACTAGACATTCCCAAACTTACCAGCCCAGACTGCGTGTCTTTCTCCTGCCTACAATCAGGTGTGGAGGGTGGAGGGCAGAGACGGGGGTCAGTACAACAGGGCGTCTGGGATTTGGAGGGGGGTGCCGTGGAGTAGTGAGAAGGAGGAAGCACAGCCCCAGGGGTGCCTCTCAGCTGCAGCCGGGGCGCACACAGTGGCCAGGGGGCTGGAGGGAGGAAACCTGGACACCAGCAACAGCTGGGGTGGGTCTGCGCCAGCCAGACCGTCTGCACAAAAGGTCTACCTCGAGAAGCGGGGAAGCACAGCCAGCATTCGTGAGCCGGCATGACGACCAAAGCCTCTCCTTCAATGCAGAGCACTGTGGGGAAAAACAAGCCGGTAATAACAGCCCCTCAGATCAAAGAACGCCAGACAGCCAGCATGACTCCCTCCGAGGGGTCACCAAAAGCGTGAGGCTCATCTGTTGGTTTTAAAGGGTGAACAAAAAAACATAAACAGATGTTCTTAAAAAATAACCATTGTTGCCAGGCGGTGTCGCACCCCTTTCATCCCAGCACTGCCTCCAGAGGCAGGAGGATCTCTGTGAGTTCGAGGCCAGCCTGGTCTACAGAGCAAGTTCCAGGACAGCCAGGACTGTTACACAGAGAAACCCTGCCTACAAAAACAAACAAACAAACAAACAAACAAAAAACCATTGTGCAGCTGAGGCAATGAATGGACCAGCAGTTCAGTGTCCCGTTCTTGTAGAGTCTGGTTCTCAGACACCAGCTTACACACACACACACACTTTAAAATCTTTTTTAAAAAAATGGAGAGGGGAGTTATAGTTCTGTGGTTAAAAACACCAGCTGCAAAAAAAAAAAAAAAAAAAAAAAAAAAAGTGCTGGGCAGTGGTGGCGCATGCCTTTAATCCCAGCACTCAGGAGGCAGAGGCAGGTGGATCTTTGTGAGTTTGAGGCCAGCCTGGTCTCCAAAGCGAGTTCCAGGGAAGGCGCAAAGCTACACAGAGAAACCCTGTCTCGAAAAACAAAAAAAACCAAACAAACAAAAACCACCAGTTGCTCTTCCAAAGGACCTACATTCAATTCCCAGGACCCACCGGGCAGCTCACAATTGTCTGTACTCCACAGGCACCAGGCACACAGACTATGCACAAACATACATGCAGACAAACATCATACACATAAAAATAAAGTAATAAAAACCGACAGCACTTGGGTGTGGCTTTTGTTCAACTGGTGAACAAAAGGCAGGCACAAAAGTCAATCCTCTTCTGGAACCACTGTTCAGTATGACACTAAGAACAGTATGACACTGTTCAGTATGGACATAGAGGACAGCACAAGGGGGTGATGGTGCCGATACTGGGCTCATCATTTTAAAGCACAGTGAGAAATCAAAGATGTACAGATCAGCATTCCAATTTTCACTCGATGGATGAAGATCCCCCTTACATGGAACATGAGGTCCAATCTGAAGATACCTGTCTTTGTGAATGGACGCATGTTTCCACGTAACAGTGGCATATCCCACATACATACCCACAGTATTCTGAATGGGATAGGAATGAATGTGATCTGAACTCATTCTTAAGAGACCAGATGTCATCAAGTGGAGGAAGATCTATCCTAAAGTAAACTGAAGAAACTGGAAGCCAAAGATCCCCAACGGAGCATTCTGAAGCTGTCATGAACATGTCTGTCTCTGATTCACTCGGATAAAAGAATCATAGCGAGGGGCTGATGACAGCTAGGTTGAGCATTTGGTCTTTGAGAAACGGCTATCTTAGAAATCTTGACCTTCCATGACCTCAATGGACAGCAAAGGAATCACACTTGAAACCCCATAAATAAAAATTTTACTTAAAACATAACTATTAGAATCTCAAATTCATTTTAACTGCATGGTCTTAGGACAAACAGGTACACAACAGAAAAATAAAAACCTCTTGCCCTTGAAACCAACCTTTTGCAATACACCTAAGCAGAACAAGCGAGAACAAATATATTCTCAAAGGCCACACCTTCCCTCTTCCAAAGGTTTATGTGGTGGTTTGAAAAAAAATGGCCCCCATGGACTCAGGGAGTGGCGATATGAGGAGGTGTGGCCTTGCTGGAGGAAGTGTGTCAGGCTCAGGGTGGCACTCTCTTCCTGCTACTTGCCAACTGGGGTGTAGAACTCTCAGCTCTTTCTCCCGCACCATGTCCGTCTGCTGAGCCACACTTCCTGCCATGGCGATAATGGACTACACCTCTGAACTGTAAGCCAGCCCCAATTAAATGTTCTCCTTTATAAGAGTTGCCATGGTCATGGTGTCTCTTCACAGCAATAGAAACTCTAACTAAAATAGTTTATGAAGTATTCTTTACCAAAATTCTGTATCTAATGGATTTTTACAGTTCAAGCTTTAAATCAAATTATATCAACCAGCTTTTAACAAAAACAAAAAAGTATGCCACCGGAGCTTGAATTTTTAAGATTTAACTGGCCAATGTGAACAGCTGAAGCACTCAGCTGACCCTAGAACTGAACACTACGCTTTCATTTTAACCCTACTTAAAACTGAACTAGCGATCATTCAGCGCCAACTAAATAGTGTCCCACTCAAAATGTAATCCAATGAGAACAGCTCCCCAAGACAGGAACCGGAGCTGTCCGAGTCCCGATTCTGGTCTAGCCAAACCCATTTTGGTTGGACATCCAGCCTCCAAGACTGCTACAGTAGATAGTGTTGTCCAAAGCTACTGGGTGTTTGGCGATTTGTTACGCGGCAGGAAATCAGCACAGCCAGGACACGGTAAATCACATTCCGGATGGAGCGTGCTCTACTATTCTCCTCCGGCAACCCCAGCAGCGGCACCTGGTACAGCTGAGTCAGTTAGCCGTGTGCACGTTACAATCGGGTGTCAACCGATTCCCCCAGAACAAAGGGAAGGGAGTTACTTACAAAGCGTGAGACTCCATTACTGAGTCTCCAACATAGAAGTAGGTGGCACCATGCAATAGGCTGAGTGTCCACAATGAGACAGACACTGTGCTAGACATGTTTGTGCACATTAAATCCCATCAAATCCAGGCCAGATGTCATCTGTTTCAGCTATGACAGGCTACGGCACTAAACTTGTCCAAGCTGGTGAGCTCAATCAACAGATAAAGTCACCTGCCACCAAACTCAAGTTTAATCCCTGGGACCACAGAGTGGAAAAAGAACCAACTCCCAAAAGCTGTCCTCTGACCTCCAAATGACCAGGCAAATCAAATTAACTAACTAATTAATTTAAATGGCTTTAAAAAAAAATGGGAGAAACTTCCACGGTGGCGCAATCAGTAAAAGCGCTATTTGCACAAACCTTGACGCCCTGAGTTCAATCCCCAGATCAATGGCACAGTAAAAGACACAACTTTCAAAAGCTCCCCTTTGTGGTGGCACATGCCTTTAATGCCAGTGCTTGGGAGCCAGGCAGGTGGAGCTCCGTGAATCTGGGGTCAGCTTGGTCTACAGAGTAAGACCTTGTCTAAAGGAAAAAAAAGGTTACTCTTTCACTTCCACACATACGAGCGTTACAAACATGTGCGTGTGCGCATGTGCACAAGCACGCCCCCCCCCACACACACACAACACTCAAACACATCTTTAATCTTTTGCTTTTCCCAATACATCACACCTAGGAATTATATTTAATCGCATACGCTTTTTCTAGTTTAATCCTGTAGTCTTGCTTTAGATTGGAGTGTCTTGCTTGTGCATATGTGTGCCACATGCGCCTGGTACCATCAGAATTTTAACTTCAAAACAAAACCCGTAAACCTGCTCCTTAGAGTGAGCTGCTGTTACTGAACCTTGACAATTCCGTTCATTTCTATAACTGAATTCATCTCCTATTGCTCAATTCTTTTTCCAAGGTCCCTACTTTGAATCCAAAATAATGCAACAAACCGTGCAACATTACAACCAGTAAAAGCAAAAGCAAGAGCCCAGAGTGATCATATAAATAAATAAATATAAAAGCCGGGCGGTTGTGATGCACACCTTTAATCCCAGCACTCGGGAGGCAGAGGCAGGCGGATCTCTGTGAGTTGGAGGCCAGCCTGGTCTACAGAGTGAGTTCCAGGACAGGCACAAAGCTACACAGAGAAACCCTGTCTCAAATAAAAATAAAAAAAAAAATAAAAATAAAAAAAAAATAAAAAAATCACCCCTCCCACCTGATCAGAAAATAAGCCTCTTTATTTTCTATTGTGTTTTCAAGCCGTCTACATGTCAGAACACAACCAGGCAGAGGCATCAACAATTCGGCCTGCTGAGGAAGGAACTGAGTTGGATCTTATAACCCAGCAGCATGTTCTCTTCCCAACGCTGACCTCCCAAGGGGCCCAGGGCTCTCATGCCAGGATGAGGCTCAGCAGACCAAACGATGCTGCCCTTCATCTTGATAGCCGGCGCTGGAAGGCTGAGCATGTCTTCATGTTCGGAGGGGAAAACAGCGACTATACAAAGTGTCTGTCTCATCAGGGTTTTTCTCCGGAATTCTCTATACATTACCGGTGTAATGAAAACTTTCTCCACCAAAGACCCCTCCTCTCAATCTGGGAGTCATCTAGACGTTGGATTTCCTCTCCCTGCCCCCTCCCTTCCTTAGATTTAGTAGGAAATTTTACTGTTACTATTAAGCACAGCAAAAACACCACTAACCACACCAGTGGCAGACTTTTCCACCACCAAAGGCTTACAGCCATAAAAATAGCTCAGGGCATGTCTGCTGCCTCTTCTGGAATTATTAATAACCCAAATTTTCTACATCAACCACCAAATAATTTGCACGCTTGCATGCACGCAGCACGCACGCACACACCCCACTGATGTTGAGGGCAGAAGCTAAGGCAGCCCTCAAGCTAGGAAAGCACTCAACCACTGAACTACATCCCCTGTTGTCCTGTAGTTTACATCATTAAAACTGCAAAGCACCAAAGAAAGGAAAAAAAAAACCTTATAAATTACACAAACACCTTAAGGAGGTCCCCAATTTGCAACACCAGAGCAGTGAGCAGTGCCTGTCTCCATCCAACCCAGGCCCACAAGAAATGGGGGGAGGGGGGGAATTCACAAATCCTGCTGTACAGACCCAGATACAGAGCAAACCCCTTGAGTTTGTGCTTTTAATGTTTACATATGTGAGCACACTACTTGTATTGTAGTGCCTGCATGAAAGAAGAGACCATCCGAGAGAAAGGGCATTAGATCCCATAGAGATGATTGTGAGCCACCGTGTGGGTGCTGGGAATATGGGAATAGAACTCATGACCTCTGGCAGAGCAGCCAGTGCTCTTAGCCATTGAGCCATCTCTCCAGTTCCCCCCCCCCACACTTTTTATTCAGGGTTAATTGGGACAAATATCCCCAGTTGTTACATGATGAACCAGCACTGATTCTGAAGGACACTGTGTAGAAATATCAGTGGTGAGATCAGTCAAGATAAAACATCATCTACCTCTGAGAAGACTGGGAAGGCTGCCACGGTTCCTGCCCAGCTTAACATTCGAGTAGAAAAGTTTCTACAAATCTGCACGTTCTCATGTCTCACTTGTCACAACTCCACACACTTGACCTTGTTTTCTTACCTAGAATGCCTTCTCAAAGGGCGTGGAGGTGCACACCTTTAGTCCCAGCAAGTGGGAGGCAGAGGCAGGTCCAGGTGGATCTCTGAGTTCTAGGACAGTCAGAGCTCCAAAGGGAGACCCTGTCTCAAAACAACAGAACAAACAAACAAACAAAAACCCAAGATGCCTTGGTTGATTGAGTCTAACACACACACTTGTTAAGTTCATTTATCAAGGAAATTAGAATATGGAGACCCACTTTTTGAAAGGAAGCATGCCACCTATGTTTTTTAGTCTTAATGCTGCCCAACTACTGACTAACGGATCTTTTTTCTCACTCTTTCCCCACCTGGTGAGAAGCAGTTCACTATCAGAGAGTGAGTCCTGGTTTTTGTTTTTACCAAGTCTGCTAATACCTCCTAAGAAACCCAAGAACTTACTAAAAGTACCGTGTAGATTTCAAAAAAACTTCCCCTAAGCATGATAGTCAATTTTTAAGTAAGATTATAACCTTCTAAGTTATCAAGAAAAATACACTGCAAGGAGACAATTTCATTTGTTCTGGAAAATAGTTTACTAGAACATGTGCTTCTGTTTAGAATCTATTTTGAGATGATAGTACAAGATGGAGTCATACACTACAAACAAAAACCTTTAGTATGAGTTTTTGATCATAGCCTCTGAAATTTCAAAAGTGGAGACAATATTTTTCCAGTCCTGCAAACTCAAAGATATAACTCCTTGCTTCCTGCCGTAGGAACAGGAATCACTTTCTTCATCCGCCTGGTTAACATTGGTCGGCTCTAATATCGGCAGTCTGTCTTGGTCAAGCCGTATTCTCGCAAAGCCATCCCTTATAATGAAAGAAACATAGAAGATATTCTCCACAGTGCGAGAGAATGAGTTTGGATCAATCACAAACTCAAAATACGACACTGGAGTATCGGGGTACTTTTGAAAGTAGGTCTGCAGCAATCCCAAGATTCGCTCTACTTCCTTTTCCGTCGTCTCCTGATTAGCATGCGCGTCCAGCTTCCTCAACTTCGTAGGCATATCTCCATTTCCTTCCATTTTGCAAGCTCTTTTGTGATGTTCAAGCCGGGGCTTTCGCGCACGCCGCTCTGCCTTGAACGAACCAAAAATGAAGTGGAACGTCTCCGCTCGCAGCATCCAGGTCGTGGCTTCCTTCTGCACCATCCCCCAGAAGGAGAGCGCCATGCTGTCATCGCAGTCGCTGAGCTCTTCGCACTGGTCTTCCACCCAACTCAGGCCCACAAACACCAGCAGCAAGTCACAGAACGCGACGTGGTTAAAAAAGCTCATATCAGAATTCAACTGCTTTGCTTTTTCTTTACCCAGATCCGAGGCCAAAACCAGGAACTGGGCGTCGAGGGCTGCCTCTCGGGTTCGGCTCACGCCATCGAAGAGCACGTTGGCTTCCTCCAGGGCCTCGGTCAGCGAGTCGCTGGCCGTGTTCACGATGTCCTCCCGGTTCTGCTGCACGTTGTAGATGAGCTGCCGGTACTGCCTGCGGATGCTGCGGCACTTCTCTCGGTCCACCGCCAGCTCCAGGAGGTCCGGGTGCATGCCCGGGGCCTCGGGGCTCAGGTCGTCCGAGCAGCAGTCCTCCTCCTCCTCCTCCTCCTCCTTCTTCAGCGCCTCTGCCTCCTCCTCCCCCTGCTTCACCAGGTACCGCCAGCCCAGGCTTCCGACCAGCTCCTCGCCTTTCTCTTTGCCTCCGGCCAGGGACGCGTCTCCTCTGGACATGGTGGTGGCACGCAGGCAACAGCTCCCCAAAAACGAGCGCTAACGGCGGCGGCGGCGGCGGCGGTTGTGGCGACCGGGGGCAGTTGGAGCCCAGGCCTCCTGCCCATGCGCAAGCGGCCCCGCCCCCAGCCCGGCCCGTGGCCACGCCCCCAGGGGGGCCCAGCTGCGGGTCGGCCAGGGGTCAGCCCCAGCCCGCCATCCCCCAGCCTCCCTTTATGCCACGCTGATTTACGTTCCAGTGGGCGCGGGAGGCTCACGTTACACAAAAGCCATCTCTCAGAGGCGTCTCCACTCAAGGGTGGAAGAACAGTGGGCAGGACTCCGCAAAGGCGCTGTGCATCTGGAAGCCCGCCAAAGGCTAAAGAAAGGCTTTTCTCCTCTACTGGGGTGGTTAACCCGAATCCTAGAAGATGAGCGATCTCCCAAGATTTCAAACATCATCTGTGATCGCGTGTACCCGGTGAATGATCTGTTCACTGGAGACTCACCGGGCAGTCAGAGGTTCAGGTGTCGGCACACAGCGAGCGATGTAACAACATAAGGAGTATTTTGTCCTAAGCACAGCAGCAGGCGCTTGCCTGACACCACCACAGAAAGCTGGACTAGCCAGGGCAGTTCAGGGGAGAAGCCGCTGCTAGGCCCTGCTCCTCTGGTTCGCCTGAACCCTGGGGAGGGGGCGGGGAGGCGGCCAGGACAAGGTCCTTCGCAATGAATGACAGCAAAGTGGTACAGCTACACTAAATTACCCCAAAGGCCTTACTCGAGTGCAATAGTTTCCTTTTTCCAGGAGCAACTCAGAAACACTCGGGTTGGGCATGGTGGCACAAACCTTTAATCCTAGCACTTGGGAGGCAAAGGCAGGCAGATCTCTGAGTTCAAGACCACCCTGGTCTACAGAGTAAGTTCCAGAATAGCTAGGGTTACACAGGGAAACCCTGTCTTGAAAAACCAAAAAGACTGAAACACTTTTTCTTAAATTATAATAAAGTGCTATTTTGTATGTATGAGCATTTTGCCTACATGTATGTATGTTCACCATGGGCATGCCTGGTGCCTGAGGGGGTCGGACGCGGGCATCAGATCCTGTGCGTCCCAAGGAGTGAGTGCGCTTTAACTTCTAGCCCCAGGAGTTCAAGCCATCCTGTCTAGAGTGAGACCTTGTCTCCAAAACAGACAGGGAGAGGAGGGAGGGAGGGAAAAACCACTGAAGTATCAGAAATACATAAAATACACTTCCTTGGCGCTTGAGAGACATCTCTCGGTGTTTGGGGGCCTGCCCTGCTCTTTCGGAGGACATTGGTTTGGTTTCCAGCACCCACATGGGGTCGTTCCCAACCACTGCCTGAACTCCAGCTCCTCCACTCTCTTCCGGCCTCCACCGGTATCCATGTGTGGTGCGGACGGACAGACGGACGGATGGATGGACTGACAGCACAGCAAAACTGCTGCTGGACAAAGTCCCAGCATTTCGACACTGCGGATGGATCACGACTCTCCAGCACTGCTTGCTCTCATCTTTAATGATTCTCCCTGTGTTATGGGAGCTTCCTTTGGGAATTTTGTGTGAGCGTTGGTGAAGGATGAGAACAGTCTCTCTAAACAAAACAATTCTTCGGGAGAAAATCCCCACCACTGTGGAACCATGTAGCAGGATAACTCCGCCTATTCCCCCACAGAGTCCCCCTGTGCCCCTGCCGTTACCCCAGGATAGAGAAGTTAAAGATTTACTAACTGGGCACACCTGGTCCCAGGGATGAAAAACACAGAGCAGAAACAATGGGCCCAGGCCCAGAGCCTGAGGCCACTTAGGCAAAGAGTTCAGACAGGATTGGTGGCTTGCGGCATGAATGGCAAGAGCTGGTCTGCCCTCCCCCACCCTCACCCCCCACCACCGCCCGCCGAGCAGATCTGCTAACAAGTTAGACTGGCTTTCCCCCCCTCTGCGGTATACAGAAGCAGGCGCTGAAGGAATCAGAATGGTGTGGTACTTTGGCGAGCTAATGAAGGAACAGGCCTGCAATCAGGAAATGGCTCGAGCTGCTGCACTACCCGGTACAAACACGATGCCGTGCCTTTTGAAGAGAGAAATTGCTCTTAGAGTTTTGTTTCTCAGGTTTCAGTCTCCTTCCCTCAGACTCCATACCTTCTCTTTGGGACCTGAGCCCACTGGAGCTGGACTCCAGCACGTACACACACAGACCATAGTACTCACACCCACACATACATGTCCTCTGAACTCCACACATGACCATGGTACTCACGCCCACACATACATGTCCTCTGAACTCCACACATGACCATGGTACTCACGCCCACACATACATGTCCTCTGAACTCCACACATGACCATGGTACTCATGCCCACACATACATGTCCTCTGAACTTCATGATCACGGTACTCATGCCCACACATACATGTCCTCTGAACTCCACACACGACCATGATACTCATGCCCACACATACATGTCCTCTGAACTCCACACATGACCATGGTACTCATGCCCACACATACATCAGACACATTCTTAATGGACTGGAAGGGCTGGAGACAGTTCAGAGGTTAGGAGCACTGGCTGCTCTTCCAGAGGACTGAGGCTCATGACGCCCCGTAACTCCACCTCAGGGGATCCAGCCTCCTCTGGCCTTTGCGGGCTCCTGCACACACGGGATGCATTCACAGAAACACAGATACAGACATACACATAATTTAAAATTTAAAAATGGACAGGAAGAAAAGCCTGTTTCCCAATCTGTATCTACCCTCCTTGGTATTAGCCTAAACAGGTGGCTAAACCTTCAGCCTACCACTGTCCCTCATTTGTAAGACAGAAATTACAAAATCACTCTTAAGTATAGAATTAAGATTACAGAATTAGGCTGGAGAGATGGCTCAGTGGTTAAGAGCACTGACTGGTCTTCCAGAGGTCCTGAGTTCAATTCCCAGCAACCACATGGTAGCTCACAACCATCTATAATGAGATCTGGTGCCCTCTTCTGGCCTGCAGGGACACATGCAGGCAGAACACTGTAATAAATAAAAAAAAAAAGATTACAGAATTGATTGGTGTGTTTAACGATTAAGCAGGTACTTACTACAATTCCAAAGTATCTCAAAGATACTTTTACATACAAAGTAGTGATTTACTTCCCACTGTTTTAGGGAAAGAACTGTGTTTTTAGGTTGAGGATGCAGCACAGTGGTATTTGTCCAATATGCACAAGGCCCTGGGTTTGAGCCTCAGCACTGGGCATTGGCAGTGCACACCTGCAGACCTAACATCTGGGAGGTGGAGGCAGGAGGGTCAGATTCAAAGTCACCTTCAGCTCCATAGCCAGTTTGAGGCGAGCTAGGGATACTTGAGACCCTGACTTAAAAAAAGAAAGGAAGGAAAAATACTTTTCAAAGGTTCAACTGTCAGGGAGGAATGAGCAGTAAGCATATTCTACTGTAAAAATATCAGCAGGAAGAAAACAACTGCTATAAGAAATTGAAAAAAAAAGTTTCAACTAATGAAAACTGTTAGAACTCTGAAGAGGGGGGCTGGAGACATGGCTCAGAGGTTAAGAGCTCTGGCTCCTCTTCCAGAGGAAACCACATGGTGGCTCACAACCATCTGTAATGAGATCTGGCGCCCTCTTCTGGCCTGCAGGTGTACATGGAGGCAGAACACTGTATACATAATAAAATCTTAAGGAAAAAAAGAGCCCTGGAGAGTAAAGCGCTCTAACAGCTCTTCCAAGGCAGGTTCACGAAGAGGCTGGGTTTGCACATGAAGGTACTGTTCTCATGAATGACTCCTTGGATTGCACTAGAAGTCTTTAAAAATACAGTAGTACCCCAAAGGGACTTTGAGTAAGTGTTCTTTCAAATAAAATGGATTATATTATTTTACAGTACTGGAGAGCGGACCCCGGACCTCACACCTACTAATCACACATGCTACCAATGAGCTGTATACACCCAGGCACAGGGCAGCAGCATATTCATGAAGCAAAAGATAAAATGCAAGTCAAGTCGCACTAAATACCTTGCACCTAGACAGTGAAGTATTGTAGAACACACAGAACCTCCAGCTTCCTCTGTGGTAACAACACATGCTTCACTGCACCTAAAAACTGATGACAACCCACATACTTCAGAACTCAGACACGCCTAGAAAAGCATCCTTCTGAGCAACCCAAGAGGTGAAACACTGGGTCCATGACTATCTGAGGTAAAAGTGAAGCAAGCCTGGGTTCAATTCAAACATGCCTGCTTTGGAGGACTGGAGGGATGGCTCAGTGGTTAGGAGGACCCCTGCTCTTCCAGAGGACCCGGGTTCCTGGAGCCCAAGTCAGATCCTCACAACCTCTGTAACTGCAGCTCCCCAGGGCCTGTACTCACAGCACACACCCACATACAAACACACACATCTTAGAAACAAAAGCTTAATTTCCATTTACTGCTCTCTAGGAGTTTGAGTTTCCACATTTGCGCAATCAGTCTCCTGGGTATCCTAATCTATCCTAAAATGCTGTTGCCGACCTTTTTTCTTGTTTAATTATAGAGAAACATTTGTTGGCATACATTTTTGGTAGTGTAGATTGGACCCAGGGCCTTGTGTGTGCCAGGCAATCCCTCTACCACTGAGCTGCACCCTAAGCCCTAACCAGCTTTTTTTGGTGGGTTGGTTGGTTTTTCAAGACAGGGTTTCTCTGTGTAGCCCTGGTTGTCCTGGAACTCACTCTGTAGCCCAGGCTGGCCTCAAACTCAGAGATCCCCCTGCCTCTGCCTCCCGAGTGCTGGGATTAAAGGCCTGCACCACCACCGCCCGGCTATCAGAAGTATCTGCAAGTGTCTATACTAGCCTAGAGAACTGAGTTAAAGACAACACGGTAACTCCTAGCCTGATGCTGGCAGCACGGGCGCCTAGCAAACCAGCCACTGTGGCCATACTTTCTTCCTGACTGACAAAGGCTCACCCGAACGTCATGCTAAAGGCACTGACTGTCAGATATAAAAAAAACTCCCCATTGTTTCCCAGTGCTCTACTCAGCACCAGTTCTGAACAGCTCAGAGTTTCACGTCTGACAACCCGTCTTCAATGAAATACGAACCTTCAATGTTAACTCCCTTAAGTGAGCCTCTGTGTCCCTGCCACTTAATGAATATTTACGGAATGAGTATATGAATGGAGTGTTAATTATGGAACGCATGTGAAGAGCTGAAGGACACAGGGAAGACATCATCGTGGAAAGGCATATCATCCTTCTGATGTCGTGGGCACGGTGGAATGAAGGCTCATCCAGCAAGCCTCTCATGAATGGAAGTCTGGTGTATGCCGGAACTATGCTAGGAATACTGGGATTTGCATGGGCTCCATCTCACAAAGCAAGACTCAGATCAGGAGCAGGCATGTGTCTCAGGAGTGGAAACACAAAACCAGAGGCATGAGCAGAGCAGAGTGAACTCTGCAGACGGGGGATCTCCGGCATGCGGCCCTGCCTCTGCCTGGTAGCCAGCTGTGGGACCTGGGCATGCTCCTGTAACTCTGGAGGCCTTTATTTTACCTGCAATACTGGGTAACACCAGATCCTGCATCAGGCAGCTGTGAGAACTAGAGTCCGGCACACAAACGGCCGTGACTGTTCCTAAGGCATCTTCTTCAGTTAGAGAGGAGGACTAACAACACACCCTTGCAAACACAGGCACACAAAGTGAGCCTTCCTCTCCCCCCTCATAAGAAAGCCGGAAAAATGTCTCTGGCAGGGTTCCTCCTTTTCCAGAGAGGAGGATTTGCCGAGTGCTGTGGAAACAGCGGTAACGTGGCCAAGTGGGTCTGCACAGAAAGTGAGGGATTTAAACAACAGCAAAGTGGGGACCTAGGGAACGACAGGTACGGCTGTTCCCAGGAGCTTACCGTAGCACGGGAGAGGCGGTGAAAGCAACCAGGAGGGCCCCGGCCAAGAAGGTACCCACCACCACCCTGAAAAGTGAGCCCTGTACCCTGGAAGCACATCTGGCAACAAGAAGCAACCATCAGGAAGACGCCCTGGGCCCTGGGCCCTGGGCCCTGGGCCCTGGGCCCCCGGCCAGGTTAGGGAGGGAGCGTTTGAAGTGTGGGGCCCGACTGAATGAGGTGCTTGAGGTGATGCAGGCAAGAAGAAACCTGTACCCTTTTCTGATGGCTATCAGGAAGAGTCCAGGCTGCCGCTAACTTGGGTAGGCTTGAGACTACAGCATGAACACAACTGGGCTCCATCTTCTAGGAGGTGAATGTCACAAGGCTTTATTGTCTGCCTGTCACCTCCTCTGTTCTTGCCATTAAGAAATTGAGTCTCATGTGGCCTTTTTTTTTTTTTTTTGAGACAGGGTTTCTCTGTGTCATTTTGGTGTCTGTCCTAGATCTCTGTAGCCCAGGCTGGCCTCAAACTCACAGAGATCTGCCTGGCTCTGCCTGCTGAGTGCTGGGATTAAAGGTGTGCACCACCGCTGCCCAGCTTCATGTGGCCAATTTTAATCTTGCCACCCATGACTCTTCTCCCATACTACGGAAGGCTTAACTATGCCTGGCAGTGTGCCAACGGGCATCTCTCCATTCACCTTGCTCTTTCTGCTCAGTGCCACCAAGAGAGGCATTTATTTACACAGGTATTTTCAACTCTGGAATCGGGGCCGTGGGTGTGGAAAGGCACTAGCTGCTAAGCCCGACAATGTGAGTTCAGTCTCTGAGGCCCACGTGGTGGAGGGAGAGAAGGGAATCACACGAGTTGTCCTTTGACCTCCACATGCACACCACGGTAGGTGTGCGCGCGCACATACACACACACACAAATGTAATAAAAATTTAAAAACCTCTGGAATCCTGTAATTTCGGATTCTTGTAATCTTACCCTAAAGAGAAACTAAAATGCTGCCAGGCTCGGTGGCACACATCTGTAATCCTAGCACTCAAGAAGGCAGAGGCAGGAGAAAAACCCACAGCCAGCCTGATCTACATAGGAAGACCACCTCAAAAAAAGAAAGACAACAAGAGGGGTTAGGAGTGTGGTGTTGCTAAGTGGTAGAACATTCGCCCACCAGCAGGGCCCTGGGTTCTAGCCCAGCATCACAGACACACAACACTGAAATGTTGCCCTGGGGTTATAGCTCTGTGGTAGAGCACTTACCCAGAATGTTTACAGCCCTGTTCAATCCTGGCACATGCACAAAAGAGAGGGGGGGGAGGGAGGGAGGGAAAACATTTGCACAAACTCCTTTTAAGCAGTCACTAGTGCTAACCGAGTCCTTCCAAAGTGTGTATAACTGGTCTAGGCCCTCTGCATAAGCGAGACAGTTGTGTAGCTTGGTCTGCTTAAGGGGCCCCTGGCAGTGGGATCAGGATCCATCCCTGGTGCATGAGCTGGCTTTTTGGAGCCCACTACCTGGAGCCCAATGGTGGGACACCTTGCACAGCCCTGATGCAGGAGGCGCTTGGGTCTGTCTCAACTGACTGTACCAGGCTCTGCTGACTCCCCATGGGAGGCCTTATCTTTTCGGAGGAGAAAGGCTGGGGGCTGGGGGCAGGAGGAGGGAAGAGAGGGGGATTTCTGGTTGGTTTGTTAAACAAAACAAAATAACAACAAAAAGTGTATAATTACTCACTGTGGCAAGCAAGTTGTTCAAATTCTCAACTCTGAGTCTTACTTGCTCTGTCTCCTCCCACTTTTAGCAATACTCATTAAAACCAAAAGAAAATACACAATAGAACAGTTCTATGTGTGTAGTAAATGTTACATATGTACATATTTCATTCATGGCTCTGCACCTCACCAGAAGCCTAAAACTAACTGGCATATGAAATTGAAAAAGTCAGAGGATCATGTCAACAGTCAGTTCCAAAGCTTACACAAGCAGTTTTTACTCCCATTGATTCAAGAGTGCGAATAAGATTATGTAGAAATCAAATGATTATAACTTCTCAATATACATTTACAACAGAGGGGGTTTCCCCAGGAAGATGCATTACTAGGTCTTTGTGTTGCTTTACTTGCAAACTAAAGGTCTGAGTAACACAACTACTTTAACTAAAGGTAAAAAGCCTTTTATCTCCCTTAATTAGTTTCCATCCATTTGCTATTTGTCTTTGAAGTCTAATTCCATTCTCTATATTCATTCTTTAAAATGTATGTTTCTTTTAGAAGCAAGCAAAGACGAAAAATGTGAATCAATTGTTAATGTCCTTCTTAACAGCACATCCATCTAAACGTTCTCACACTTAGCAAGTCTGGGTTTACTAAGAGGACCTCAGCATTGTTACTCTGAAAATCACCTAAGGGCTGGTGAGATGGCTCCGTGGAAAAGACACTTACTGACCCCTAAGACCCACGTGGGGAAAAAAAAGAACAGACTCCACAGTGTCCTCTGACTTCAACACATCGTGCATTTTTGTAATTCTGCAGGCTGTCACCCCTCCACCCAAGCGGATGAACCAAAAAAGGGCACCCGGCGTACTTGCTATTGGAGGGTAGCTCTCCATTCCTTTATGTTTACTCAACTGTTAACTCTGGCCTAGAAAAAGAAATGCCTGACGGGAAACAAACTCAACCCAGGGGCTTCCCGGCTGCCCCATGCCCCAGCGAATTAAAGAGGAAGGTGACGGCGGCCTGAGGAGGGAGGGCAAGCATTTCCTGATGCCCTTTTCTCCAGGCACTCACCCGCCGGCCGCCGCAGGCTGTAAGAGGGGGAACCCGAGCAAAGGGCACCGTGAACGCGCGGCTCGGCTTTGCCTTCCCGGTTCGGGATCTGAGCACGTGGGTCGGCAGCCGGTCGCGGCCCGGGGCTGGGGACCCGGGGTCGGGGCTGGGGAGCGCGGCCCTACCTTCAGGGCTGGACCATAGCGGCCCTCCGCCGGTCTCGCCTTCCGCCGGCTCCCGCGGCCTCTCTCCGCTCGGCTCGCAGCCGCCGCCGCCGCCGCCGCAGGCCCCGCCGCCCTCTGTAGCACAAAGCAGAGCGGCAGTGAGCCTCCTCCGGGCGGGGCTTCCGGGACGCCACGCGCCCGCCGGCCACTCCCGCCGCCGGTGGACTCCGACCCGCCGGCCGCCGGAACTCAGCCCCGAAGGGCGGGCGGCTGAAAACACCGACCTCGGGGCCCCGCGACACTAACACGTCCCCGTGTGGTCTGGGGCCCCGCGACACTAACTCGTCCCCGTGTGGTCTGGGGCCCCGCGACACTAACACGTCCCCGTGTGGTCTGGGGCCCCGCGACACTAACTCGTCCCCGTGTGGTCTGGGGCCCCGCGACACTAACTCGTCCCCGTGTGGTCTGCCTGTTGGCGCTGCACCCGGAGGATGCAGCAGCCAGGGCTTCCTAGAATCTGAAACCCAGGTCCGTCCACGCTCTGGATGAGATCAGAGGAGGATGGTCCCATTTCACTAAGGGGTGAACTCGGCAAGTCTGGGACAGTTCAAAACGGAGCCCACTGATACCAGCACTTAAAAGAATAGCTATTCAGTACCAATACCAACAGTTGACGTGGCCATAATGCGATATATTATATATAATGTACATATCATATATAATGCCATCTATACATAATTATATACATACTATATATTAATTTAGTCTTCACAACTGTACTTTAGATGTAGGTATTACCACGTCCATTTCACAGGTAAAGAAACTGAGCTATTTATACCCAAGCAACTTGCACAAGTTCGAGCAACCAGTCAACACTGCAGACAGGACTCAAATCCAGACAGGACAGTCTGCTCTCCAACACTAGCCTGCACCGCCTCCTTCAGTTAGGGAAGGGCTGTGTAGCAATCTCAGCTGCCCTGTTTAACAGCCTGGGTCAAGAAGAGCAAGCCACTTGGAAAACATCACATGCGGTGACAATTTCAAGAGTTTCTTAGGACTTAGCATGTGAAAACATTTGTAAGGACACGCAATTTCTTAATATTATCACGGATCCGCACTCATATTCGTCACACTGTCATATATGTCTGAATCAAAGACCCTTGCTCTACAAATGATACCCATTTTCTCCGGTAGCTTGCAAACCACCAGGAGCCAAGGACCAGACTCAAGTCCCCATAGACTGAAGCTCTGTGACCCGGGCCGTCCTCTGCACCCTGCCAAGAGCTTAGCTCGTTGCACGGGAGACCCAGCCCTCTGGGACACACATTAAATGTCCCCCTCCCAGGCATTTCCAAATCACCACCCCGGAGCGATGCTCCCAGGCCCGCCAGCGACCGTCCCGGGCCTCCCCGGCTCCCGGCGGTCGGCTCCCCGGTGACAGAGCTTACGTGAACAAGTCAGATGAAAACACCAGCTCTCCCGGCCCCGCGGCGTCCCGCACCTCCCGCGCGGCTGCCAGGCCTGACGGAAGCCAACTGAGGGTAAAGAGCGGCGGGTTCCCAGTGGCTCCGGGAAGCCACGCCCCGCTCTCAGTAGGCGGGTGAACTGCCGGTGTCAGAATGACAAAGCAAAAATCCAGTCCGCGTGCAGCCCTGGCAACCTGACCCGTCGGCTCGGCCCAGGGAGAGCTCCCAATTGGACGGAACCGCAGCCCGCCGCTCGGACCTGCCCCCACCCAAGGCTGAGGGTGGTGCAATTCAAAGAACGGTGGGGGCCGGACCCCAGGAAGAGGGAGTGTGAAGGAGTGAGCTGGCCTCTGCCCTGGGCGCTGCTCTCGACGTAATCCTGCCGAGTCACACGAGGAACTTTAGGAATACTGACGCCTGGCACCCACACTGATGTCCTTGGTGCTGGCTGTGACCCTGGCAACTGCAAAAGTGATTGTCATTGACAACGAGGTTAGGGACCCACTGCCCTAGGGCAATGGATTCGTCAGGTTTGGTGGTTCCCTGAAGGAAGTTACCTGGCTATGTAAAGCACTGTCTACTTGGTCCTGACTAACCCTGGAAAGAAGTGACTAACGCTCCTTACAGCGCTTCTTCCTCGTCCCGGTCAGGCTTGGGGTTGTAAGTTCGCTTTAAGGAAAACAGGGTGTATTGAGCACTTGGCACGGCACCAGCAGCATCTGTCAGAGAAGGCCATGTCCTCTCATGCCTTCCTGCTCCTAGGTTAGTGAGAATGCTTGGATGGATGGATGGATGGACGGATGGACGGAGTGTCTGACCCACTACTTTAGTTAATGCCAGGGTGAAAGAAAACTAAGTGAAAGGGTTGTTGGCTCCTAACAGCTTGAAGCCACGCCTCCTGCACTCCTGCATTCCTTCTAGGCTCTTCCAAGGTGAAAGGAAGAAACTTGCATAATGCACACATACCTAATGCACACACCCCTAATGCACAGCGCACAGGCTGACCCGACACTTCTCCCACACTCTCCACCACACACTTGTCCCAGTGCCGCCCCTGATGCTGCAGATGGTGGGGCTGTAACAAAGTGCTCAGCTCAGGCCAATGTGGGCAAGGACCACAGAATGGAAAATCAGCAGAAAAGGAAGTCGGGACTCGGGGATGATGGGTCTTACCTTTACCCAGGCCCTCCCGAACCAAGCTCCGCATGAAGCATTTTGTCTGCCTTATCTCAGGCAGTCCATATAGTGACTGACAGTCCACATAGCGGCAGTCCATATAAAGTGAGGCCGTGAGCATCTCATTCTTAAATAGACAGCGCAACTTATTTCAAGAGCATGGCTTGGGGTAGAGAGCGGCTTTGAAATCACGGAAGTTGGAGCAATACACTGAATGCTGGGATGATAGCATTCCAGTCGTTTGACACTGAAGAGCCTTACTGGTCACAGGGATCACAGCTGAGTTCTCTAACAGCTTGTTAGAAAAGACTGCGTAAGCCATTTCAACTTCCCATTGCTCTTCAGAGAAGCAAATTTTGGCACAGGTGCCCAGAAGCTTCCCCTGCGTGGGGAGACACAGGGAACCTATTCTGCTTAGTTACAGGTTAGTTAGTTACAGGTTAGTTAGTTACAGGTTAGTTAGTTACAGGTGAAGGAAGAGGCCATCCTTGACTTCCACCACTTCTCACGTTCTGAGCAAACACCTCGAACCGCTTTGACTGAGCTCTTGTCCTCTTTCTCCCCTAAAAGCCTCTGCAGTTTACAGTCCGCCGCCTCCTCTGGGGGAGGGTCCCTGATTCTCAACTATTACTAATTCTTCCTTCCCTCTTTGTGGCCCCAAGTACCTACATAATTACACTAAATCTAAATCTATCAGAACTCTGGACAAGCAAGCCCTTGTTGGATTTCTTGCCTCTCCAGAATGTGATATAGAGCAGGTACTCAGAAAATGATAAAAAAAATGCTTGTCTTTCTCTAAACTGTCATCTCAGCTAAGACATCATACAGGTTGTAGTGTGTTAAGAAGTGTTCCACTGTAGAACGTCCACCTACAGAGCGCACACTGAGCTGGAACACCCACTGTTCAGACTGTCCTTTCTCTAGGGCCCTCGAGGTCATGTTCAGGCTTCTCAATGGCGCAGACAAGGCAAGACCCACCTTTGGTTTTTGGGGGGGTTTTCGAGACAGGGTTTCTCTGTGTAGCCCTGGCTATCCTGAAACTCACTCTGTAGACCAGGCTGGCCTTGAACTCACAGAGATCTGCCTGCCTCTGTCTCCCGAGTGCTGGGATTAAAGACGGGATACTGCTAAGATGCACTCTTGTTAATGCCAGCTGTCCACACAGTCTGTACTCTACTTAGGCAGCAAACATGTTGGAGAAACACTTGGAGAGTAAAAGTGATCTCCACTTAGGAAGGGCCACACCCCTCAGATCTGTCCTCAGGCCTGCCCAGCAATCCTTTCGCCCGGTCCTGTTTCCCAGCTGCCATGGTGACTCTTCATTTCCCCTCTTCTAACGGCACTGATGCGTTTTGCCTTCCCTCTGCTCATAACCTAGTTTCTCTTTAGGAAATCAGCAGGGACCAGACAGAATTCCCCAGTGTTTCCCCATGGCCACCAAACTACTAAATTCTTTGCCATGGCTCCAGGTAGAATAAAAGCAGGGTCCTTCTGCTCCTGTGTGGGCTCTCGCCAATCTTGCCTTGTCTGGGAAGATGGCCCTCGGTCATCATCAATTTCCTGTTCTGTACCGGATCGTTTCTATCATCACACAAACATACTGTGCTTTTCTCTCTTCATAGAAGCCACTGCTCCCTTTCACCAGGCACCGGGGGTGAGGTGGGTGCTGAGAGAGCTCTCTGCACTCTGAAGAACAGAGGAAGTGGGAAGGTGAGAGACCAAGACTGTGCCAGGGGCGAGACTGAAGGGAATGGCGGCATGCTCTGGGAATAACCGCAAACCTTCCCGAGCAGAGGAGAACAAAGGAGCATGCGGAAGCGGGCTGCACCTACCCAGCCAGGCAGGGAACCAGGAAGAAATGGTCCAAGGGAGGCCCAGAAGCCAGGAGGAAGCTGCTGTGGAGGTTGACGCTAGAAGCCGTAAAGGCTTGGTGAGGCAGAAGCTGAAAGTCAACACAGGCTTGCAGACAGTGAATGAGAAATGTCAAAGGAAGATAAGAATCGATGATCCAGATGTTGGGGCTTGGCAACTGGGGGGGGGGTGTCACTGGGGGGGGGGAGTTAGTTTGTTACAAATCCATAGTCTGACTTGAGAGGTCTATGTTGGTTTTATGTTTTTTGTTTTTCTTTTCTCTTTTTCTTTTTTTTTCTTCTTCTTTTTTTGTTTGGTTGCTTGGTTGGTTTGGTTTGGTTTGGTTTGGTTTGGTTTTTTTGAAACAGGGCTTCTCTGTGTAGCTTTGCGCCTTTCCTGGAACTCACTCTGTAGTCCAGGCTGGCCTCGAACTCACAGAGCTCCACTTGCCTCTGCCTCCCAAGTGCTGGGATTAAAGGTGTGTGCCACCACCGCCTGGCATGTTTTTTTCTTCCCCCTAAATGGAGATTTCCAATAGGCAACTAGATATATAGATCAGGAGGTCGGAGCTAAAAGTGAAAATTAGAAATTAGGAGACTCCAATATAAATGACATACTCTATGTACTAGCTGGGCGTGGTGGCACATGCCTTCAATCCCAGCACTCGGGAGGTGGAAACAGATAGCTATGAATTTGAGGCCAGCCTGATCTACAAAGTGAATTCCAAGCCAGCCAAGACTACCCAGTCTCAATAAATAAGTAAATAAATAAAATAAAAATACTACATATATTATGGTTTTCTAGGGAAAAGAAAGCCATGGGATATGTGAGTATAAAGAGAAGTGAGGTTAAAAAAAGAACCCGCCGACAGAGCACTTGCCTGTGATCCTAATGCTTGGGAAGTGAAGGCCAAAGGATCTGAAGTTCAAGGTTACCCTTTGTTGGGAGCTTGAGGCCAGCCAAGACGACAGGAGACCCTGTCTCCAAGAACTGGCTCTGATTTAGAAGGCCAACAAATGTACAGTCCACAGGCTGCAGGTGTAAGTAGACCTCTGCAGGCAAGCTGCTTCCCCTTCAGTGGGTCTCTGGCTTCTCTCCCAGGGCCTTCAAGTAGCTGGATAAAGCCTATGTGCGTTATGGAAGGGAATCCACCTTACTTTGAATCTACTGATTTCGATGTTAATTACACTTTTCAAATACCTTCACCGCAACATCTACTGCCAAACTAAAGAGTGGGTGGCCATAGCTGGGCCCAACTGACACACAAAATTAATTCTCACACTATGGTACTAGATGAGATCACCTAGAGAGTTAGTGTATTTAGGGAAATGAAGGTGGCCCAGAGACAGAGCCCTGAGCACCAAGTTACAGCGAGAAAAAGGACCCAGCCAAGGAAGAGAACCCAGGAGGATGTAGGCAGAAAAAAAAACAAAATCAACCAAGTCTCTCAGAAGCCGCTGGAAAGTGCTCCTGTTTAAGGAGGGAGATCTACAGACCCAGTGCTGCCAGATCCTGTGAGATGAAGTCCAGTGAAAATGCGAGGGGAACAGATCCTCGCCACAGGTCAACAGGAGCAGAAAAGTATCTGGAGGTGGGGCGTAGAGACAGCGCAGGGAACGGGGCCTGAAGAGGATGCAGGACGGGCCAACAGTGCCAGGGTCCTTGTATTTCTGTTCCTCTAAGAAAGAGATGATTACAGCACGTTGTCATATTGACATATGGAGGGGAGTGTGGCTGGTCCCACGGGGGAAGGGACAAGGTGCCCGCAGAACCTATGTGAACACACATTTACGGTGCAGTAGGACTTTGAAGTAACCCGGGTTCTCCCTAACTAGAGGCTTCCCGGCTCCCTTATCTCCTTCCCACCAGGCCCTTGAGGTCCTCCCCGACTCTTCATCTCACCCAGACCTCCTCTACCCCCAGGTCATTAGCCTGCCCTCCTTCCCTTTAATTACTGTGCTTCTTCTCACCACCGGGCTTCGCTGATTCCCAAGTACTCCACAAATCCAGTTCAAACCTGTCTTCCCCACGGATGCCATCAAAGAAGCCAAGTCCTCTGAAACGTGCCCCAATACCAGGCAGTCTTTCCGCCTGGTACTCACAGTTGCAATTATACTTTGTTTAGGATTAGCTGGTCCATGTCAGCCTCCTCCAGAATAGCACAGTCCAGTAGAACTTTCGCTGTGACAGAGATGTTCATCCGTGTCCTCCCGCCTCAGTGCCACGTGACTACTGAACTCTTAAAGACAGCTGGCGTGAGTTTAGATCTGTTTTATTTTATTTAAGTTTAATTGATCTCAATGTAAATAGCACAAGTGATGAGAGGCCACAATTACTATTTTCACCACTGTATGCCCAGCATTTAATACAGTGTGCACATATAGTAACCCCTCAGTAAATATTTGTTCAAAGATTAAATCTGTGAATTGAGGATGCTACTAGTTGATTCATATAGAGTGGATCTTTTCCATAGAGGGAAAATGTTTTTAACATGACAAATGTTGGGGTCTCTCCTACAGTTTTAGAAAGGTGAGTTTCACTTGTAAGAACGTGATCTTTCCTGAGAGAAGCTGGGACAACAATGAAAACATACTGATCATCGGCATAAAATCCCAGCTGTAATCTGCGTGGGAAGTGCCTGGACTGTGGTGAAGGCTCCCATGAGCTGGTCCATAGCTCCACTGAATACACAGAAGAGAAGCAGCTACTGGTGTGGGATCACTGGGGAAGGCTCATAAATCTAGTGGCCTTCACCCACAGCCTGAAAAATAATGGAGGTGGGGACAGTGAGGTGGACCGTCAGTACTCAGCATGAGCCACGTGCAAACCCAGGACGCATGACTAAGTGAGTCCTTTCAACAATCTGATAAGGGGGAATAGTCTTATTTTCCCCGTTTTACAGACGGGAAGACCTGGGGTATAAGGAGGCTACGTTTGTGGGCCCGCAGCTAGTGAGAACAGGGCTGAGACTACCCCAGTTCCCAGTGCTGAGCTACTTCATGAGCACAGTGTTTCAGGCAGACCAAGCAATAGACAAAACGGTCATAGGAAGGAAACGGAACTTCTTTGTATATGGGGAGGTGAAACAAGGACACACTGGACTCCATTTGTAATTCAAAGGCTTATTTCCAAATATATTTAATGAATTCCCAAAGGCATCAAGGTATCACACCATAAGACATTAGAAACTAGGATTGTAGAAAGCTAAAAGACTCTTTTTTATCAAAGCAGGTCAATGTTAGAGTTGGGGTAAAAGTCCAGGTGGCCCGTGCCTTTAACCCCAGCACCTGGCAAGCAGAGAACAAGTTCTCTACGAGTTCAAGGGCAGCCTGAGCTACATAGTAAGTTCCAGGCCAGATGGGGCTACACAGTGAGATCTTGTGTCGGAAACAACATGGCTGGAGAGGTGACTCAGCAGTTTGTTTTTTTTTTTTTTTTTTTTAAGATTTATTTATTTATTATGTATACAGAAGAGGGCGCCAGACCTCATTATAGATGGTTGTGAGCCACCATGTGGGTGCTGGGAATTGAACTCAGGACCTCTGGAAGAGCACTTAACCTCTAAGCCATCTCTCCAGCCCCAAAGATGTGGTGCATTTTTTTTTTCCGAGACAGGGTTTCTCTGTGTAGTTTTGCGCCTTTCCTGGGACTCACTTGGTAGCCCAGGCTGGCCTCGAACTCACAGAGATCCGCCTGCCTCTGCCTCCCGAGTGCTGGGATTAAAGGCGTGCGCCACCACCGCCCGGTGACTCAGCAGTTAAGAGCACTGGCTGCTCATCCAGAGGACCAGGTTTGATTCCCAGCACCCACAAGAAAGCTCACAACTGTCTACATCTCCAGTTCCAGGGACTTTGACTCCCTCTTCTGGCCTCCATGGGCACCAGGCACAGATACGGTGCACAGATATACATGTAAGCACTCAGCCATACACACAAGTTTGCAAAAAATTTTCTCTAAAACAAAACAAACAAAAAGCCTTAGGTATAGATCCATTGTTTCACAGTTTAGTAACATACAGGAAGGAACAGTCCAAAAAGTACAAAAAGCAACATGCTAAAGATAAAAAAAAGTGGAAACTTTCCAACAAGGGCCAAAGAAGACTTCATCCATACAGCATCCATCCTGAGAACTGTGAAATCCTACTTGGTGACCATGACCACATGAAGACATCTCCCCTCAAACACAGACCCTGTCACTCTGCCTCTGTTTCTTCCATCAGGTGGCACTAAGGACATCTCTTCATTTCTCACTTCCTGAGGGCCTCTCATCGGTCCTCTCCCACAGCCCTTTAGAGTCTTAGCATCGGCTCCACTGAGTAACTCAAGAGTAACTCAAGCCTGAGAGTTCACAGCTAGCCCACGATCCACCAGCCTGCTCCTCTCTCTCCGCCACACGTTATTCGCTTGAGGAACTAACGTGTTTCCCGGTGTCTGGCACAGGGCATGCCCCATAGCAGATCCTCTCTCCAGGTTTGACTTCATCTGGTGCTAGGATTCTGCGTGGTTTGGGTGTCCGGGAAGTAGAGAGAAGCTTGCAGAGGTCTGTCTGCAGGTGAAGGAGCCCTGACCTGAACTGTTTGTCAGTGTCCGGCAGGAACACTTCAGCCTCGGCTTGTTTCACGCTACCGGTCTAGGCACAAAATCCCTGACTGTCTAATGGTGGCTCCCCTCGCTGGAGGCGTTCCCCTGTGTCTCCTCTAACAGCAGCATCCTCAGAGACAAGGACACAGACTGCTCGGCTGAGCCCCGCCCCCTTACCAGCGCTCCACGCAATCCAACTCCAGATGTGCTCCGGAACCCCATACCCTGCCTTTAAAGGTCCGTCTCCCACGGATCTGGGCTAACCCCACACTGTCACGTCTCCTTCGATTTTCTACCGACCAGCAGTGTATTTTAGTAGTCGGGGAGCCTGCCCTGAAGCTACAGTCTGCCCTTCCTGCTAGCAAGCTGTGCCCCCATGGGGAAATTGTTATGTCTCCATGCCTCAGTTTACTCCCCTGTAAAGTGCTGATATAATCATACAGTCTCTATACCTCATGTGGCAGTTGTTGAATGAGATTAGTAAACAGAGAAGGACCAAGAACATGATAGGTAATCAATGTTAGCGTCATCGGGTTCTGACATGGTCTAAAGCTGGACGGCTTTCATTTTCCGCTTGTATGAGGTTAGTCATTACAGTAAACTATCAACAATGTATTACACTAGACCCTGTCCACAATCTAATTAAAGGGCAACATTCACCGTCTCATTCCCAGTCTGTAGGAAGCATGTCATTATATTTAATTTTTTTCAGATACAATCTCACCTAGGCCACACTGGCCTTGAACTTGCTATGGAGCTGAGGATGGCCGTGATTCTCCTGACTTCACCTCTGAAGTGTTACCAGGCCATCTCTGTGGTACCGGAGAGCAAACCCAGGGTTTCCTGCATGCTAGGCAAGAACTCTGCCAACGGACCTGCACCCCAGCCCCCGAGCACGCCCTTTTCTACAGTGCATGTCTTTCCCGGGGAGGAGAAAAGCATGCTTTGCGTAGCCCACGGGTTCGGAGTGGAAACAGTACACACGTGGTTTGTGTTACACAAACATACAAAGCTACCATGTTCACACTGCTAGGACAGGCAGAAAGACACTCCTGTGTGCTATCACTTCAGATTTTTCACTATCCTATTCTAGTTTTAGAAGAAGGGGAATGTTTTTTTGTCATTTGCTTGTTTTTGAGACGGGGCTTCTCCTCTAGCCCCTGCTGCCGTGAATTCACAATCCTCCTGCTCCAGTCTATCAAGTGCTGAGATCCCAGGTGTGTGCCAGCACACCCAGTGGGGAGATGAAAGGCTTTAATGTAGAAAACCACCAGCCTGAAGAGCCCTGGGAAGCGTGGGCTCCATTCCAGTAAACTCTCAGATGTCCTGTCTTATAAATCTGGAGCTCAGCCACCCTCACCCCCAGTCAGGCAGCCATGGACTAATTACTAATGGTAGTCAGCTTTTAGAAGTATCATATTGCTTCTTACTACCCACTACATGCTATGAGGCACTTGATATCGAGAGAAGCATCTTCCTCCAATTTCTTGAAAAGCCCAGACTACCAACACCTGACTACAGGGAGTTGATGGAAGGCCACAGTCACCTCCTGAGCCGAGCCAGAAGGAGCCCTGGATCTTCCTGATGGGTATCGAACACTCGGCTAGTCCAACCTTTTAACACTGACTGCAACGTGATGTGATCATCTACAAGTTCATGCTCAAGAACTAGGCAATGAAGTTACTTAAATAATCGGAGTAGGGCAGTGCCCATATAGTTTCAAGGAAGTCTATGATTTATTACTGGGCCACATGCAACAAGAAGGCTGGGCCTCCGCCAGGCCCTGGTTTCAGCTGACACTGACCTATGTAGCATAGGATGCCACAGTTTTCCTTTCCAGGTTTTATGCAGCTTAGTGGGAAAGCTCCTGTGGGCATGCATATGATTCCACAGCACCAGGACAAAACAAAAGACCCGCCTTCCCACTCGCACAGAGGAGAACCTGTAGGTCCCACCTAGCACCTCATAATTCTCTTATCTACAGATTGAAACTGTTTATTAAATCATTAAAATTCTCAGGAACTCTAAATCAGTGTGGTGGACGAGGACACTGGACTACCTGCTACTGTTCTGGACAGAGTTCAAAGTTAGTCATTAGTGGATTTTGTCTTTCTCAGAGGAAAAACCTGTGCTAGGCCTCCAGTTCAATGTGCAATCACTGGCCTTTCCAAAAAAGACGAGGTGCTGTCGCATGCAGGCCACACTGTAAAGCATCCACATCTATGGTGGTGTTTTCATTTGTTTGCTCCCTGCTTTCCGTTTCTGAGATAAGAGGCTGACTGCGTTGCCTGAGTTCGTCTCAAACTGAAGCTCAAGGTCTTTGTCCCCGATCCTCTGCACCTGGCTTATACTTGCATTTAAATGGGAGACAAGAATGACCTGTATGGAGACTGTTGTCTATCTTTTCAGATGAGCCAGTGTGAGCCACTCCAAAAATAAACATAAGATGCTATCAACCTCACCGGGGCACACAACATCCTAAGATAAAGATTTCATTTCTCAGTCTCCCTTTGGCATGTATAAGTGACTACATTTTGGCCAATAAGTCTAGGCAAATTGTTATGTGTAACTTCCAGGAAATATCCTTTTGTGGAAGGGGCATGTTCTCTTTCAACACTTCCTGGTGGTGTTGGTGGTGGAGGTGGTGGAGGTGGTGGATGTGGTGGTGGTGGTGGTGGTGGTGGTGGTGGTGGTGGTGGTGGTGGTGGAGGTGGTGGTGGTGGTGGTGGTGGTAGAGGTGGTGGAGGTGGTGGTGGTGGTGGTGGTGGTGGTGGTGGTGGTGGTGGTGGTAGTAGAGGTGGTGGTGGTGGTGGTGGAGGAGGTGGAGGAGGAGGTGGTAGTGGTGGTGGTGGAGGTGGAGGTGGTGGTGGTGGAGGTGGTGGTGGAGGTGGTGGTGGAGGTGGTGGTGGTGGTGGTGGAGGTGGTGGTGGAGGTGGTGGAGGTGGTGGAGGTGGTGGTGGAGGTGGTGGAGTCGGTCTCTGAGAGGGTGAGTGGCGCACAGCCCACACTTCATGGCGAAAATCTGAGCAACACCCTGGATTTCTTCTATTTCTTCCACCCCAGATTGTGAGTCTGTATTCTACTAAAATTTCCTCCTGGGGATGAGGAGATGGCGAGGTGCTCTGGAAGAAGGACTGAATCTGCCCGCCAGTACCACTTTACGGGGTTCACAACTGTCTAAGGTCCAGGGAGAGCCGATGCCTCCGGCCTCCACAAGCCATAGGCACCCACATGCACACTCCCACACAGATACATGTGATCCACACAGCTGTAAAAAATTAAAATAAATAGTTTAAGACCTTTCTCCTAAAGAGAAATCAGATCTTATTCACCTATATTTCCACAGTGCCTAACACTGACAGACAAGTGTACAAACACAGTATTTTCAAGCCTTTTCCTGTGCTTTTAAATTTTTTTTAGATTTCTTTATTTTATGTATATGCATGTTTTGCCTGCATATATTTATATGCACCACATGTGTCCCTGGTGCCCATGGGAGTCAGAAGAGGGTACCTGATCCTCTGGAACTGGAATTATAGCCACTGTGTGTAGCTTGGCAACAGGACATCAGTCCTCTGCAGAAACAAGGGCTTTTAACTGCTGAGCCATCTCTCTGGCCCTCCTTTGTTTTTTTTTGTTTTTTTTTTTTTTTTTTTTTTTTGGACAGGGTTTCTCTGTGTAGTTTTGGTGCCTGTCCTGGATCTCACTCTGTAGACCAGGCTGGCCTTGAACTCAGAGATGTGCCTGGCTCTGCCTCCCAAGTGCTGGGATTAAAGGCATGCGCCGCTGCCGCCCAGCTCGCCTCCTTTGCTTTCTAAAGCAAGATGTGATATGTCACAAAAATCTACTTTAAATTTTTTGCTTTTCTCGTGAAACATTATGATGTAGAATTTTTCCCATGCTGTTAAACTTCTATGAATCATTTTTATGGACGGCTAATTCACGAGTTAGCAGCTACTGCTGTAACTACGTGTCAGGAACTGTGGGAGGCGTTTTATATGCACCCTCATCCCATCTCCATGTTACAGATGAGGAAACAGAAGCTCAAGAGCCCTGGACTTGTGGTGACTCTGACTAATGACCACAAACAGAGCAGGACTCATTACCACTTAAGCACAAGAGAAGCCCTTCATTATTTGCTAGCAAGACCGACTGACTAGATATCAACTAAATAAAATACCTATGATGAAAATCTTCATCTAAATCTGCCCAATTCACAACTAGACAGCTGGGTGAGGGGCATTAATTAGTTTCCACAATAGATACACTACTACCTTACTTTGAGTCTAACAACTGAGCCCCAGTGGCCGGCTGGCTGAGGAGGTCACTCAGGGGTGAAGTGCTTGCCTGCCCTGTACAGACAAGTTCCGGGGTTGACCCCCAGCACCCCAACAAAACAAAACAAGCACAGGAACCTAGATGGGTCACACTATCCCCTTTGGGCATGAACTGGGCCCCAGATCTATATGATAAAAAGATGGATTTTCTATTTTTTACTTTAGAGCAATTCCTGTGAGAAACATGGGGTTATTTTTAGCTCCACTCCTAGACTTTTTGGAAAACAGAAATGTGCCCAAAAGAGGAAGATGTGTATAAACTCTCACATGAGTACTTGCAATCACTAATATCCACCCCTCGTCATCCATTTATGTCAGAGCAGAACACACCCTGGAGAAGCCTCTTCCAGAGGACGAGGGTTTGATTCCCAGCATTCCGTGTTAGCTCACAACTGTCTGTTACTCCAGTTGTGGGGAACCCAACACCTTCTTCTGACCTCTGTGAGCACGCGCATGGTGCACAGACATACATACAGGCAAAATACCCATGTACATACAAGTAATAGTAAAAAAAAATACAAGGGGACTGGAAGATGGCTCAGTGGGTAAAGGCACTGCTGTACAGGCCTGATGACCTGAGTTCTACCCTAAGAACCCTTGCGAAGGCTAAAGGAGAATCTGACTCCACAGAACTGTTCTGACTCTAGTGTGTGTGTGCCTGCGCATGCGCAGAGACCAGAGGATGGCCTCTACCCTGTACCCTCCCACTGAACCTGCCTCACACGTCACAAATTCCCTTTCCTTCCAAGCTGTTGCTCAAGTCCATCTCTATTTTAATATTTTTACAAATAAACCCTCAATATTTAATGACTATCTTAAATTTCACTAGGAAAAAAACCACACAGAGGGCTGAAGAGAGCTCGGCGGGTAAAAGCACCTGCTTCATAAGCCTGACCTGAACTTGTTTCCCAAAGCCCACAAAAAAGCCAGATGTGGGGCCACACACCTGCTATTCCTGCCCTCCTGAAGAGGGCTGGGGACAGAGACAGAAGAAGCTGCCGAAAGCCCTCAGGCCAGCTAGCCTGGAGCAGCGTCACAAAAGCAGAAACAACAAGAGAGAGCACCTCAGCGAGGGAGGCAAGGAGTGCCGAAAAGTTGTCTTCGGACCACACACGCTCTGTGGTGTGCACCGGTCTGTACTCACACACACAGATAAAAAATATAAACAGACACAACTTGCAGGAACCCCTACTTCCTATAGGACAAAGCCCCCCTTCTTCCTCCTCCGCCCCCCTCTTTGATTAACCCACGGGAGAAGCCATGCGATTTTGTAACTTGTTTCTGCTCACTGTCATCCACTGCTAGCCCGACCTTTTCCTGAGAAAACGCCTCTCCGGCATCTCCTCACGCTCCTCTGTGAGCCCACGACCCGTACACTGAAGCACAGGGGAGGCAGATACCGAGGAGGAGGATGGCAAGAATGAGGTGTGCCCGTCACCCAGTCTCTCCTGCCAGCAGGGCCAGGCACCTGAGCAGATGCCCCAAACACAGCTGCTGGAGGAACAAATGAATGACTGCCTGGAAACCAGTGCTGGCTGGGGGTCTGTGCTGGTGAGGAGCTTTGTTTGCGTAAGAAAAGCAATCCGTGCAGAGGCAACAGGGGCAGCAGACAGGTCTGGGCTTGACAGCCACAGTGAACAGATTCCTCAGCCAACTGCATCTGCTTCCCCTCTGTAACACAGAACTCAGCCCAACAGCCACATAAGGCTATTGGGGGGCGGTTAAGTAAGAACGCGAGACCCTGAGATGAAAAGGAACTCAAACATGGGGTCCTCTCCCCTTGCTGGAAACATCAAAGCAGGAGCTAAGGATGTGCACTGGAGCCCCCGCGGGGCACATGCAGTGTCTGGACGGATACTCCGGGCAAACTGCCACACAAGTACTCTCAAAATTTCAATCTGTTTTCCATGCAGATAGCTGTAAGATGGCAGCCAGTGCACAATGTGAAGTCCACATTCGTCGATGTTAACTGATGCTCTGCTTACCCTTCAGGCCAAAGACACTAGCACGCTCTCCCGGGCAGACCAAGGCCTCCCGCATCAGCAAGCCACTTGAGAGGCAGCTCACCCACAGGTATGGCTAAGATGTGGCTGGCGTGGTGACCTATTGCACAACCTCCAGTTGCAAAAGCCACCCTGACTTCCAGGAACATCTGTCCTGGCACCAATACCCGAAGTGTCATGCCTAAGGCAGGTGGGGTGCGCATCAGAGCATCAGAGGAAGCTACGGAAGCGACCGGAAACTACCAGCGTGCTCACCGGAGAGCTAGCCACGCAATGCTTTTCTGTTTCGTGTGCTCATCGCGAGAAGGTGAACTCACCCCTACGTCACTGATGACATTGCAGAGACTTAGAGGAAAGCATGCGTAAGTCTCTGGCGCAGGAAGGATCACGTTAATGACATGAGCCATCAAGTGGGTGCCTGGAATGGAACCCGAGTCCTCTGAGGAGCGGCCAGTGCTCTTGACCACTGAGCCATCGTGAGGACATCTTCCTCCCCGACTGGTGGAGAGCACGTGACCGCCGCACCGGCGCAGGGGATCCCTTCCCTTGCTGAGCACTGGGAGGTTTCCCACTGCTGCTTTTACACCAACAGGGCCAAAGCAGTAGACATGGCCGGGTTTGCGTCTGGGGTCACGAAAGGTCATGGACACCTCCAGGGGATGAGGGGAAGTTGTTACCTGACTCTCTGTCCCGTCTGTGGGAACTGCGACACATCTACTTCCTCCTGCCCTGGAAATGAGCGTCACCCCCAGCCGCTCCTCTGTCCTGCCTGTCACTATCTCTTCTCAAGCTGCGTCCCTTCTCTGTTGTTTTAGTCCCCCGAAGACTCGGGAGACTGTGCATGCCCACGTCCACTCCCCCAGCTACTGGGCGCGAAGGCTGGCATTTTCTGGGTGTTGGTGCCCTGAGTCACTGGAATACCCTGACCCACCAAGGCCATGAGCACCACAGCTCTAGAAGCAACTTTCCATTTTCCTCCACCAACCGCGCTCGCCCCGAGTCTAGACTCATGCAACGGTTTCTCACGGCTCCTTCCGTGGGACTTCGGCTCCGCTGCTTTTCATATGACCTCTAAATCCATCTCAGTTCCTGTCCGAGTCACATATTTTTCAGAATTACTTGCTAGAAGGGAGACAGATTTGTAAACAACATCACCAGGAAGCCAGCAAACACTGTACCAGTAACTAGGTTCAGGATTATCGGGCGGTGACTCCAACAAGAGGAAACCCCAAGGTACACCACAGCCATAAACTAGGTAGAGGCTAAGGGTGAAGGCGGTCTCCTATGGAGGCCTTCTTAACAGTCACAGAGAGGACTCCACAGCCAGTCAGACCTCACTCAACAGGAAAACCAAATGAAACAGACAGACCACAAGCCAGCAGAACACATAACATAAAACACACAGTCACCATCAACTCATAAAACAAACAGGCTCTTACCTGCTTGGTCAAGTTGAAGCAAAAGACAAGGGACACACAGAGACATAAACAACTTCTTTACCTGGGGGAGTTGAAGAACAAGGGAGAATGTTAGGTGAGGTGACGACCAACGGAAAACCTCGGGGGCAGCCGTCTAAGAACTAGCCAGTGCAGTAGAGAAGGCTCAGTACATGTATTATTCGTGTGTGTGCGTGTGTGTGTGTGCTCGTGTGTGTGTGTGTGTGTGTGTGTGTGTGTGTGTGCTCGTGTGTGTGTGTGTGTGTGTGTGTGTGCTCGTGTGTGTGTGTGTGTGTGTGTGTGTGTGTGTGTGTGTGTGTGCTCGTGCACGTGTGTCACGATGCATGTGTGGAGCGGCTCCTCTCCTTCCAGCAGCCGGGTCCCGGGGGCTGAACTCAGAGGGTCAGGCTGGGTGGCAAAGGCTTTCAGTTGTGGGGTCAGCCTCCCTCCCCGTCTCCAGCTCATTTTTTTTTTTTTTTGTTTTTGTTTTTGTTTTTCGAGACAGGGTTTCTCTGTGTAGCTTTGCGCCTTTCCTGGAGCTCACTTGGTAGCCTAGGCTGGCCTCAAACTCACAAAAATCCGCCTGCCTCTGCCTCCCAAGTGCTGGGATTAAAGGCGTGCGCCACCAACGCCCAGCCCTCCAGCTCATTTTTATGTAACTTAGGAGACTCCCCCCATTGGGACCAATGATCTTTAATACAGCATTTGAAGTGTGTTGATTTTATTCTACTGTATTGATTTACCTACATGGCTACATAGAGGACATTTTACGTTTGGTGACTCAGTGTACTGAACCATGAAATGGGTTTAATAATAACCATGTTTTTAAAAGCACCAGGATACTTAATGTTTCCAAAATACAACATGCTATTGCGGGGGGTGGGGGGGCACATCCTCATAATTAGTCAAAATATTTTTTCATCTAAAAAAACTTCAATCAACACATCTATTAAAAATCATGCTCATTGCCGGGCAGTGGTGGCGCACGCCTTTAATCCCAGCACTCGGGAGGCAGAGCCAGGCGGATCTCTGTGAGTTCGAGGCCAGCCTGGGCTACCAAGTGAGCTCCAGGAAAGGCGCAAAGCTACACAGAGAAACCCTGTCTCGAAAAAAAAAAAAAAATCATGCTCATTGCCGGGCAGTGGTGGCGCACGCCTTTAATCCCAGCACTCGGGAGGCAGAGACAGGCGGATCTCTGTGAGTTCGAGGCCAACCTGGGCTACCAAGTAAGTTCCAGGAAAGGCGCAAAGCTACACAAGAGAAACCCTGTCTCGAAAAAAAAAAAAAAAAAAAAAAAAATCATGCTCATCTAAGTCTGGTGCTGCATGCCTGTCAACCTAGACTAGGGAGGGTGAAGAAAGAAGTTTATAGTAAATTCAGGGCCAGTTTGAACTTCAGAGTGAGTTCCAGGCCAATGTGGGCGCTACAGAAAGAACCTGTCTCAAAACACAAAACACGGTCTTGTGAGATGGCTCAATCAGTAAAGTGATTGCTGTGGAAGCATTCGAACCCGAGTTCTGAGGCCCTGACCCACACAGTGGTGCATGTCAGGGAACAGACAGACTTCCTGGCGCTCACCGCCAGCCTGTACAGCTGAATTGGTACATTCCAGGCTCAGTGAGACCTTGTCTCAAGAAATAAGGAGGAAAGCAACTGAGAAAAACATCAGCCTGTGTCCTCCACACAAAAGCTCGTGTGCATAGACACATATGCCCATATGCACACGTGCATACACACAAACGTGTACACACATATACCACATGCCAACACATATACACACCACTAAACAAAACAAGCCAAACAAATACATATGCTCAAGATTCTGAAAATTATACTAGTAAAAACCAAAATTGTAGCTGGGCGGTGGTGGCGCACATCTTTAATCCCAGCACTCGGGAGGCAGAGGCAGGCAGATCTCTGTGAGTTCGAGGCCAGCCTGGTCTACAGAGCGAGATCCAGGATAGGAAGCAAAACTACACAGAGAAACTCTGTCTCAAAAACCCAAACCAAACCAAAACAAAACAAAAATTGTACTAAATAAATGAAAGTTACTTTTGCCAAATTTACACAACTATATAGCATTTGAATTTGTAATAAAGGAGGCTGTTACATAGATGCATTTAATAAACCCACAAATATTCTATCAGTAATACTTTAGGAAACTTTAGAATCATATCTCTTTATCACACAATAAAAAAATGTTTAAAGACCAGAGTGGCTAGAGTTTATGGAAATCATCAACTAAGAGACTGGATTCTTGGAGCTGGAGAGATGGCTCAGCAGCTAAGAACCCTGGCTGTTCTTCCAGAGGACAGGAGTTCAGTGCTCAACACCCATTTCAGGCAGCTCACAATCGCCTGTAATTCCAGCTCCAGGGGACCTAAAACTTGCTCTGACCTCAACGGGCATGCACATACATGGGACACACACACACACACACACACACACACACAATAACAATAATAAGGATATTATACATGGTGGTGTAGGTCTTTAATCCTAACACTTGAGAGTTAGAGGCAGACAGATCTCTATGAGTTCCAAGCTAGCCTGGTCTAATAGCCAGGTCCAGACTAGCCTCCTAGCCAGACCAAATGCTGTCACAAAAAAATTAAGGGAGGGAGGAGGCTGGAAATCTGCTCTTCCAGAGGATCTGAGGCTGGATCCTAGGATCCTAGTCTGGTGGTTCACAATCGCCTATAATTCCAACTCTAGGGAATACTTTCTTCTGGCCTCCATGGGCATGTACACATATGGCAGACACTTGCATGCACACACGCGCGCACGCGCGCACACACACACACACAATATTTTTAAATTGCAAAAATAAAGTTGAGAGAGAGAGAAACAGACAGACAGATAGAATGCATCCTTGCCTTGTTCTAAATCCAACCACTCATAGGACAGACTTCTGTACAGAAGCACACCAGAAGAGCGCTGCCCAACCAGGTAGACATTTTTATGGAGGCAAGGGCTCGGCCACACAAGCGTGGAGGTGGCCCCCCTGTTGGGCTCCTGGATGCCACCTTAGTCCCCTCCTAGGTCAGCTCCTCAGCAGCACGTTCAAAGAGAAACTCCTTCTGAAGAACACAGCAGGGAACTGGGCAGGCGGAGGGAACACAGAAAGCTGAAACAGGAAGTCCCTGGGACAAAAGTGCCCACCTTCTAAGACTAAAAGAGCTCAAGCCACATGCGGTACATGTCTGGAATCCCGGAGCTTCGGATACGGAGGCAGGAGGACCAAGAGTTCAAAGCCAAATCCAGCTACATAAAAAGTTCAAGGCCAGGCTAGGCTACAGGAGAGACCCCATCTCAAACAAACAAGGAAATACATGTGTTCCTACCACGTAAAAGCACAGGCCCGGGGCTGGAGAGATGGCTCAGGGGATAAGAGCATGTGAACTTGGTTCCCAGCACACATATCCAGCAGCTGACAGTCTGCAACTCCAGATCTAGGGGAACCCAACGGCCTCTGTGGGTACCTGCACTCCTGTATATACCTATATACAGATTCACACACATGATTAAACATAAATCTTAAGAAAACCACAGACTCTTGTGATGTCCTTAGTCTTTCAGAAACGAAAAGTACACAGGCTGTTACTGAAAACCAGGTTTTTAGGTTCAGAGATAAAACCCTAAAAAGAACTTCAGAAAGTCAAGATTAAAACTTGGCTAGGCAGAGAAAATATACTCTTTACACTCCAGACTATATACTGTCCCATCTCAAGAAACTGTTACCTGTGGGTTAATGAACTTTAGCAAGTTCCACAGTACAAGATTAAAAATCTGTATCGAATCACGCAAGTGACATGTTCTAGAATGTGCTAGCCAACACCACTGGCTGTGGGTCTAGGCATCGGCGGCATCGACCGGCTGTGGTGAGTCACCATCAGCTCCCGCTGATGCACATGCTCACTGAGTTTTCTCTTTAAGAGGCAAATCACATTTTCTGAGGAGATAGAGCTGACCTTTGCACTTTAAACCCACCCTTCTGAGAAGGACACATTCAAAACTTGTAACATGTTACGCAACACGTAGGCCTCCACCTTCCCGTGGAAGTTGATTTCCTTGTGGGCACTTCCCGCAATGATATTCCTCACCTCAGAGATAAGGATACGGTAATCAGACCAAGCATAAACATGAAAAGGAACTTCCTCCTCTCTTAGGTACACAGATCACAATTACTAAATGAAACAGCAAAATCAAAGAAGGAAACAACCTGGGGAAATTCTACCTCAAGGTAATTTTTTTTAATATTAAAGCTGGGTGTGGTAGCACACACCTGTGGTCCTAGAGATAACTCAGAAGACAGAAGCAAGATGACTTTGAGTTCAAAGTCAGGCTGGACTACACAGTGATACCATGTCTCAAAAAACAACAAAAGCAGTAAAAAAAAAAATTATAAGAATAACTAAGTATACAAATTATGCCCTGCAAGAAAAATTCACTATTTTTGCCAAGAGAAGTATTTAGACATCTTCATGGTCAAAGACCTTGAAAATAGATTTTCATATTAATTGACATAAATCTGAAAACTGCTTATAAAGAGCTAAGCTTAAGGGTGTCCAACTGGGAAGCTGAGGCAGGAGAATTGCCCTCGACTGAAAGTCACCTAAGGCTATGTAGTGAGACTCTGTCTTATGTAGAGGAGGAGGAGCAGGAGGAAGAAGAAAATAGCTTGTACATTTAGAACAACAAGATGGGCAGGCAGCTTCGAGCTCTTGCCATTCAATCCTGACGACCGGAGTTTGATCCTTACAGCCTGCATCAAAGCAGAAGAGAACTGACCCCAAAGTTATCCTCCACTTCTGCATGCACATGCCCACACACATCACACACAGCAATAATAAATACATTCTGGTATTGGCAAAGACAAAACCAGTCTATTTGTCCGACCCTGGCATGGCTACGATTGATTATTCAGATAGTGGGATATTAAATAAGGCTTCTAGAAAACCTTCTCAGTATGTGACAGAAATCCCTCATCATGATAGATTTGCTGAAGTAAGACGGGGTGGACAGAAGGGCAGGCACTGAGTAAGTGGGAGCAGGAAATGGTGGCATCCATAGAATCAAGAGATACGAGATGCTAAGGGTGAGAGTTATTACAGGTCAAAGATCTGGGACCTGGAACAACTCCCTAAGACTCCACCTCCCCGACACTAGGGAGACTACTCATCGTACAGATCATCACTATACAGTCATCCCGAGCAGTAGCACAGCCTACACACAGAACCGGATCAGGGCCAGAAGTGGCCCTCGCCAGCTCCTCCACAGTGCTTAACTGGAAGCCGCGCCAAACAAGAAACAGTTTGTGGCAAGCGCTCTGGGTGGCTTGGGATTATTAGCTGCATTTGGAATTAATGCTGGTTGATTTTACTTAGAATTAAGCTCAATATTGGAGGGACTGGGGAGGTGGCTCAGTCAGTACACTGCTTGCTACAAGTGTGAGAACCTAAGGTCTGGTCCCCAGCACCCACTGAAATTCAGGCCTGGCTGAGAACTCCAGCACCATAGACAGGGAGATCCCCAGAGCCCATCGGCCAGCCGGTCTAGCCCAGCTGATTAGCAGCAGGTTCAGTGAGAGACCCCGTCTCAAAAACAAGGTGAAAGTGATGGAGGAAAATACTGATTTCTGCCTCAGGCCTCCACACACACTCACATGCACATACACCCACACACATGCACAGGCACAAACACATACATACGCCTCACACAATAGTCAGATATTGGAATTAAGTCTAAGATTTTCAGTCCTGATAGGAAAACAGGAAAAGTAAGTAGTTGGGCTTTTGTTGTTATTGTTGCTTTTAACAAACATTTCTGTGGCATTTTCTGTGTGCTAGGTATATTTATGGCTTCTATAAATATTAACTAATTTAAATTTCACATTAAAGTCATGACATAACTATTATTATTATACACATTTACTGATGAGAAACTGAGGCATAACCAAGTTAACCATGGTCACATGGCTATTAGCAAGCCAGAGGCCAGAGCCAAACTATAACTTTGAAGTCCAGGCACTTACCTATTATTTAGTAACAAGAAAGATCAGAAATCTTAATAATTACAGAGCTAAAAGAAACCAGTAACACATTAGTCTAGGGCAATCATCTTTAAGGTGTTTTTAAGGTGAGGGGTTGGGGGTCTTCAGGCAAAGTAGGCAGAGTCACCAGAGCTAGATAATTGGGCCAAAAATTCACAGCAGATTTCTACTTCCTATCCCTTGCCTAACTTTGATAACTCGTACTGCCTGGATCCCTAATTCAGTATTCAGTTCAGCATAGGTTATCCTATCTACCCAGTGTGTGTGTGTGTGTGTGTGTGTGTGTGTGTGTGTGTGTGTGTGTGTATTTAGGTGTATGCTAAGTGGGTATAGAGGACAGAGGTCAAAGTTAAGTGTCTTCCTCAGTCACTCTTTGCTTTCTGCATCATTGACACCACCACCATCATCATCACCATCATCATCACCACCATCATCATCATCCCCATCACCACCATCACCATCATCACCATCATCATCACCACTACCACCATCATCACCATCATCATCACCATCACCACCACCACCACCACCACCACCACCACCATCATCATCATCAACATCAACATCATCATCATCATCATCATCATCATCACCACCATCACCATCATCATCTTCAGTTGTTGTTGTTTTGAGACAGGTCTCACTATGTAGCTCTGACTGGTATGGAACTCACTAGGTAGACCATGCTGGCCTTGAACTCAGAAATCCTGCCTCTGCTCCCAGTGTTGGAGTTAAAGGTGTGCACCACAACCACTGGTTACACCTTATTTTTTGAGACTGAATCTCAAAAAATCTGAACCTAGACCTCACCAGTTAGGCCAGGATGACAGGCCAGCCAGCCCAGGATCAGTCCAGTCTTCCTCTGCTTTCTCAGCACTTAGATTACACTTGTCATCAGACTTTTCACATGGGTGCTAGCGTTTGAACACAGGTCCTCAAGTTTCTACGACAAGCACTACCACCGAGCCATCTCCCCAGTCCCATTTCCTTATAAACCTACACTCACCTCCTCGGATTGACTATAGCCCTCAGGACAGGGCTTATGTGCTCTACCTCTATAACCCGATTCTCATCACACCGCCCCCTCCCACCAAAGCATGGCTGTCATATGGAGGGATGAAGCCTGAGGTGGCAATGGTGCTGGCTGTGCACACAAGTGACAGGTCAAAGCTCCTCTGGGCACAGGTATTCTCATGGCCTATGTACCTTCCCTTTTCCTTACACACACACACACACACACACACACACACACACACACTCACACACGGGGGGGGGGGGGGGGGGCGCGGGTGAGAACATGCAAGCCCACACCAGTTCCTAAGGCTGAGCCTACAAAGATGGTTAGGCTCGAGAAACCACTGCCTTGCCAAGGCGTAGTGGCACACGTCTTTAATTCCCGCACTTAGGAGAGCCCAAGGCAGCGGCTGAGTTTGAGGTCAGCCTCGTCTATATAGAGCTCCAGGACAGCCAGAGCTACATAAAGAGACCCTGTCTCAAACAAAACAAAACAGAAACCATTGGCTTGGAAGGGGTAGGCCAGGATCAGGAATTCAAGGTCATCCTTGGCTACAGAAAAAGTTCAAGGTCTGTCTCAAAATGACATTGACAAACAATCCCTCTGGGTCTCAGAAGGGAGAGGACACCGACTGTATGAAAGTGAAGACTCCAGAACTTCAGTGCCCTAGGCCTCTGACACGGCAGGCCAGTTTGTCTGAAGCCTCATCCTCACCCTTCCTTCTGTGGCTATTCCCAGCCGGATTAAACCAGCTGGCCAAGATGTCATCACTGATAAAAATCTAAAAGTATGAACCAAGTAAAGACACATTTTTTGTTTTTTGTCGGTGTTTTTTTTTTTTTTTTTTTGAAAGTCCCTCCCCTTCCGCCCCACAATAAGCCAGAACAAGAGTTAGCTAGAAAAAGCTGAAAACACTCCAAAGCCTTAGGAAATATTCCCCAGGGTCCAGCTCAGAGGATACAAAGCAACCCACTCTGCCTCCCTGGCCTCTGCGACCTTTACCACACGGGACTTTGAAAAGGCTCAGAAAATAAGTAAGTGGTCAAGCTGAAGTTTGTTCTCAGATCAACACTCACAGTTCCTCTGGAGTCACACATGCGCACGCTCTCTCACGCTCTCTCGAAGGTGCAGCCCAGATGTTTATACGCGTCTGTCAAATCCCCAGCTGAGCCAATCCTCATCCCCCGGGCGACAGCCTTACCTTACAGTACAGCGGTTGCTGGTGGCCAGCCACTGGGCTCTGGGGTCTGCGGGAGCACAGAGGGAGCCTACTGGGTTTCTGGCGTGGTCTGGATGGGGTGATGGCCCTTAGCTACAAGCAACGTGAGCAAAGACGGCAATTATCAGAGAGGAAAGCGGGACAACACACTGGCTAATATCAGGGTCACCCTGGGAGCCTCACAATTTTAGCCCAAGGCCAAAATACAGGCTCTGAGAAAGGACTCCCGTGTGTAAGGTCCATGGAGCGACTTCATCCCTGGAGACCTCCAGCAGCTTACTATCCCTGGATCAGCTTGCCACACTGTGTGTCTGCTCTCAGGAGAGCCTCTTCCCTGGGAGCGCAAGGGAAAGTCCGAACATCGGGCCTACACTGTGCCCATCTATCCTGTAGGTAGAGTGCAGAGAGGGCTCCATTTCTATTTCCTCCCCAGGATTCCGATCGGGCATCAAAGTGAGCAAGAGGGGCTGGGGGGGGACAGCCTAAGTTGGTGAGGTACCTGCCCCCCAAGCATCAGGCCCTGAGTTCAGGCCCCTAGCGCCCACACAGAAGGTGCCACACCCAGCACATGTCTGTACGCTCTGCACCAGGGTGGGTGCAGAGACAGGAGGACCCCTGAAGCTCACTGGCCAGCCAGCCTAGCCACCCTGGTGAGCTCCAGGTTCAGTGAGAGACTGTCTCAAAAACTGTGGTGGAGAACCGTGGAGGAAGGCAACTCTGGCTTCTACACACGTGTGCAAGTGCATTCACGTGCACACACGGACACACCCACCCTCACACGCACATACATGAAAGGCGAGCATGGAAAAAGATGGTTCGATCCGTGGAATCCAGTGGTAGGAGAAGTGATCCTACAAATTGTCCTCTGACTCCACATGCACATTGTAAAGCATGCATGCCCACACCACACACACACTAAACAAACACACACTCTCTTTTTACAATGAGCACAAATCCAGCTTGGTGCACGTCCCTGCTACACACCAGCACTGGCCCAGCACCATCAACACCAAGGCACCGTCACTTCTGGCTGGTAAAACCCTCTCTGCTTCAGAGCCTGCACCAAACAGGCTCTGCCTACCTTTAGTTCTTGTCGGGGTGATTTTAAATAGCTAAATCTGGAGAGCATTCTCCTCCTCCTCCTCTTTTTTTTTTTTTTTTGGTTTTCCGAGCCAGGGTTCTCTGTGTAGCCCTGACCATCCTGAACTCGTTCAGTAGACCAGGCCGGCCTAAACTCTGAGATCCGCCTGCCTCTGCCTCCTGAGTGCTGAGATTAAAAGCATGCGCCATCACCATCCTGCTGGAAGCATTCTTTGTCCGTCTTCTCAATATTTTCATAGTTGATCCTTGTATGTGCTCAGAACCACAGCAGTAATACACATCATTTCTTTGCAGGCCCAATAAGATTCCCTTGTGTGGACACACCACATCCCATCAGTTTATTCATTAGTTAGTGGACAATGAACAAAGCTGCTATAAACATCACGTTCATGAGCTTGTTGGACACTGTTTTCAATTCTTTTGTGAAAACACCTACAAGTGGAATTATTGGGTCACATGATAACTGTAGTAAACTTCTCTAAGAACTGCCAAACTGTTTTCCGAAGCCACTCCCCACTTACTTCCACGAGAAGTCCGTGAAACAGTTTACCTACATCCCGGCCAGCACTTATGTGTATTCTTTTTTTTTTTTTTTTTTTGGTTTTTCGAGACAGGGTTTCTCTGTGTAGCTTTGCGCCTTTTCTAGAACTCACTTGGTAGCCCAGGCTGGCCTTGAACTCACAGAGATCCACCTGGCTCTGCCTCCCGAGTGCTGGGATTAAAGGCGTGCGCCACCACCGCCCGGCTGTGTATTCTTTACTATATCCATCCTATTGGCTCAAAGCGGTGGGATTCTGTTGTTTGAGACAGGGTCTAATGTACAGGTCTAGCCTCAAGCTTGCTATGTAGCTGAGGATGGCCTTGAGCTCCTGATCCTCCTGCCTTTTCCTAGGTGCTGGGATTATAGACATGAGCCAGGAAGTGGGCCATCACCAGCCATGGGATCTGCTGGGACACTGACATTGGAATCCCTAGACTTCAGAATGTGGCGAATAAATGTCGCTGTTTATAAACCACCCACTTTACAGTAATTTGCTATAGACTGGGTCTGAAAAGATAAAACACTAAGGAATGGGTTCTCAAAGGAAAAGCAAAATCCAAACCATTTAATTACAGGACCCCGAGATCAGCGGGGTTTGTATTGGCTGTGGAACACACCAGATCAGACTCTAGCTTGTCTTCCACAGCTGGTGTGCAGGCAGGCCTTTACCAAAGCACAAGCGTGGCTCCCTGGGTCTCATCCATGACCACTGAACCCAACTGTAAGGTATGGAGCCCAAGCACATGTGCGCTTGTCCACATCTGCACATCATGTACCTATGCCCCTCATCTTCAGTGTTCACTGATGTTCTAACCTGCACTCTGAATCAATAACTGTTGGGACACGCGCCTGTTCCACCAATGTCACCTCAAGAATTGTAATTTATCTCTGGGGTTTGTCTTCTCTTGTCCACTTTGATTATTCTAAGGGCATCACAGAAGCAAGGATTCCCAGTAGGAACAGCTATGGGGAGACCTGGGGTGGCATCCCAGGAGGGCCTTTGGAGTCAGTAGGTCAACCACTCCTCCTGAGGAAGAATCTAAGGTCAGGCAGGTAATTAACTGGTGTCAGAATTGGCTCCTAATCCCATTGTGCTTGGCTGACTCCTCTGCCTGATGACTGACTCGAAAACGAGGCTGTAATTCCTCACATAGCATCCATGCCAAGGGCACCACCCAACTAACTAGTAAGCTCGGAGCCTCGCCAATATTCAGAACCCAGCACAAAGGGACATCACAAGATCTTCTATGACTAAGGAAAGCTGCAGTCTCACCAAGGAGAGACTGTCTACCAAAGCAAACAAACAATGGGTACATTTATTTATATGTCTATCATCTCTCTATAAATCATAAATTACTCAACTAATTAAAATCACTAGAATTTTCCTTAAAATTTGCCTATAAAACACATTTTTGAGTGTGTTATTTGCTTATCTTTCTTTCTGTCTAGATTCTTCTTCATCAATCATAAAAATTTCTATTTATTCTTTGACAATTTCACACATGTGTATAATACATATTGATCATTTTCTTTCTTAATTTGAAATATAATTCAAAGCAGCATTCAAAAAATATATTAAGTGTTGCAAGAACATCACAGAAACGGGTGGTCAGAAAAAGTTGTAATTACGATTTCTTCTTTTTTTTTCCTCTAACTTTTCACCCATGATCAATTTCTAATACTTCACCCATTTCTTTATCCTATTTTTCCACGGACAAGATCTAAACCCAAAGGTAATAATAAAATATGTTCCATGCTTTTATTTATAAAAATCAGCATAGAGGTCAACAGATGAAATTAGCTAGCTCAGAAATAGACAGCTATAGAATAATTTATATAAAAAGCCATTGTGAAGAGAAAAATGTGTAAAGTTGTTTTTTGGTTTTGGGGTGCTTTTGTTTTTGTTTTTTGTTTTTGTATTTGTTTTTGTTTTTTTGAGACAGGTCTTGCTATGTACCCCAGGCCAGCTTCACACTTGTGACTAGTAGTCAGAGGCTTCAGCCTCCTAAATTCAGGGGTTCCAGGTGTGTACAACCACATCTAATGAGAAACTGCATTCTTAAATAGTATGGTAATGACTTGATAATTTGGTGAAGGGCTTTTTCTGTTTTTTGTTTTTGTTTTTAGTTTTTTTTGACACAGGATTTCTCTGTGTAGTCCTGGCTGTCCTGGAACTCACTGTTCCCAACCAAGACCTGGGATTAAAAGCATGTGCCACCACCACCCAGATCTACCTACTTATCTTTCTATTTTTAACTTAGCACTTACTGTATAACTAGGAAACTTTCTCTAGGTTTCCAGCAACAAGGCATATGACTGGAAGCTTTTTCTAGTAAAATTCTAGAAGCAATAAGTTCCTAAGTTTAGAAGTAAATATAAAAGGAAAGAGCAGCTGTGTTAGTGTGGAAACCCCGGCTTCAGCTGAGGTCTCTGGAGACCTTGTAGGACCTCCAGAGCCTGCAGAGCTGAGCTGCAGTTTCCCTGGGGACCACTATGTGGAGAACCTGAACTACTGCCCAAGAACAGCTTCAGGACAGGGTCCTCCCACCTCAAACTGGCCTGAGACCCAAGCTTCTCTCCAAGACAGGAGACGCGCTGAGCAAAAAGGACTTAAAGGAACAGGACAAGGTGGCACACACCTTTAATCCCAGCACTTGGGAGGCAGAGACAGGCAGATCTCTGAGTTCGAGGCCAGCCTGGTCTACAGAGTGAAACCCTGTCTGAAAAAACAAACAACAACAAGGACCTAAAGGCAAAATGACCTCAGGGCTGACACTTGACGCTGTGGTGTGCTCAGAGCTGCTGGTTGGCCATCTTCTCTCAAGCACTGTTAAAATAACAGCGCGCAGCTTGCACAAGCCTGGATTCCATTTTAGGAATCGTTCTTCAGTGTTTCAGTATTCAACCATTAGTATAGCAAGAGATGTCACCTTTTGTTTTTTAATTACATTGACTGGTTGTAGGGAAGGGTGGCATGCCACCGTGTGTGTGTGTGTGTGTGTGTGTGTGTGTGTGTGTGTGTGTGTGTGTGTGTAGGTCAGAGGACAAGGTGCAGAAATGAACCCTCCCCTTCTACCATGTGAACTTCTGAGACAGAACTCAGGTCTCAAGCCTTTAACCAAAGCATCTGGGAGACAGAGGCAGACACAGCTCTGTGAGTTCAAAGCTAGCCTGGTCTACATCATAGTGCGTCCCAGAACAGGCAAGGCTACAGTGAGACCTTGTGTCAAAGAAAACCAAACCCAAACAACAACAAAACCCTCCTCAGGTCTTCCACCCCCTGAGCTATCTCCCCAGTCAGCTACTTAATCTTTTAAACTTTTTGAACAATGTAACTTCAGAAGACACTAGACCATTCATACACACACACACACACACACACACACACACACACACCACATACACAAAAACCCTGCTTCTAATATGCTCCAACTTTGCTTCATAAAAAATGTGCAACAGATTGTACTGCAAAATCCTAATAACATTTGTAAAGTCAAAGAAAAGAACAGGGAGAATATTTAGGACAAAAATAACTCAAGAAAAAATAAACTAGCCACAAACTGTAAAAGGACTAACAAATAAGGACAGCTATTTGATCAGAAAGGAAACAGCAAGTCTAGAATAAGAGAATCTACTTATGCTATTTACAGTCAAATTAACACTGGACAGTGAAATGCATATGGCAGTGCTGGCACATGTGTGCCGAAATGACTCCAAGGATGTGACAGTGTGCAGCGTAAGCTGTCCTTTATCTCCCCCTCGCATGTCCACTGTCTTTCTGGGCAGAGGAACAGTTCTGCTCCCTCGTTGCCTCGCTGCCTCGATCCCTCCCAAAGCTGTCCAGCTTCCCAGCTCACATCACCCCACCCCCTGTCCAGCCCTCAAGCTCCTCCTTTTACTTCATTATGTTGACAATTTGGTTACAACATCATCACTCGTCATTAAAAAAATCCAGAAGCAGCGCATGCCTGGCTTTAGGGAGAGTGCTAACTATAGGAATCTCTCAAGCCGCAGTAATTCTCAGTGCTGCGTACAGTTCAAGATTCGGAAAGCGTGGGGATGGTGTAACACACGGTTAAACAAGACAGGAGATCCCGCGTGACACAGACTTGCAATTGTGCAAGCCAGACTCGACAAGAAGGTCCCGAAACAGAGGACCAATTAGTCCTGTGGACACCCAGACATACGGGCTTCTGCGGGCTTCTGTATACTCAGCAAGCTGTACAACACCCTCTCGGGTGTGCTCCTAAATGTCAAACAATTCTCTCTGATTTAAGTATGCAGAGAACTCATTCACATCTTTGTGCTGTAAGAGAGAAAGCGAGGCATCTCAGCCACAGACCTAGGAGGGAAACCAACCCCAGGTCACTCCTCCTCAAGGAGGCGGCTTCCGTCTCTATTTTTGTTGTTGTTAACACCATCCCCCATGTCTCCCCCAGGCAGGCAATCTGAGGACCAACCTCAGGCACTGCACTTGTGAGGCAAATACTCTACCGCTGATCTAAATGTTCAGCCTGAGGTTCACATCTTAACACTGCTTTCCCATACTGAGTGTTCGGCCTCATGGCTGCCACTCGTGAAAGCTTACACAGAGCCAAGCTGTGGACTAGTACTGTGTGAGTGACTCTTGACTGAGCACACTACACACAGGGTGGTGTAACATCTCTCTTGAGAGACCTGGGTCACCCCACCCTAGCTACACAGAGCAGCTCTAGATAGGCAACCCAGGGCACTACAGTCCAAACTCATGGCGGAAGCAGAAACCAGAAAGGCGCAGAAGGGCCAACCTGACTGCAAACCATCCTAAAGTGATGCTCCACGGATGGGAGAGAACCATGCCAACAGATGCATTCTGAACTTACGGGAAATTTGAGCGTGTCAGCAAAGCTGAGTTCCCAAGGGTGAAGGGGACTGATACCAGAGAGGGATCTAAATGTAGGAAGGGGTGTCCTTTCAACTGGTCACCTTCTTCAAGGGACTCTTACTACATAATCTGCAAAATATAATAACCTGGCTACAAACTGCAACTTGTAAAGCTTAGTTAGATCAGGCATCAAAAAACATGGAGGGAAGAGGAGGACAACTGAGTGACTTTTAATACAGGTTATATTAGATGATGTGATTAAAGCAACAGTAAATTCTTTGCATAGAACAGACTGTGTGGAACATCACTATTCTTGGGAGACCTGCAAGGATATTAAGGGAAGAAAGCTCTGATGTCTGAAATGTATCTCAAATGGTTCATGAAGAAGTGTGTGTGGGTGTGTGTGGGTGATGTTTGTGTATATGTGGTATGATATATATGTGTGTTGTGATATGTGGAAGGGGGTGTGTATGTGGTGTGATGTGTGTGCTGTGATGTATGTGTGGTGTGATGTGTGTGCGTATGTGGTGTGTATGTATATGTGGTGTGATACGTGTGTGGTATGATGTGTGTGTGTATATAGTGATATGTGTGTGTGGTGCGTATGTGGTATGATGTGTCTGATGTATGTGTGGTATGATGTGTGTGGTGTGATCTGTATGTGGTGTGATGTGTATGTGGTATGATATGTGTGTGTATATGGTGTGTGTGTGGTATGATGTGCGTGATGTGTGTGTAAGTAGAGGAGAGAGAAGGAGAAAGATAGGGTACAAGTAATGAAAATAAAGCAAACACAGTAAGATGCAAAAGGATGTGAGTCTGGGTGAGGAGAAGACGGTGTCGATTATATTTGCAGCTGAATAAACTGTTCGAATTGCTGGTTGGGCAGCAGATGTCAAAGCTTTCCGATCAAGCCCATAACGGCACTTTCCTGTTCACATCTGGGGGGACCTTCATTCCACGGCCTCCAGTCACAGCCCTCTGCTCTGGCTTGAGTCTAGAGCTCTGAGGCTGAGAGCCTGCAGGCATGTGTCACTGCAGCTGAGGAACCTCTAGGTGGTTCTGGATTTCCACGAGCAGGTGGAGCCCAGGGACTTCTCTGACCACACAAACACCTTTGCAGGTCCTGCAGGTATCCTAAGATGTTAGCTGCCTTTTCACGGTTGGGCCTCATTTAGAACTGCCAACCTGACACCCAGGAGGCAGGCCTCCAAGCACTCCTGTGAAGGGTTGGCCTCTGAGTGTGTCTGAGATGGATGATCTGGTTATTTAATGATGTGGGTGGGACCATCACCTAAGCAGGGAATCACACCAGCAAGCATTTGCTCCTGTTCCCTGCGTCTTGGCCACAGATGCAGTGTGACTTCCTCACAACAGCAAGCTGTAAACTAGAGCCTGAGCTAAGGGAACCTTCTCCCCCAGGCTGCTCTGTCAGGGTGTTTATCTCAGCAACAGGAAGAGAGACCAGGACAGTGTTGAGGTCAAAGGCCTGAAAACCACCCCACCCCACCCGCCCCCAATTCTGTTTCTCTCGGATTTAAAAAATGAAAAAACCAGCTGAGTTCAGGGTCACACACCTTCAGTCTCAGCACTGGAAGGCAGAGGCAGGTGGATCTCTCTGAGTTCCAGACCAGCTTGATCTACAGAGCGAGTTCCAGGTCAGCCAGGGCTATACAGCAGGGCCTTGACTCTAAATGAATAAATTGCATAGCTTTAGAAACTCTTCTCCTGATTTAAATGAATGCCAGTTCACTTTCCTGCCAAAGTTCCAAAAACCAATTAGAACAATGCAGTTCTCTAGTGTAGACGCCCAGTGAAAACACCCCCTACCGCTGAGAGTTCCAACAAGATTGATCATTCAGGACAACGTAGGAAGGAAAAACGATACAGCTTGACTAAGGAAGAGATTCTGCAGCACCCCTCCCCTCTTGAGCCTCATCCATCTCTGAGGGACTCAAAGCACAGGGACTTGGAGCTGCACTGAAGGACCGAAGGATCTGCTTTGTGATTCTAGAGACTCACAACAAAACGAAACCAGCAGACATCACTAGATCTAGTTACCAAGCCTTTTCAGAGGACGAAGTAAAGGCCTGTGCCTTTGGAAGGGTGAGAAAGGAGAGCACCAGGCTTCAAAGCTGGGAGATGGAGGAAGACATAGAGCCCAGGAGACATAGAGCCCAGGAGACATAGAGCCCAGGAGACATAGAGCCCAAGGCATAGAGCCCAAGGCATAGAACCCAGAAGACATAGAGCCCAGAAGGCATAGAGCCCAGAAGGAACAGAGCCCAAGGCATAGAACAAAGAAGGAACAGAGCCCAGAAGACAGAGCCCAGAAGGCATATAGTCCAAGGCATAGAACCCAGAAGGAACAGAGCCCAGAAGGCATAGAGCCCAGAAGACATAGAGCCCAGAAGGCATATAGCCCAAGGCATAGGACCCAGAAGGAACAGAGCCCAGAAGGCATAGAGCCCAGAAGGAACAGAGCCCAGAAGGCATAGAGCCCAGAAGGAACAGAGCCCAGAAGGCATAGAGTCCAAGGCATAGAGCCCAGAAGACAGAGAGAACAGAAGGCATAGAGCCCAGAAGACACAGAGCCCAGAAAGCATAGAGCCCAGCAAACACCTGGCAGCAAGGCTGCCCCTTGTCAGAACCTGAGTAGTGTGAGTACTTCAAGTCTGATACAGTTTTTTACAGTGCTCTGCTGTCATGGCTTTCTGGCTTGTAGGTTTGTTACCCACGTGTTTTGACTCTGTTGCCCACAGTGAAAAACATCCAGACAGCAAGAAATCAGAAGAAATGAGGCATTTCTGGAGACCCATTACCCCTTAACAAAACTTCCTCCCACACCTCACTGTTCTCAGAGAACTTCTTTTAATAAAGTGATAATGATGGATAGTGCTTCATTCAGCCCACAAGACACACTGCCTATCATTACCCTGGAGTCTAATGAGGCCCCATTAACTGAGAAGTTATTCCATAAAAGGCCGAAGAGTGGGGAAGCCTCCGTGGAGGAGCGTGACCCAATGTATAAAGTGAAGACATGGATAATTACATGTGCCTTTTAGAGTCTGCAAGGGGTGAGGCATGCTAGAAAAAGAAAACAGAAATGTATATGGCAGCACAAGGAAAAGACCAAAGACTCTGTCATAGGCACGAGGACGAACTTCTAACGCTGAAAACAATAAACACACACACTAATCTTTAGTATCAGTTGTCTGTTAAATTGGAAAAATGCTTTGGGACAAGGCTTCAGACCTCAAACAGTTTCATCCTTGCAGAGAACCCCTCAGGTGACGCACTGGCTGCGTCAGAAGCAAGCTCTGGAACGAGGCCTGCAGTGGCCTGGTTGGAGCGCCTGTGTCTGAGGGGTCTCACTGAAGGTAAACCTGGGCTGTGCTGGGGGACAGGCCGGGCAGGAACTTGTCACTTGCCTCACTTGATAAGCCTATTCTGACATGACTACAGACCACGTCCAGGACTCCACGGTTGTAGGAGACCAAGAACGCCAGAGATTATCCTATTACGGTTAGAGCCTAGCACAGGCAATTTGGAAGCATCATTGAAGGACCACAGAGAAGGGAAAGACCAACTTCCATTTACCTGCCTAATTTGAGGTATGAAGCAGGACCTCTTTATGTAGCCCTGACTGTCCTGGAACTGACTACATAGACGAGGCTGGCCTCAAATTCCCAGAGATCCACTTGCCTCTGCCTCCTGAGTGCTGGGATTAAAGGTGTGCGCTGCCATGCCCGATTTACCTGGCTATAAAATTCGATATTAATGCTGTTAAGAAGACACAACCACCTGCCTGAACTGAGTCTACCAGGTTGATCGCAGTCCTCGGGGAGGATTTGCCCTGGAGGAGGTGGGAATGGGGGTGGGCTGGGGGGAAGGGGAGGGGGTGGGAGGGGAGAGAATAGGGGAACCCGTGGCTGATATGTAGAACTGAATGGAATTGTAAAATAAAATAAAATAAAAAAAGAAGACACAACCATTTTAAAGACAACACTAAAGAACTCTGTAAAAATAAAAAATATGAAATATAAATAATTTTTAAATTTCATAAGTATATCTATCACCATTTAAAAATGGTTTAAGAAGCCGGGCGGTGGTGGCGCACGCCTTTAATCCCAGCACTCGGGAGGCAGAGCCAGGTGGATCTCTGTGAGTTCGAGGCCAGCCTGGACTACCAAGTGAGTCCCAGGAAAGGCGCAAAGCTACACAGAGAAACCCTGTCTCGAAAAACCAAAAATAAATAAATAAATAAATAAATAAATAAATAAATAAAAATGGTTTAAGAGGCTGGAGAGATGGCTCAGCAGTTAAGAGCATTGGCTGCTCTTGCAGGGGACCCAGGTTCAGTTCCTAGCACCCGCATAGCAGCTGACAGCAGTCTGTAAGTCCAGCTTAGGGCATCTGACCCTTCCTTCTGGCTCTGCACACACACTGCGCACAGACAAGCAAACAAGACACTCAAACACATGCAAAACAAATACAATCTTTAGAACTGTTGTTAATGACCTCAGAGCGTCAGAGAGACGGCTCAGTGATTACGGATGCTTGCTGCTCTTCCAGATGAGCCGAGTTTGGGTCCCAGCACCCACGGTAGGTGGTCAAATCAACCCTTTTCTCCTAAGATGCTTCTTGTCACCACAGCGACAGAAGGAGACGAGCTGAAAATAAAGAACTAATTCACAAATAAGGGACTGAAGTTTGGGGTCATTCCCTTCAGAAAATGCCCAGATAGAGAATCTGAATTTATGCAAATCACTCCACCCAGATCCTTTTCGAATATAACTGAGAGCATCTGGACCTCCGTGTGTTTATTGCTGTAAAACATGTCCGTCCTTGTTATCTTGAGCTAATGATTTGCCCGTATAAAATGAAGTAGGTGAGTTGAGACCTTAGTCATGGTTCAGACATGCATTTTGGCAGCCAAGACTAGGAAAAAGCATGTCTTAAATAATCCAAGTGCAATTACCTTGAATATCGTGTAATTTATAAAATGCTTGGTATTTTTATTCGGAGCTAGCTATCATATTCATTATATGTAAATGTAGGGGCATGGTGTCTGATTTTCTTCTTGTCAGATCGAGAGAGGCTAAAAGGACTTAATGTTTCCCCCACTCACTTTACCTGGCTGATGAGGAGGCCATGCCCCTGAGGCGCTCCGGGACTTGTTTAAGGCCGCATAGCTCCATGGATGCTGCATTACAGCTGGAACACCGTTCCAGTAACCCTAATTTTCTTCCCACACCATCAGGTGACTTGTAGAGCCCTAATAAGGAGCCCCCGCGTAAAACCCAAGCTTTCTGGAAAGGCAGGCTGATGTCAGACCAATCTTAAGAGCAATGTGGTCTTCTGCCAGGCTCTCCTGGCTCAAGGTTATGTTCCAAGGCTACAGTGGAGGTGGTGGACATGAAGGGAGAGAGTGAACTCTCTCTGCTTCCCAGGCAAGGCCCAGCAAGCCTACACCATTCAGCAGTGGTACCCAAAACCAGCAGTTCTCAACCTGTGGGTTTCGCCCCCCTTGGGGGTCACAGGTCAGACATCAGTGTCGTGATTAAGAACACGTGCTCCTGACAGGAACCTGGTCCTGCTGCCTGCTAGCTAGCAGCCCTTCTCCTCCATGGTCTCGTTTTCCTTTTCTGCTGCTGCAGTGAGGAGATTAACTGGCGTGGGCTGCGGAGACGGTGGTCCAGAGCACCCTGTTCTTGCAGAGGATCCAGGTTTGATTCCCAGCACCCACATGGCCGTTCACAACCATCTACAAAACTCCAGTTCCAGGGCTCCAATGCCATCTTCTGACCTCCATGGGTACCAAGCACACTCATGGTACACAGACATAAATGCAGGCAAAATACTCACACATAAAATGTAAAAAAGAATAGATTAAATTTGAAAATGAGTAAGTAAGGATTTAGATGAGTTCATATATGCAAAGTGCTCAGCATAGGAACTGCATCATGGTATACACTCAGCAAGTCTGACTGCTTTTTCCTGAGTCCCTGAAGTTACAGATTACTCTAGAAAATGACTCTATGAGGAATACTTAATGCATAGACACCCAGCATCTTCAACCATACCTACCATGTAGAAGATTCCTAAGTGCTGAATACAATAAAGTCCACAGGGCTACCTTAGGACTTACTCACTCTCAAACAAACAAACAAACCAACAAACAAACAAAACAACCAAACTTATTTCTGGGAAGTATGCTGTCACATATGGGATGTTAGAAATACTCAAACGCCTCCATTCTTGGCTGTTTGGGATGGCACTTGGGAGGTAGAGATGGGCAGATCTCTCTGAGTTCAAAGCTAGCCTAGTCTACGTGTAAGTTCCAGGTCAGTCAGAGCTACACCCAAGAACGCACTGAAAGCCAAGTGTTGGGGGCATGTGTCTACAGTCCCAGTGCACACACAAGAAATAGGAGGCAGAGGCAGGGGAATACCTGGGAGCTCTTAGGCCACCTAGTGTCTCACACACAGAAGCAAACTAAGAAATTCTGTCTCAAAGAAGGTAGAAGATAAGGTCCCACAACCTCTGACCCCCATATGGGTAGCGCGTATACACATGCATGCGCGCGCGCGCACAGACACACACAAACACACACACACACACATACACACACACACGCGTGCGCACACACACTAAAATAAAACCAAAAGTCCCACTCTTTTACCTTCATAACAGGTCTATCTGACCTGTGCAAGCTGCCCCTCTGTAGGAATTCAGAAGATTAGAAGCAAGAAGAGGTCAAAGTTCCTAAGAGGGGAAACAGAGGTTCCTGGGATGATCACAGGGCAAGAAAACCAGACAGAAGTCAGAACCTGACTGTTCAAACATTTCCTCAACATCTGCTGTGCAGCATGCAAGGCCCAAAGAGGAAATACAACTCTTACAAAACAGCCTCACTGTGTGACGTGCTTCCAGAACACCGTGTCCTACAGTGCCACCCACAAAGGGCACGACTCCTACTCTCAGAGGAACCACAAAATTGAACCAGCCTTTATGATGGGGAGAGGTTGCCCAGCAAAGGGGGCAAAAAGGAGCAGAAGAACCTAACATTCAAACAGACGGGAGACATCCAGCAATGTCAGGACGGGGAAAATGCAAGGGAGACTTAGTTCTATGTGCAGGCCTGTCCAGCCTTCAGACACCCCGACAGGATGTCATCCACAAAGGTTGACCCCAAGGATCGTGCAGCTGAGTTACAAAATAAATACATTACACACACACACACACACACACACACACACACACACACACACACATACACACACACACAAATCTCAGGTGTTTTGTTGCTGTTAATTTTTATTTTATGTGTATGGATGCTGTGCCTTCATGTATGTCTCTATGCCATGTGGCTGTACAGCACCCGAAGAGGCCAGAAGAGGCCCCTGGATCACTTGGAGCTGGAGTTCCAGATGGTTGTGAGCTGACGTGTGGGGGCTGGGAGCTGAGCCTGGGTCCTGTGGAAGAGCAGCAATGTTCTTCAGTGCTGAGCTGTCTTCTTCAACCCCACACCCCCAAGCCTTGTAATGTCTTAAGTCCCAAAGTTCACTGGAGGGAGTCACAGCTTGTATCTAGTCGACTAAGAAGGGCTGTTAACCAGCGCTGCTGCAGAAAGAAGTGATCCCATGCAATTCCCTCCAAATTGACCTCGGCCTCCTCCCTCACTACTCTACCCACACCTGGGGCCGGAGAAGCCATGTGCCTTCCCTCTGGATGCTTCCATAGACGCTGTCAGGCTGGGGTGGTGTTGCACACTTGAAACCCCAGCACCTGGGGCAGGGGGTCTGTAAGAGTGAGGCTTGCCGGGTCTCCATAGAGTCCCAGGCCTGTGAGACTACAGCGTGAGACCATAGTGTGGTGATATATTGTGCCCCCCAATATGTTGTGCACCCTAGTAAAGCTTATCTGAGGATCAGAGGAAGCCAGCCAGCCACTATAGTAAACATGGAAGTCAGGCAATAATAGCATTCGCCTTTAATCCTAGCATTCGGGAGGCAAAGATCTATGCAGATCTCTGAGAGTTCAAGGCCACATTGGGAACAGAGCCAGGCGTGGTGGTACACGACTTTAATCCCAGCACTAACCATAGAGGTCTGGAGTCTGTATAGACAAACAGGAAGTGATGTCACTGGGCAGAGAGAGGAAGTGAGGTGCAGAACAGAAAGGCATATAGGCATGAGTAGACAGGAAGTAGGTTTCTTTGGAAGCTGAGGAGTTGGTGAGGTGAGGTTGGCTGTGGCTTATCAGCCACAGCATCTGGCTCCAGGTTTTTATTAATAAGACCGTTTAGCAATTCATCTTACACCATAGTTAAAAAACATAAAACAGGAAAGTCCCAGCAACAAACCCACAAATCAGCTTGATCATGTCCTGAGGGCTGTCTGGGAGCCAAGCTTTCCCGACCAAGACGTCCAGTATTACATTTCTGATAAATGATACTTGTGGGTGGAAGCTGATTGCTTCTTTCTTTTCTTCTTTCATTTTCTCTTGATCTCTCCATACAAAACAGAATGAAATGCAGTCCTGGCCCCGGAAAGCAAGATTGCTTCTGCAGGACTAAAAGCAAGTTCTCATTAGCAGCACCAGGCTGCTTCTACACAGACCCCTGTGACGCTGTACTCGGTGCACTGACTCCTGACTCCAGAGAAGACAGAGCTTCAACAATGCTGCTGGACAGACAGTGCCTGCATGTAGAAGAAGAATGTAAACAGATCCAAGTCCATCATCCTGCAGAAAACTCAACTCCAGATGAATCGAGGACCGCAACGTAAGACAGACAGACAGACACCCTGAATCTGACAGCAGAGGAGGAGAGGAACAGCCTTGTACTCATTGGCACAGGAGACAACCTCCTGACCAGCACACCATAGCACAGTCACTAAGACCAACAAGTAATAAATGGGACCTCATGAAAAGCTTCTGTGTGACAAGACACCGTCATTCAGACAGGGCGGCAGCCTACAGGGTGGGAAAGCTCTTTACCAAGTATACATCTGATAGAGGGCAAGTCTCTAGAATATATTAAAAAACAAAAACAAAAACCCACTGACTGTCAAGAAAAACAACCCAATTTAAAATTGAGGCAGAGAATTCTCAAAAGATGAAACGCAAGTGCCTGAGAAACAGAGAAATGTTCAACACCCTTAGTCATCAGGGAAATGCAAATAAAAAATACTTTGAGATTTTATCTCGCACCAGTCAGAATGACCAAGATCATTAAAACAAATGACAGCTCATGCTGGTGAGGATTGGGGTTTGGGGGAGCATTCATCCATTGCTGGCGGGAGTGCAAACTGGTACAGCCACTATGGAAATCAGTGTGGCGGTTCCTCAGGAAGCCGTGAATCAATCTACCTCAAGAGCCAGCTACACCACTCCTGGGCATGTACCCAGACAACTCTACATCCTGAGCATGTACCCAAACAACTCTACATCCTACCATAGAGACACCTGCTCATGCATGTTCACCGCGGCTCTATTCTTAATAGGCAGAAATTGGAAACAGCCTAGATGTCCATCAACTGATGAACAGACAATGAAATTGTGCGACATTTATTAATGGATTATTACCCAGCTGTTAAGAAAAATGAAATGTACAGGTGAATGGGTGGAGCTAGAAAACATTATCCGGAGTGAGGTAGCCTGTCATTCTTCCCATAAGTCGCTTCTCAGCCAGTGAACCACTTCCTGTCTGGCTCAGTTTTTCCTCTAGTGTACATGGTCATCTGAAGTGAATGTCTGTGTATACATACCTTACCATCGCACTCAGCCATGGCAAAAATACCTTTTACACACTGGTCAATGTTGGTGGCATATTCAGTTTGGCACGTTGAACAGGCCTGAAGGTTGAAAACCATTTCACCATCGGTTAAACAGACAGGTAGAGAAGTGATGTAGGGGTGGAGGGGCAGGGGATGACGAGTCAGAAAAAATCACAATAGTGACACAGAGATGAATATGCCATAATGAAACCTGCTGCTTAGTACGATAAGTTAAAAAATAAAAAGGGTGTGGTGGCACACGCCATGGATCCCAGGACTCGGTAGGCAGAGGCAGGCAGATCTCTTTGAATCTGAGACCAGCCTGGTCTACTTAGAAAAGTTTCTGGTTGCCGGGCGGTGGTGGTGCATGCCTTTAATCCCAGCACTCGGGAGGCAGAGCCAGGCGGATCTCTGTGAGTTCGAGGCAAGCCTGGGCTACCAAGTGAGTTCCAGGAAAGGCGCAAAGCTACACAAAGAAACCCTGTCTCAAAAAAAAAAAAAAATTCCTGGTCAACCAGAGCTACACAGTGAGCCCCCAGGTTCTGTTCACAGCACCCATATGGCAGCTCATAACCATCTGTAACTAGTTCCAGGGGATCTAATGAGCACTAGTGTGCAGACAAAACACCATACACATAAAATAACAAAAACCATTTAGAGGAGATATGAGAAGTTATTTTTGAGTAAACATCCGTTATCACTTTTCATTAATGTTACATTAAGGGTAGACTAGTTCACCAGCAAAGTGAAGCCCGGGGCTAGAAACCAGACGAGAAGGAATGCTCACTCAATTATTCCCTGGAAGAAAGGTACACAGATTCCAACTCCTCCTTTCAAGGATTTGATCAACTCTAAGTCTGAAGTTTACTTTCAATATTAAATAATTTAGAAGCTCTAGGTAGTCTGTGCACATACAGAGAACCAACAATGGACAAAGATGTAAGTTATGACATTAAAATAGGCAAAAAGCTAATCTTTTCCTCAACTGCCCGGCAGATCATGCAATATTGACTTCTGACTGGGGTTCCCAGCGTGACAGTCAGGAGGATGTCCACGCCCAGCTTCCTACTTCCCCTCTCCCTCTGCTTCAGGGGTCCCCGGTGGCTTTCTCAGCCTCATCCCCCACCCAATGCACCCAGTGTCTGAGACCCAGTCACTAGGTTCAGGAAAGTGAGTTTGTAACCTCCACATTCCCAGCTCCCATGTAATCAACTTTTGCAAGTGGGCTTGGGACCATCTTTGAGAAACACCGGCCCCCGCCTTGCTGAGAAGCTGATCAGTGTTAACTGCGCCAGTTTCTGGAAGGTTCCTCACTTGTAAGTGCCCTTCTGCATACGGTGCAGATGGATGCCTGTGTCTGCCTGTCGGGCAGTGAGCCAAGGACTGGGGGAGTTACAGGAATGACTGCCATACATTCCTCATCTTCAAAACTCCAGCAGGAAAAATTTTTACAGGCTAATTAAGAAAGAATGGGACGTGTTACAGCAGAAACACATGCTAAATCATAAGCACCCAAATGTATTCCCTCTGCCCTTCTCCCCAAGCCGCCGGCGCCCTCCACCTTCCGGGCAGCACAGCAGGCATGACACTGCATTTTCTCCAGTGGACTGTGCTCAAGGGCTGAGGTCACCCCTGTTTATCTGAGTCCGCGATGCCCGATAAACAATAGATGCTTGGGTGCAGAGTCATTCAGTCAGTTGAGACAGGGCGTCATTAGCAGCTTGAACCAGACTGTGGGAAACTCCCCATCAGACCCCGATGCTCACGTGGGAACCGGCTTCTAGGGACTGAGCACAAATGAGGGAAGATCGTGTTCTTCACATTTCAGTAAAGTTGCTGTGCAGTGTCGTTCTAGAGAAAGGGCATCTAGAACTGTTTATAAGTGTCACACAAGGAGCATGTCTAATGCCCGTGTGTGTGTGTGTGTGTGTGTGTGTGTGTGTGTGTATGTGTGTGTGTGTGTGTGTAAAAAATCGGTAGGACAAAGTGGTGCTTTTTAAGAACAGTACTTAAAACAAGCCCACACTTCAGTTTCACACAGTAAACAAGGGTAAATTGGGTAAGTAAGAAGTAAGCTCCTGCTCGAAAGTGTGAGGAGAAGGAAAAGAGGGGCTAGAGAGAAGGCTCAGAGGCACCGCCGAGCGCTTGGCGTTCTGGCAGAGGCAGTGGGTTCGTTTCCCGACACCCATGTCACGTGCTCACAACCACCTGTAACCCCAGTTCCAGGGGACATGGTGCACATACAGACAAACAGGCACACACACACACACACACACACACACACACATTCACACACATTCATACACATACATACACACACACACACATACACACATACATACCATACACACACACACACCTGCATGTACTATACTGTTAGAAATCAGAGAAGGTGTAGGTCAGGATATAGCTCTGTGTCCAGCAGGGGAGAGGAGGAGAGGAGACGGAGCTACGGCTGATGAAGAGGCCCTTGGATGGAAGTACAGACTTTAAGGGGTCTGGGGACGGGCAGTGTTGTTCCCTGAACACGGGTGCTGACTGCATACTACATTCAGTGTGTGCTGTTAGTAAGCTGTGCTGTGTCTGTATTAAAGTGGACTCGGGTCTCTGTATGTGTAGTAGGCCTCAATCAGCAAGCGCTTTACGAACGTCAACACGCTGGTTGCGTATATCAGCGCTGCCCTCAGCCTTGGCCAGAGCTTCTCTCTGTAGTGGTCAGCAGTTAACGCAGGCTCCTACCTGACCAAAGTGTCCAGTCCTCAGCCCTCAGTCAGTCATTCGTGTCACACACACACACACACACACACACACACACACACACACACACACGCACACACGCACGCACGCTCACACCACTGAAGAGGGGTAAGACAATGTTAAGAGGCAGGATGGGGAGAAGAGCTGATGAGACTTGGCTACTGCCCTTGAGAAGAAACTCTCTGCAGCTACGGTGACCTGTACAAGCTCAAGTCAACAGGCGAGTCGACATTCCTGCAGACACCACTATGGATTCAATGGATTTCAAAGAAAAAAAGGAAAAAAAAGCCTTAACCAGAGAGAAAGGCCACACCGAGTGGGGTGGGAGATGTAGGTGCCCCAGGTGCCTGGGGAGGGGGAGGGTGGCAATGGAGATGACCCAGATGCATTATTTACATGTGTAAAATTATCAAAGAATTAATAAAAGACAGTCTACTAAAAATGTGAATTTACTGGGGTTGAGACTGTAGCTCAGTGGTAGAACACTTATGCAAGGCCCTGGATAAAATCCCCAACACTTTCCTTCAATAAACGGCATTCGGCACTAAAAAAAAAAAAAATCCCCAACACTGGCCCTCAAAATCTCACTATATTGAAAGGATAAACATGATGTACTTTGAACCTAGAATGGACTATTATTTAGACGGAAAAGGAAAGGAAATCTTGTCACAGAGTGTAGATTAACCCTGAAGACATTCTCTTGTTAAGTGAAATAAGCCAGCCACAAAACGACTATATCTGTGTGATTCTGCTTGGATAAGGAACCTCAAGTGGTCAGGGTCACAGAAACATAGAATGCGCTGCGTGCGGAGCTGGAGGGATCAGGAAACAGGAAGCGGTAGACATGCCGTGAGAGAGTTCCAGAGACATACAGCACAGTGAAAATTCACTTCTCACTGTTGAACTAAACACCTCAACGGGGTTAAGACAGTGCCTTAGTCGGGATTTCTACGGCGGTGATAAAATACCATGACCAACAGCAACTTGGAGAGGGAAGGGTTCACTTCACCCTACAGCTCTCGGGTCACATTCCATCACTACAGGAAATCAAGACAGAAACCCGGAAGCAGGAACTACACCAGAGGCCACTGCGAGTTTCCGATTCCTGGCTTGCTCCCCGTGGCAAGCTCAGCCTGCTTTCTTATGCACCTCAGGACCACCTGTCCAGGGGTGTATGGCACCAATCAATCCCACATCAATGACTAATTAAGGAAATGCCCCCACAGGCCAATCTTATGGAGGCATTTCCTCAGTAGTGGTTCCCTCTTCCCAAACGACTCTCGCCTGTGTCAAGTTAACACAAAGCTATGTAGACAGTAACTTTGGTTACGTCTGGGGCTGGGGATTTAGCTCAGTGCCTAGCAAGCTCAAGGCCCCGGGTTCAGTCCTCCGCTTGGGGGGGGTGGGGGGTGTACAAAATTGGTTATGTTTCCAACTGTGTATATAAAGTGACTGTGCTCAGAGTAACCCGGTTAAATGTGCGATGGCATGTGGGAGTCAGGGGGTGTCCTGGGGAGCCTCACAGAGGGCGATTTGGGACATCCCCAACTCCCTCACGGTAGCCACGTTGGCTACTTGCCCTTGGCCCCCCAAAGACCTCCCCTTCCCCATCCCAAGTGCTCAGCTCTTCTGGGTCCTCTGCACGCTCCTCCCTGGGGCAGCCCTGGCCCCGAATGCCCTTCCCTCCTCACACACCCTGCCAACCTTCCCTCACCAGCTCTGCACCCTACGCGGTGCGCCCTATCTCTCTATCTCCGCGGAAGGGCAGGGCACAGTGTTGGATTTCCCTTTCGGAACCTATAAAGGACGTGGGGGGCGGGGAGGGGGGGAGGCAGTGTAAGCAATGATCCCAGGCAGAGCCCCGAAGGCCAGTGGCCTCCACTTGGGTCCCCACGCTGCCACTCCAGCTGGGTAACTCTGAGCAAAGTTTCCTAACCTCTGCGAGCCTCGGTTTCTTCACCTGTCATATGGGGGTTACTCGAAACCATTGCGGGAAGCGCTTCCACCGGGCCGGGAGGGGGGTGCTGCGGGAGGAAGCGGCGGCCAGCGGGGCCAGGGCCGCCAACGAACCCGCGGCTCACCCGGGCAGGGTGGCCCGTTGGTGGCCAGAGCCCGTTTCCGCCCCCGCCCGGCCGCCGACCCCTCGGAAGCTCCCCGGAGAGCCGCTCCCGTGGGGGCGTCTCTCCCCGCAGCGTGGAGGGCTGCAAGGCCGGGCTCGGCCGTACCTGACACAGCCTCGCCTGCTCCTGCCCCCCGCGCCTCCGGCGACCGTCGCCGCCACCGCCGCCGCCTCCTCCTCCTCCTCCTCCGGGCTCGGGCGAGCGCAGCCCCGGCACGCGGGGAGGGGTCGGAGCGCGCGGGGCACGCGCGCCCCCTGCCGGCCAGGGGCGGGATGAGCGCCGGGCGGGGCCGCGGGAGAGCTAGCGGGGTGGGAGCCAGAGGGGTGCGGCTTGCTTTTCGGTGGTACCCCATACACCTGTTTTTGTTTGTTTTCTTGGACGTCTTAGCATTTGGCCGGGGGAGGGGGGAGGAAGGGGCGCACGCGTGTCATGATGCACGCGTGGAGATCAGGAGTCAGTTTTCTGCCCTCTGGGTTTCCGGGATCAAGCCCAGGTCATCAGGCACTTGATGGCAAATGGCCTTGGTTACATACTGAGCCGTGTTCCCGGTTCTCAGTAGCCTTGTAAGCCACTCAGCCAGCCACCCGACTTCCACCGTCACCAAAACCTCATCTGGCAATGAGTAGCGGGTACATTGGCCATCCTACTACCCTATTTTTTTAAAAAATAAGCTGTGTGTGTGTTTATTGAGACAGAGTCTGTGTAGCCCAGCCTGACCTCCAATTAAGGATCTCCTGGTTTCTGCTGCCTGAGGCATGCACTACTATGCTTAGTCTTTATTTTTCTTCTTTACCCTGGGTGTGTATGTGAGGTATTGTTGCTGGTATTTTACCTGGGGGGGGGGGCGCCACCCTGCTCCCAAATAAATCACACACGAAGGCTTATTCTTAGTTATGAATGCCTGGCCTTAGCTTGGCTTAGTTTCTAGCCAGCTTTTCTTAACTTATCCCATATACTTTTCGCCTCTGAGCTTTTCCAGTTCTCTAACTTTGGTAAATCTTACTCTTACTCCATGGCTTGCCATGTAGCTGGGTGGCTGGCCCCTGGAGTCCTCCTCCTTTTCTGGCTCCTAGCTCTCTAATCCCTCTTCCCAGATTTCTCCTTCTGTTTATCCTCTCTGCCTGCCAGCCCCGCCTATCCTTTCTCCTGCCTTGCTATTGGCCAGTGCTTTATTAGACCATCAGGTGTTTCAGACAGGCACAGTAACACAGCTTCACAGAGTTAATAAACAAATGCCACACAAACAAAAGAAACACACCTTAAAATATTCTATTACAGTGGGGGGAACACACGTGTGCAGGTGCATGTGCACACAGCTTCCATCAGCCCAAAGAATGTCGACAGAGAGCACCTGAAACCTGGAACGGAACTGCCCTTGCTTTGCTGGAACTAGATGCCTTCGCCAATGTATTCAGTAAAGGTCCTGTTTACGTCTGTCTGATCATGGGCACTGCGTTTGTGTGCGCGTGTTCCGCTGTGGATGCAGGCACCTTCCTCACCAACCACCTCGTTCGGGGGTAGGGTCTCTTGTTTCCCACAGCATATGCCAGGCTAACTGCCTGCCACTCCAGAGACTCTCCAGCTTCTGCTTCCCATCTGGTAACAGCCGCTGGGTTTTCAGGCTCTCTCTACCATGTCCATCTCTACTCAGGTCGTCAGTCCTGTGCAGCTCAGCCCCACAGCTGTCTCCACAGCCTCTGGGCTTGTAGTGTTTTGAGACAGGGTTTCACCATGTGGCCAGCTGGGCCCAACCTTGCAGTCTTCCTGATTCAGCCCCCTGGTGCCCAGATGATAGCCATGAGCCATCCTGCCTGCCAAACTGTTTCTGTTCTAAAAAGACTGTAGAGTCGATTGCAGTGAACGTGACTGTGTTTGGAGCTTTAAGGCTGTGCTTACTGGGTGCCAAGTTGCTTTTCCAGACTGCGGACTCCATCTGTGTTGCCACTAGTCAAGAATGGGAGTGCGTTTCTAACCTGAGGCCCTCACAGAACCCCACAGAATGGCCGTTCTGGGCTGTGCGATGTTTTGCTTTACTGTCTTTCATTGAACTGCAGTACATTAAGTCTCAACCTCCTCTCCCCACCCCACCCCCACCCTCTGCCTTGCTCTGTTCAGGACCTGCAGAATGTCTAGCTTGAGTGTTTAAGGAGCTGCCAACCTGACGAGACTTAGTGAGCTCAGCTGGCCACCAGATGTGTGACAGGTGTGGGGCCGTGCTGGGGCAGCGTCTTGCTTTTTCCTGCACCATCCCAGCATTGCAGAGCTCTTGGAAACACTAGGTGGTGGTTTGCTTAAATACGGAAAGCAAATAAAAAGCTGGACCAAAGCTTTTTTAAAAATCATACTGTACAAAGGAAAGGGGGAGCTTAATAATAACCTCATGCAGGTGCTGGGCATCTGTTAAAATAGCAACAGACGTAAGGAGCCAGGACCTTTCAAAGGCAGTTCCCTCCCTCAGGAGCCGGGCTACATCTCCTTTGTTCAACCTCTCTCTGTGTCTCTCTCTGTGTCTCTCTCTCTATCTCTCTCTGTCTCTGTCTCTCTGTCTCTCTCTCCAGGACCTCAGAACTAGAATTTTCTTTGTAACCAAGAGTGACCTTGAACTTCAGAACCTCCTGAATGTGAGGAATCAAACCCAGGGCTCTGTGCACAGGAGGTAAGTACTCTACAAATTGAGCTACATTCTCAGACTCTATTTTTCAGGGTTTTGTTTTGTTTTGTTTTGTTTTGTTTTGTTTTGTTTTGTTTTGTTTTGAGACAAGATCTCATGAAGCCCAGGCTGGTCTTAAATTCCAGATCTCTTGCCTCCTCCACCTCATGCTGGGATTCCAGGCATGTATCACCATGGGCAGCCAGAGATTTTTTTTTTTTTTTAGTGTAATTCATGCTAAGATTACAATGATCACAATTCCAGTTGTATCGTGACCTTTTTTCTTATGTTTAAAGCATACATTTAACTAAAATGATGGCTTTTCTGCTTTTTAAAATGAGGACATACAAAAGTAGCGGATGGCCATGTGACCTGTGCCACCCTATTGTTCCTTGGTATGTGTAAGCCTTACCATTCCTTGGGTACTTAAAATGAGGAAGGCACCTTACAAAGCCTTTTACTTAGGTCTTCTCTGTCCCCTGTGGAGCTGAGACCTCTGTTACTGTTCCTGTTTTGCTGAAGAGAATCCAATGGTCTGTGGTTACTCAGCCAGGATCCCACAACTCTCTACTTAAATCCAGATCCCTGACTTCTGAGCTTCCATTCTGAACCAGTGACGTCAGCAGCGGCATACCCAGCCTCAAACCCAGAAGTTCTCAACCTGTGGGTTTCGACCCCTCTGGGAGTCTAACGACCTTTCCACCGGGGTGGCGTATCAGATATCATACATGTTGAATATTTATGATTCATAACAGTAGCAAAATCACCGTGATGGAGTAGCATCAAAACGACTTCCTGGTTTGGGGGTCACCACATGAGGAACTGTGGGAAAGGACTGAGGCGTTAGGAAGGCTGAGGACCACTGCTCTAAACCTTAGGCATGGGAAACCCTCCGCCCTGGAACATTTGTTTTGACTTGTAATTGAATTCAATTAATTTAAATTGAATTTAATTAATAAATGACTTGTTTAAAGAGCATCAGAATAGAGGACATTGCTGTTCCACCCCAACATGATTCTCAGTTACAGACTTGGCATCTTCTCCTCCCAGGGGATCAGCTCTCTCGGCTTTCTCCCGCCGTGCCCAGGCGGCTCATCAGCCTCCTTTGCTGTTACACCCCAGTCTCCTTGACACTTGAGGATGGGACTCCCTGAGGCATGGTCCTCAAGTCACCTGGCCTTCAGCTTTAAAATGCCATCTCTCCAGGGATGACTGCCAACTCTTCATCTCCTGCCCTGCCCTTGTCTGTGAATCAGCCTCATGTGTCCAGCTGTCACCTTGCATCCCCACTTGAGTGTCAAACTCAAGCCTGAAGTGTCCAAGTGTCCAAGTCTCCTCCTCAGACCCACACATTCCACTGTCTTCCCCATCTAGGAAAAGGGCAGCTCTCATCTTCCAGGTGCTCAGGCCCAAGTCCCTACAGTCCCTTACCCTTCTCATACCCCACATCCAACTTGCCAATGATTCCTCTCTACTTAGAAGTCACATTTTATTTTATTTTATTTTTGGTTTTTCGAGACAGGGTTTCTCTGTGTAGTTTTGGTGCCTGTCCTGGAACTCACTCTGTAGCCCAGGCTGGCCTCGAACTCACAGAGATCTGCTTGGCTCTGCCTCCCAAGTGCTGGGATTAAAGGTGTGTGCCACCGCCACCCTGCCTTATTTTATTTTTTAATGTTTAGGTTTATTTTATTTTATGTGTATGGGTGTTTTGCCTGGTGTCCACAAAGGTCAGAAGAGGGCTTTGGATCACCTGTGTGGTGGTTTGAATGAGAGACGGCCCCCATAGTCTTCAGTATTTGAACTCTTGTTTTCCAGTTGGTGGCACTATTTGGGGAGGTGTAGGAGGTGTGGCCGTGCTGGAGGAGGTGTGTACCTGGGGATGGGTTTTGAAAGCTTAAAGACTTCTGGCATTTTGAGTCCACTCTCAAGGCTGGAGAGATAGCTCAGAGGCTGAGAGTCCACTCTCTGTTCTCTCTTGCAGTGTAAGAGGTGAGCTCTCGGCTTGCTTCTCCAATCTTCGTGCCTGCCTGCTGCCACGACTCCCTCCATGGTGGTGATGGACTCTTACCCACAACCACAGACCTTGCCCTCCTGCGGCCAATATCTCTCTCATCGGTCTCTGCCCCTGAGCCCCGCTGGCATGATCTTGGGGCCCCAGCTCCCTCCTGCCACCTGGTTTGGCCCCAGGGTTCAGGTTCTCCTCCCCTAGGGTCTTGTTTCCCTCCAGTCCTTCTTCATACAGCATCCAACCTTGCATGCATCCAGCACATGCATTCAATAGCCGCCACTGACCGACATGTCCCCTGGATGGGATCCGGTGCTCCAACCGAGGCTAAAAACTAAACAAGCTTCCTGCCGGCCGGTGCTTCTGGAGGAGGAGAGACCTCTCAGACCCAACTTGCAAATCACCAGCAGCAGAATATAGCTCAGTGACGAGCATTAGCAAGGCTTGTGCAATTCCCAGTACCTCAAAAAAAAAAAAAAAAAAAAAAGCAGGAAACAGTTGTTATCTGTTTTTTATTATCAACAGTGGAGATATCTGCCCCTGAAGCAACCGCTTAGGCCACAAGGCCAAAGCCTGAGGGGATTTTGTGCCTCCAGGCACCAACTCTTTTCAAAGCTACTAAGGGAATTTAACTAAATCTAAAGAACTCGCCATTCAACGGGTTAGGTGGAATTCTGCTCACTCAGAGAGGTTGAATAGCTAGTAGCTAACCTTCTTCTCCCTTGGCTTCCAAAAACCCAGTCTCCTTCTCTCCACCCCCACTTGAAAAAACTTGCTACACACGGTTCCTCCCTACCACTTCCTGTCAGCTACCTGCTGACTCAGCCTCCTGTTCGCAAGTTAATTTTATTTAATCAAACACATCTTTGAAGTGTTAACAAAAGCAACAGGAAAAAAACCACAACACACTTTAAAACAATATTCCCCAACAGAAAACCATGCAAATTACTTAAGGTGGTGACAAGACTTTACTCTTTTAAATGATTTTCATTTATTTAGTGTGTGTGTGTGTGTGTGTGTGTGTGTGTGTGTGTGTGTGTGTGTGTGCGTGCCACGGTAAACGTGTGAAGATCAAAGGAAAATTTGCAGGACTCAGTTACCTACTTTCACCCTGTGGGATTCTGAGGACTGAACTCGGGTCATCTGACTTGGTGACAAGCACCCTTACCCACTGAGCACCTCAAGACCATCTTGGCCCTTCTTACTCTGTACGCATGTGCGTGGGCGACACACACACACACACACACACACACACACACACACACACACACAGTGCTTTTCACCAGGTGAAGTCACAGGGAAGCCACGCTCCTGCAAGCGTGTCCAGAATATTCTGTTTTCCTTGTGTGGTGGCATTTGGGAGCACTTGTGGAACTTCCCACAGAAAGGCTCCAAGGATCCCTCACAAGAGGCAGAAGCTGGCTAGGGAAGTCTGGAAGCTGGCCTGCACATAAGATAAGATTGCCAGACCTTGCTCAGGGCAGGCCTGTATCTCACATCTCACTCACATGCCCTCCCACAACACACACACACACACACACACACACACACACACACACACACGCATGCACGCATGCACGCACGCACGCACGCACGCACGCACGCACCTGGCTCTGTGGCTCTGTGCCTAAGAGAACCAACTCCATCCGTCTCTAACAGAACATCAGTCATCAGTTATTCATTAACAAAGCATTCTGATCCATTGAGCTCTTGTTGTTTGAGCTTTGCACTGGAATTGCAAATTATTTCAGAGTTATTTCCCTGAGTCTAATTTGACTAATATTAGAGAATTACTGTCACTGAATTGCATACGGCTTCCCTATTGCCTTTTGAAGGCACTCGGGCAGGGTCACCTATTAGCAGGACGCTCTTCAGTGAACTAGGTGTGCCTGACAAAAGTGTGACAGAGTAAGCCCTGGTTGCCTTTATGGACACTGCTGTTGGTGAAGGGAAAGACTCCCTGATCCTGAGAGAGGCACCCAAGGCTCCCCCACTGCCAGTGATCCCAGTTAGAATTGGTCCATCCGTGCCTTCCTGGGACTAGAATTCCAGGCAGGCTGGCTAGCAAGGTTGGAGCCAGATGCTGTTACCCGACAGACCTCATTCAAATCCTGCTCCTGCTCCTCACTGGCTGTGTGAACGCTCCCAGGCTTCTGAATGTCTCTGAGCCTCTACTCTCTTATAAAACGAGAACTGCAAAATCTGCCCTGCCACGGAAGGTGTGGAGGTAAAGTCAGATCATATTGTGCACTCAGCGTGTAAACGGCACACACGCATGCACACCTGGCTCTCCCTTCCGGGAAAGATGCCACGCACTCTCAGAGACAGGCATTGTTACTGCATTTCACAAGTGAAGAAGCCGAGACACTGGGTCTAAAATGTGACAAAGCTTTTGCTCCTAAATAAAGGGGGGGGGGGGGGTGCCGCACAGCTGCTTCTTCACTTCCCTGGGGGCAAAAAGCAAATTTCCATCCAATTTTACAAATCCCACAATGCTTTATTTTGTTAAGAGTAATTTGATACTGTTTGAAACATGTACATTTACACACACACACACACACACACACACACACACACACCCATATTTGTACACGTGTGGAGTCCAAAGGTCATCCTCAGTTGCTCTCTACCTTGTTTCTTAAGACAAGATCTTTTATTGAACCTGAAATTTATTAATGCGTCCAAATTGGCCATTGTCTCTGCTTCCTTGTGTTAGGAATACAGGTATATGCTGCTGGACCCGGGTTTTTTTCTTTTTTTTTTTTTAGATGGAGCTGGGGATCAAACTCAGGTCCTCATGATTGCAGGCAGACTGATCACTTTACCCACTGAGCCGTCTTGGCCAGGGAGCTACTGGCAAAGATGTTAGGGTCCACGAGAAGTCCCATAAAAGACCACTAGACACATAGGCAATCAACGTGGGTGTTTAATTCTCAAGAGCAAAAATTCCAGCATTCAGGGGTCAAACTATCTGACGAAGTGGTAACATGGCACCCCCAAGAGACGCTCGCAGGCTCCTTTTAAGTACAGCTGGGGGAATTCCAGCTGTGGTCAAGTGTACCTTGAAGGGATTGGGTACGGACCCTTACTGGTACAGGAATCATTTTATGATTGGCTCGTGACATCTGGTCAGCAACTGTGGCTGCAGGGTCAGGGGTCCGTCTGACTGAAAATAGCAAGAACAGTTCCAGCTGGTGGCTGGGTAGGACCCTGGTTGGCTACCAGCCTGGGTATACTTCCTGAGGGTCTGACTGAAGCCAGACAGGAGTCATCATAGTGGGGTAATATGGGGTCTTAGCATGCCGGACCCTGGAAAAAACAAAACAAAACAGCTGGCCCTGTCAGGGTCAGTCCTGTTACAAGAGGGACAGCCACTTCAGCTACCTTGACAGATCTTCTTGGTTTTGTTGTTGTTAATGTTTTGAAACAAGGTCTCTTGTAGCCCAGGCTGTATCCAAGGATGACCTTGAGCTTCTGACTCTCCTGCTCTTGCCTCCGGGATGTTGGAGGTTGTAGGTATGTGCCCCCACACCCCGTGCTGGGGAAGAAATCAATGCTGGCACAAACGCTCTTCTTAGGCCTGGGTCTGTCTTCCAACGCAAGGGCCACCACCTCTGCCTCTTAATCTTTGTCCCTCAGTGACTCTCGGTAGGTACTCACTCTTACTCTTAAGAATAATGGGGTTTGACAGTGGTGGTGCACACCTTTAATCCCAGCACTTGGGAGGCAGAGACAGACAGAACTCTGTGAGTTCAAGGCCAGCCTGGTCTACAGAGTGAAGAAAAACAGCTTAAGTTATAAGAGCTAGTAATAAATAAGCATAATTAAGGACAAACATTCAAAACTAATATTAAGTCTCCATGTCATGATTTAGGAGCTGGTTGGTGGACCGAAAAGAAAAACCCTGGTACAAGTGTTCTTATCGCCCCTGAACTGTACGCTTTAAAGGGGTTCAATGGTTTTTTGTCTGTTCCTTTGTTTGCTTGCTTTGCCCTTGGGGACCTAACGAAGGACCTCATACATGCTTAATCCCGGAGCACCACCTTCCAGCTCTAAAATGGTGCATTTTCTGGCCCACATACATACGAGACTGCAGACCGGTCCATGTTAGCGCTTGGGAAACCTAAGGAGCGAGCCACACCTTAAGGCAGGGCAGGAGAGGCTGGAGGGCGAATCTTTCAACACTGGGTGGGGCACGGGCTCCTGGCCAGGGCAGGTCTAGCCTCAAATCCCTGCCCCATGCTGCAGGTATCTCTCCACTTGGAGCCGGCATGCTTTGGGGAACACCCAGGGAACAGCGGCAACTGTAAATCGGAGCTGCTTTCTGATTTTGAAACTCTTGACGTAAAAAAGAAAGGCCTACTGCATTTCAAAAATCCATTTTCCGTGGAAAATTCCCACACTGCACTTGTCAACAGAAGAGGCAGCTACTGTGTTATTTATGTAGACATCTGTGTGTGTGCACATGTACATGTGTGTAAGCGTGTGTGTGGAGGCCAGAGGACAATGTCGGATGTTGTTTTGTTTTATTTTTGAGACACTAGCCTGGAGTTTGCTAAGTAGTTTAGGCTGACTGGCCAGCAAGCCCCAGGGGAGCCAGAAGGCTTCTGTCCCCCCCACCCCCAGCCCTGGGATCGCAAGTGTGGAGGGCCCCAAAACAGCTTGACCACACAGCAGCCATGACAGGCTTAGGGGCCTAGACTCAGCTTCTGTGACAGGCTTACTGACAGGCAACACCCAGATCCAGGAAAAGCCTTAAGCTGATACCACCCAGGGATCTACCCACGGGTGAGGAAGTGCCTGACATCCCAGACATTGCAACCATTAGATAAGGTGGACAGATGTCCTTGAGTCTAACACACACCTATTTTTTGTTTTACAGACACCCCTAGACAATTGTCAGCCAATCAGGGTCCTGGACCCTGGGAATCCCCTCCCCCCACCCTCTGCTATGATAAAAACTCTGCCCCACCTGAGCTCAGGGCTCTCTGCTCTCACCGCTGTGTCGGACAGACAGAGGGACCAAGCTCTGGAGCTTGAAATAAAGGCTCTTTGCTTTTACATGAGGGATTGGGTCTCCCTGGTGGTCTTTTGGGGGTCCCCGCCATCTGGGCGTAACACAAGCAGGAGACACTACACAGCGTGATGTAATTATTTTGTCAAACGTCTATGAGAAGTAATGATTCTCACCAGCTGTGGTGACATATACCTCATAATTCCAGCACAAAGGACAGTGAGGCAGGAGGATTGCTGAGAGTTCCGGAACAGCCTGAACTATGTAACAAGACCCTGTCTCAAAGGAAAAAAAAAGAAATGAACCAACAGACAAATAAGGGCTGGTGAGATGGCTCAGGGGGTAAAGGTGCTTGCTGCCAAACCTGACAACCTGAGTTCGATCCCCAGGACCCACATGGTGGAGGGAGAGAACTAATTTTTACAAATTGTCCTCTGACCTCTATGCACTCATCAAGGCATAAGTACACACACACACACACACACACACACACACACACACACACATACTGCCACCACCACCACTATCAACAGCAGCAGCCGCCACAAAAATCAATGAATAAAAACCCATGAGGCGCCCGTTGTCCTGGGAAGTCGTGACTCTGGGCAGTGGAGAGACAGACATGCTGAGGTGTCTCATCAGGAACTGCAAGCAGTCATTTCCAGCATAAAACCTGAAACAGAAGTTATTCTCTGTGTGGTGGTACATGCTTGTAATCTCAGCACTTGGGGAGTGGAGGCAGGAGGATTGAGAGTTTGATACCAGCCTTGGTAACACGGCAAGTGTGAGGCCAGCTGGGCTACATGAACCCCTGTGTTTGTACGTGTGTGTGTGTGTTTGTGTGTGCACATGCACGCAGTGTTAGGGGAATGTTACTTCAGGGTTCATATATAAGGGTGTTGTATATAAAGGATGGGAAATCCACCTGTGGCATTTCTCTGGAAACTTATAAAAGAGCTGATAGCGATAGCGCCAGATGTCTCCAGTGGCGAGGAAACAGGACATGAGGAGGCATAGGGTGTGGTTTACATAGTAGATCCTTTCCTGCTCTAAGCCAAACTTTAGGTCTCTTAATAAACCCTAACCCTAACCTTAACTCTAACCCTAACCCCCTGACCCTAACCCTGACACTCAGCGCAGGGAAAGCTAGCATGTGGTGGAGGTCCAGTAGCAACCAGAGAAATAAGTCAGAGCCCTTACATTTACAGGCTCTAGAGGAGGACCCTGCCCTTAGCAGATTAGGCCCTATCTAGGGAGTGAATCCCAGTGCCCCACCCTGCCTTGGGGCTGTGAAATGCTAGGATCTTAGCCTAAGGGAGCCACTGGAGAGGACACGCCATCCCTTCTCCAGGGGAAGCCTCTTAGGTACACCAGGGTAGAGAGCTGCTCTTGGGTAACATCTGGATTTTGAAGTGTGTGCATGTAATGCCTACTCAAAAAAAGCAAAGCAAAACCAACCATTTCTGCCTTCCTTTCCCCAACCTTTGTTTGGAGCTGGACGTTTTAACTTAAGATATAACGCATAAATCCCTAAGAAAAGCATTCAAGAAATAGTGTGGAGAGAGCACTCAGGGCTGGAGACACAGCAGGGACAAAGGACAGTCCTGATGCATGGGACACTTCCATCACGGGAATCAGTGAGGGGAAAACACAAGAATCCAAAGGTAAGATACACACAGGCGGCGTCTTCCGCCTGTTGACACTTATAACACACTGTCGCCTACAGTTCTTTCCTGAAGCTCATTATGTAAACCAGCCTGGCCTCAAACTCAAAGAGAGCCACCTGCTGTGATTAAAGGCATTCACCACCACCCCCAACCAAGTTGATGATTTTGTGTTGGGTCTCTTTCAGGGTTATCCTGGGGAACAGGTGACTGTGGGTGGTGGCGCACACGCCTTTAATCCAGCACTAGCCAGGCGATCTCTGAGAGTTTGAGGCCAGCCTGGGCTACAGAGTGAGTTCCAGGAAAGGCTCCAAAGCTACACAGAGAAACCCTGTCTCAAAAAACAAACAAAGAAAAAGATTTCATCATCTTGAGGATGGAGAGATGGCTCAGCAGTTACGAGGCCTTGCTGCTTTTGCAGAGGACCTGGGTTCAGTTCTGAACACCCATACCAAGTGGTTTATAACCACCTGTAACTACAACTCCAAGGGATCCAATGCCTACTTCTGGCCTTTGAGGGTATCCAGATACATGTGGTACACACACACACATAGACATAAATAAAAATAAAACTTGACAAAAAGGATTTTCTCATCTCAGCCAGCCACGTGGCTCAGGGGGTAAAGGCTTGAAGGCCCAAGTTCATCCCTGGAACCCACATGGTGGATGGAGAAAACCAGCTCTACCAAACCGGACCCCTCAGGTCTTCATGGCACAGCATGCTCCCACCCCATATATGGAAGTACTTACACGTCATATTTGATGAGTCCTTCTTGCCTCCCTCATGACTAAGGGGCATCTCATCATGTTGATCACTTCTTTTCTAGCTCAAAAACACTTGCCCACAGCTCAGGACACAGCTCCTCTGTGGCGGGTCTAGTGTATCCCGAACATTCTTCTATTCCTATGCAAAAGGACTCTCCGAAGTTCTCTTCACAGCAAATGTCAAGAGTTTGGAACTGACCACAACAGTACCAGAAATGTCCTAGACAATGGAAATGGAACCACAGGAGTTTGGAGGGTCAGGCATGTGACTGCATCGGAATAGCACTTGATCAGCATGCATGAGGCCTTGGGTTCAATGCCCAGCACCACTTAAGACTGGCTGTGGTGGTGCATGCATGTGTTCCCAGTGCTTGGGAGGCAAAGGCAGGAAGATCACAAGTTCAAAGCTGGCCTCAGCCACATAGCAAGTCTAAAGCCAGCCTGAGATACCGGAGACCGCCATCTCAAAAATAAGGAAAGGAAGAATACTGGAAGCAATCTAAACATCCAGCAAGACTGGACTCATTAATTCGATCAATAGAATGGATAAGTAAGCCTCCATGAGAAGGAGACCCAACTCCAAAATAACTTCCAACTGAAATGAAATAAACCAGAAAGCTGGGCTGGGAGGAGCACACCTGTGAAAGCTGGGCTTGGGGGAACACACCTGTGAAAGCTGGGCTTGGGGGAGCACACCTGTGAAAGCTGAACATGGAGGAGCACACCTGTGAAAGCTGAACATGGAGGAGCACACCTGTGAAAGCTGGGCTTGGGGGAACACACCTGTGAAAGTTGGACATGGAGGAGCACACCTGTGAAAGCTGAACATGGAGGAGCACACCTGTGAAAGCTGGGCTTGGGGGAGCACACCTGTGAAAGCTGGGCTTGGGGGAGCACACCTGTGAAAGCTGGGCTTGGAGGAGCACACCTGTGAAAGCTGGGCTTGGGGGAGCACACCTGTGAAAGCTGAACATGGAGGAGCACACCTGTGAAAGCTGGGCTTGGAGGAGCACACCTGTGAAAGCTGGGCTTGGAGGAGCACACCTGTGAAAGCTGGGCTTGGAGGAGCACGTAATCTCAGCACCTGGGAGATGAAGGCAGGCAAGTAGGCATTTAAGGCCATCCCTGGCCACAAAGGAAGTTTGATCCTATCTTAAAAAAAATCTAGAGCAGATATATACTGTGGGCACAATATTCCACCATCCTGTTTAAAAAGAAAGGGGGGGCTGGCAAGATAGCTCAGTCATTAAGAGTGCACTAGTAAGTACAGGAACTGTCTGGAAGGATTTGCCCTGAGCTGTTTCCTGTCAGGGTTTAGGGAGCTGGAGCCAGAAGCTGCAATAACATCTTCATTTACATTGGCGTTTTTTGATCCAGAGGCAGGCGGATCTCTGTGAGTTTGAGGCCAGCCTGGTCTGCAGAGTGAGATCCAGGACAACCAGTACTACGTAAAGAAACCCTGTCTCTAAAAACAAAAAAAAAGAAAGAAAATAGAAAACCAGATGAGAGAAGACAACCCAGGGGAGGGAAGCAAGAGCAGCCACCTCCGTGGTGAGCTGGTGTTGGTGCATGTCGGTACCCAGCAGGGAAGGTAATGCATATGAGTGTGTGGGTGTCGGTGCACAGGAAGTGTGTGAGCTTGACAGACACACCACCCTTTACACCACAGGACTTACGTTAGAGTGTAGCTGGGGTTAACGGCAAGAAGACCCTTTCCCTAGTCCATCCTTACAAAGGATGTGGAATTCCTAGGGGTGCTGGGAAACAGTATTTTAAGGTGTGTTACTTGTGTTTATGTTGTATTTGTTTAACTCTGTGAAGCTGTGTTACTGTGCCTGTCTAAAGAACTGAACGGCCAATAGTGAGGCAGGAGAGAGAAATGGGCGGGGCTGACAGGCAGAGAGGATAAATAAAAGGAGAAATCTGGGAGGAAGAAAGAAGGAGCCAGAGGCCAGGCGGTGGTGGTGCACACCTTTAATCCCAGCACTCGGGAGGCAGAGGCAGGTGGATCTCTGTGAGTTCAAGGCCAGCCTGGGCTACCAAGTGAGTTCCAGGAAAGGCGCAAAGCTACACAGAGAAACCCTGTCTCGAAAAACCAAAAAAAAAAAAAAAAAAAAGAAGGAGCCAGAGAAGGAGGAGGACTCCAGGGGCCAACCACCCAGCTACACAGCAAGCCACAGAGTAAGATTTACAGAAGTAAGAAAATAGCAAAAGCCCAGAGACAAAAGGTAGATGGGATAAGTTAAGGTAAGGAAAGCTGGCTAGAAACAAGACAAGCTAAGGCCAGGCATTCATAAGAATAAGCCTCCATGTGTGATTTATTTGGGAGCTGGGTGGTGGGCCCCCCAAAACAGTAAAAACAGACAACAACAATATGGCTCCCAACATGGAAACTTGAGAATGGGGGTGGGTGGTGAGGAGGGATTGGTTATTATTATTATTATTATTATTATTTTTGGTTTTTTGAGACAGGGTTTCTCTGTGTAGCTTTGTGCCTTTCCTGGAACTCACTCTGTAGACCAGGCTGGCCTTGAACTCACAGAGATCTGCCTGCCTCTGCCTTCCGAGTGCTGGGATTAAAGGTGTGTGCCGCCGCCACCGCCGCCGCCGCCGCCGCCGCCGCCGCCGCCGCCGCCACCACCGCCACTGCCCGGCCTGGTTATTAATCTTGATGGGCCATTTCTCTCTCTCTCTGTCTCTCTCTCTCCTGTTTTTTTGAGACAGAGTCCATGGAGTGCTTGCTGCTTGAGGTCTGAATTCAGTCTCCAGAACCCATGTAGTGCGTACATATAATCCCAGAGTTGGGGAAGCAGAGATAGGCAGATCCCCGGGGCTTCCTGGAGAGCCCTGGGTCCCACCGAGAGTCCAGGTCCCGCTAAGAGTCCATCTGAAAGAAATAAGGCCGACAGCTGTTCTGAGAAAACACCTGAAGATGACTTCCGGCCTCAACACATACGTGTTCGAACAGCAGAACATTGATGCTGTACTTTCAGAGGCATGTATGGATTTTGCCTGGCCTCTAAATTCTATATGCACGGGCACTCCGTTGGATTCTTCTGTCTGGTGATATGTTAATTGTACTGAAATGTGATTTTAATTGTATGTTAATAAATAAAGTTTGCCTGGAGATCAGAGGTCACATAGCAAGGTCACATATTGAGCCATAAACAGAAGTCAGGCAGTGGTAGCACACGCCCTTAATCCACTCACATGGCAGACAGGGTCTCTGTGTGGTCAAGGACACAGCCAAGCATGGTGACATGAACCTTTAACCCAGTACCAACCATAGAGACCTGGAGGTCTGTATAGACAGGCAGTGACGAGGAAGTCATGTGGCTGGGCTTAGAACCAATGAGAAGGCAGAACAGGAAGGCAATAAAAAAACAGGTTAGACGGGAAGAAGCTCTCTGGGGAAGCTACAGCGGCGAGGTGGTAAGATAAGGTAGTTGTGGCTCTTCTCTAGTTCTCTGATCTCTTTGACTATTACCTCTGTGTTTGGCTCTATGTTTCTTATTTAATAAGACTGTTTAGAAATTCGACTACAGTTCTGTGTTACATGAGTCAGTCAAAGAAGTCACTCTGAGATGAATTTTTTAGGCCTGTGTGGCAGCAGGAAGTTCCAGCCTCTGGTGAACTGAACCTCGAACAGCCGTAAAGGCAATTTACTGATTGTTACACAAAGTTGTCTTTGGGTAAACTATTTCCTCATACCAAAGTCACTAATCTAATCTATATGTTTCTCTAAAGGAAAGCATCATGCCTCTGCTACTTTAGTCCTTATTATGTACCGTTTACAGTACCCAGTAATCTAAGAGCTTCACATGTGCCAGAGCGTCTGTGACCAAAGACATGCAAAGGTAACGAATGCCTCCTCAGAAAAACAGTTCTACAAATCACAGAAAACAATCACTGTTTTCCACAATGATTCTTCAAGGTCAAAGTACTTCTAGGAAACAACTATTCACTCTAATGTTTACCCTAGATACAGTGACTCTGCTAAACATGCACACACACACACACACACACACACACACACACACACACACACACTACAGAATACTGATGCTATGCCACCAACTGTACTTTTAGTGACACGTGTTGGTTTCCCTCTTGGAAGACCACTGTTTTTCCTCACACACCCTTTTCTCCTCTCCATCAGGCTTTTTCACCAGAGGACAGCATCCTAACTTTGATAATTGCATGGCTGACCTGGTCTCACTTGCACACATCAGCCCTGTGTGCTTTGTACCAGCCTGATTCAGAACCCATGCTCGTTTCTGAGTTGCTTGCTTTTAGATAGCGGCTATAAAAACCGTGAATGGACAGACAGGGTCATACAGCTATGCTGTGTGTTGTTAGTCTCCCGCTAGCTCTGCTAAAGGTACCCCTGCAGGTGTGGGTCACGATCAGTGCATCCATGGCAGGCGGCTGTGCATTCAGCCAATTCCTCGGTGTTCTGAATGCCTGTGCCATAAAAAGTCATGAAGATGGGCCACATTTGCTTGGACTAGTGAATACTTAGCTTCTAATTCCATTCCTTCACATCTCAGATACCCTATTAGACCCTCAAGCCTGCCCTCAAGGAAGAGAGTTCAAGACTGTGCCTCCCACCTACATTCTTGGGCACCAACACTGTTTTATAGAAATCACTGGTTTAGTAGTTGGTACATTATGTGAGTTGGCAAAATGTATCTTGTTTAGTATCACGCACACCTACCTAGCAGGTGTCTAATCAAACACTCACAATCTAGGGACTTCTACATGTGCTAGGAAGAGAAAGTTCGAGGGTTGTACTCTGTCCGCCTGGACGGCAGCACACGTCCAAGTTTGAACTACCCATGGAGGCCGGGTGGGAGGGAGTGGTGGGTAGCTTTGGGAACTGAGAACAGCAGCAGGGTCAGAGAGGAAATGGGGTCTCCATCCTAGGACTGAGTGAAGCGGATTCTGCTGGCTCCAAGAACGAGCCTGGGGGGCTCCAGGTGGGAACTCAGCTAAGTGACGGGATTTCAGATCGGGAAGGCATTAACTGGCACTGTAAATTGCTACGGTTGTGGTAATCTACCAATAGACAATGGGCAGGTCTGCCCGAGTGTTTCAGGAGCCAGGCTCTTCCATTTCTTCCTCATCTGGTTGGTCTTACAGATTTCCCAACAGGTTTGGCCCACACACGCCTGGAGAAACATCACTTTGTTTATGCCTTGGACAAGCTAAGGAGCTAGTTTGTTTTCTTGTCCTTTTTCCTCAGGTAAAACTGATAACTTGCACAAAAATTTCACAAATGAATACAGTGGTCCTGTTCAGCAGGCTTATGAGGTCATGCTTGATGGAAGACATTTTCACTCACGAATACCACAAATCTATCTGAAATGGCTTAAGGGAATAAAAGAGGTAGGGGAAATTATTATGGAGATCATCCCAGGGACCTTCCTATTAAAATTGCAGCTGGGACCCCTAGAGGACATGCCATGAACAGCTGGTCTCCATGTCACCTTTGACCTATATGTCATTCATTTGAATCAATTTTGCCAGAAGGCCATTTGCCAGGCCATTTATCACGTGGTTCAGTGAGAAATCACCGGGAATCATAAATAAAAGACAGTGTTCCGTCCAGCAGAACCTGTGGCTGGAGTTGCCCGCCCCCCAAGTGGCACAGACCGCTTCCCACAAGGGACAGCCCAGACTTGGCCTAGATGGGTCAGTGGAGATACCAAAGAAAAGTACTGAAGGCCAGATGCTCGGCCCAGATGTTAGAAGCCATCACTGAATGCCACAGCATCCCTGCAATGGACAGAGAGAGGAACAGTCCATCAAGGTGTGTCTGCAGTTACAGAGCGTAGGTGGTGTTTATAATAGGCTTTAAGGAATATGGCTTAGGGCTGGGGCTAAGCGTCTTCATCAGTGCCTGGGAGTGCCCCTGCTTGGGGAAGGATGCACACAGCCAGCCCAGTGACAGACTCAGCAAGATGCTCACAGGGATGGAAACAATAGCAGTCATCAGGCAAAGCACAGAAAGTTCTAGAAGCATGGCTACCGTAGAGAAAAAGGACTGTGTTTTTGAAGACATTGAGTTGGAAGGGAGAGGGGGGCAGATCTCAAACAGCTTTGAATGCTGCGCCCATGAAGACAGATTTTATCCAAAGGGAATGGGACGCCATCAGAGGTTATTAGGCGGGAGGGTGCTGTTGCCTGGAGAATAAATTAATTGGAAGGGTTTGGGGGTGGACCCCTGCAGGCCTGAAATTTGCCCAAGATGAGTGGCTGAGGTAAGAGATGTGCCTGGGTGGCGCTGTTGAGACAGAAGACATTTTAACAGCCCTGCTTTGTAGCCATGGAGACAGGTAAGACTCTTGAGGGGTTGGGCCACCATTGGAGTGGGTACATAGCAAGAATGTGCCGCATGGCCAGGAGAGTATAAGCTCCAACCAATAGAAGGTGAGTTAGATTGGTGTCCTGGAATCTAGCTGCTTCTGGGCTCTCTGGTGTCATGTGGACGGCTTGTGGGTGCCATGCCCTCCATGGCAGCTCTGTAAACACTTCTCCACGTGAGTCATGCTTGCAGGAAGCTAGGCTTGGCCATGACTGACCTTGAAGAATTAGAGAGCAGAGGAGAGTAAGTTACTCGGCTTTCTGTTACTGTAACAAAATGCCTGAGGTGATTAACCTGGAGACAAAGGGTAGCTTGGCTCTCAGAAGTTTGAGGGTCCTGACTTGAGGCCCGGGGTGAGGAAGCATATCATGGTGTGGAGTTCAGGATGGAGCAAACTGCTCACCTCATGGTGGCTGAGAGCAAAAAGAAAGAACCGGATAGGGTATTAATATTCTGCCCCCGCCCCTTGGTGCCACCCTGTGTCCTGACATAAAAGTCTCTTTTTAAGGAAAAACTCTGCCCCTTTTCTCTCTCCCCCCATCTCTCTCCTTCTCCCTCTTTCTGTCTCTCTGCCTCTTTATCTCTCTATTATAATAAACTCCACACAGATGTAGCATCTGGGGTGTGAATGTCCACCCGCTGCCCCGCCGCCGCCGCCGCCGCCACCATGCACCACGCCTGCATGGAGAGGGTCGCCACCACGCCTGCTGCTGCATCCTCTACCCATGGGGTACCCTCAGGGTTTTACACACACACACACACACACACACACACACACACACACACACACAAAACCATAACACTACAGTCCTTTCCAGAGCGTGGATTCAATGTCATAACTTCTTCTCACTAGGCCTTACCTGTAGCTGGAGGGCTTCTCTCCAGGTTCCCCAAGCCCCGCAGTCCCACAATCCACTTATAAAATAATCACTCAGACGCTTATATCACTTATAAACTGTATGGCCGTGGCAGGCTTCCTGCTAACTGTTCTTTTATCTTAAATTAACCCATTTTTATAAATCTATACCTTGCCACGTGGCTGGTGGCTTACCGGCGTCTTTACAGGTTGCCTCTCCTGGCGGTGGCTCCAGTGTCTCTCCTCCTTCTTCCTGTTTCCCCAATTCTCCTCTCTCTTTGTCCCGCCTATACTTCCTGCCTAGTCACTGGCCATCAGTGTTTTATTTATATAGAGTGATATCCACAGCACTTACCTCTCAAAGGTTCCACCACAGACTGGGACCTGAGTCTTTGGGGGCGGGGGGCAATACCGTAGCAGAGGGTCATCGAGCCTCCTGGACACACTGCTGCCTGGACCCTTCCTGATCAGTTGTCCTGCAAGCCCAGAGTATCCAAATGATTTTATTTCCATACTATTTTCCTCACATCCCTTTTCTGCATCACCCTGGAGCTTCTTCATCCACCTCTGCTGCGAAGCCCCGTGATCTAAAGCAGATGTTTTAGTACTGCTTTATCCCTGTCAGTCCTGTCCCTTCTACAGTTTCCCTTTCCCAAAAGGGCTCTTGCATTGGCGTCATCCCCAGATCCCCTGCACAGAGCAGTTCTCTCCGTTGAGAAGGGTCTTTGGAAGCCCAGATGGCGTCTACAGTGCCGTCTCCACTTGGGTTGCTCTGTTCATCTAAGAACCCATGGTGGACAGTCGAGGCTGCTCAGCGGGTAACAGTACTTGCTACATAAGTCTGATGGCCTGAGTTTGATCCTTGGAACCCATGTAGAGTTGGAAGGAGAGAACCAATCCCCAAAAGTTATCATCCGGCTTCCACGCTCATGCGGCGGCATGTACATGTGCACCTGCATGTACACACATAAACTAATGTCCTTTTTAGTGGAAATGGTTGTCCGAAGCTGTGAGGCGGCTCAGGTTCATCTCCGTCAGCACCGCTAAGCACCTCTCTTGCGTAAGGCAGACTTGCACAGAGGGCTAAGAGTAAGCGCTGGGTTTAGCTTTGCTGTTGTCAGTATGGTTTGGTTTTGTGTTTGAGACAGTCTATCTCTACAGCCCTGGCTGTTCTGGAACTCACTCTGTAGCCCAGGCTGGCCTCAAACTCAGAGATCCACCCGCCTCCGCCTCCCGAGTGCTGGATTAAAGGTGAGGCCCACCACACTTGGCTCATTTTAGGTTTTTTGTTTGTTTGTTTGTTTGTTTTCGAGACAGGGTTTCTCTGTGTAGCTTTGTGCCTTTCCTGGAACTCACTTTGGCGACCAGGCTGGCCTCGAACTCACAGAGATCCACCCGCCTCCGCCTCCCAAGTGCTGGGATTAAAGGCGTCCGCCGCCGCCGCCGCCGCCGCCGCCGCCGCCACCACCACCACCCAGCTCATTTTAGGTTTTTTGTTTTTGTTTTTCTGAGTATTGATAAGAATGTGAGGCGGGGGAGACAGTTCATTTGTAAAGTGCCTGTGGCATAAGCGTGGGGACCTGAGTTCAGTCCCCAGAACCCATGTCAAAAAGAGCAGACATAGTCGGCCATGCATGGCGTTCCAGCACTGGGGAGGCGGAGACCAGAGATCTCTGGGGCCCCATGACCTGTCAGTTGTGCCTACTTAGCCTGTGAGGAACCTTGTGTAAAAATAAAAGAAATGGCTGACAGCTCCTGAGGAATGACGTTAGAGGTTGACTTCCGGCTTTCACACCTACACACGCGCGCACCAGCACTCACACCTCCCTCCCCTCCCTGAACCACACACACAAACACCGAAGAATGAATTGATGGCTCACCACAGACACTAGTGGGAGGGGCAGAAGTGGATCTCCTGGGTTTGCTTACTTGACTGTTCAGAAACAACTTCTCTTGTTTTGTCATAAGGCAAGATCTCATTACGTAGCCCAGGTTGGCCTTAAACTCTGGCTCCTTCTGCCTCAGCTTCCCAAGTGCTGGGATTATAGGTCCCTGCCTCATGCTCGGCTTTAATCCAGGTCCCCCCACCTCCCCACCCCATCCCCACACCTTTCTAGACAGGGTCTCACTGTGTAGTTCTGGCTGTCCCGGAACTCACTCTGTAGACCAGGCTGGACTTAAACTCAGAGAGAACCATTTGCCTCTACCTCCTAAGTGCCACCAGGTCTAGCCTAATCCAGCCCTTCTAAATTGTGACTAGCTCTAGCAATACAGGCCGGTGTTGGTACTAATGACTAATCCATGAGGCAATGGAATGCATTTTAGTATTTAATTTTTAAAAATAGATTTACTTAATTTCAGGTAACTTTCTTTTCACATTTATAGATGAGACTAGAGGAGGGCAGGGAAGGGGAGGGAAGGGATAGAGGGGGAGGAGAGTGGAGGAGGGGAGGGGAGGATAGGTGAGGGATAAAGCGGGCAGAGAGAGGAGGAGGGGAGGTGTTGAGAAAGAAGAGAAGGAGGAAGAAGAAGTTGCTCTTGAAAAACAAGAAGGCTGTTAGGACCCATAAATTGTGCTCCAAAGATTAATCTCAGTGTGTTCTCTCCCAAGCTTTGAGCGTGAGTTTTACTCCTCATGCAAGAGAAACTGAGCCACAAAATATGGATTTTTTTGTTTGTTTGTTTGTTTTTTTGAGACAGGGTTTCTCTGTGTAGCTTTGGTGCCTGTTCTGGATCTCACTCTCTAGACCAGGCTGGCCTTGAACTCACAGAGATGCGCCTGGCTCTGCCTCCCGAGTGCTGGGATTAAAGGCATGTACCACCACCGCCTGGCCAAATATGGATTTTAAAAAAAAAAAAAAATATATATATATATATGTATTTTTATTCTATGTGCATTGGTATTTTGCCTGCATATATGTCTGTGTGAGGGTGTCAGATCTTGGAATTACAGACAGCTGTGAGCTGCCACGTGGGTGCTGGCAATTGAACCCAGGTCCTCTGGAAGAGCAGCCAGTGTTCTTAATCCCTGAGCCATCTCTCCAGTCCCCAAATATAGGTTAAAAAGAAAAAAAAAAAACAACTAAAACTCCAGTACTTGGAGACTCAGGTGCAATGGGCATAAATGGACCAGATTAATTGAAAACATAATTTACTGCTCAAGTCCAGGAAAGTACCTGGGTCCAAGCACAGATGACATCATCAGCTCATGCCCCCTTTCTCTTTAAGTGAGCCATCTCCCTAGACAACACGATGCTCCTTAGCAACCCAGACGTACACCTGCTAGTCTAGCATCCTCATGGGAAGGAGACCATGTTTCCAAATTCCTTTGGAAGACAAGTCTCAGAGAGGTGTTCTGTTTGAATTTTTGGAACAAGATCTGTTAGTTACTTCCCGTTGCCCTGATAAAATACCCCGACAAAAGCGACTTAGGGGAGAAGGGTTGATTGGGCTCACGGTTCAGGCAGGGTACAGTCCCTCACGTGGGGGATTTGCAGCAGCAGAGCTGGTCCTATTACAGCCCCGCCCAGAGAGCAGAGCACCCCAGTGCCTGTGCCCAGCTCGCTCCCCTTTTCTTATAACCCAGGACAACAAACCAGGCGTTAGGACCACCCTTAGTGGGCAGATCTCCCCTCAAATAGCACTTTCAAGACGACCCGCCACAGGCATGCCAGCAGCTTCCAGATGATTCTAAGTCTCACCAAGTTGAAAATTTAGATCGATCCTCACAGTCTCTCAAGAGCCTCAGACGCAAGATCAGCTGTCTCAGCCTCCGAAGTGCTGGATTAGAGATGTGCGCCACCACGCCTGGCTTCAGCGACGCCGTCACGTGGTGTTGTCTGCCTCGTGTGCCGAGGGTCAGAGTAGGCAGAAGATATCAGACCCCCTGGAACTGGAGTTACAGACCATTGTGAGCCACCATGTGGGCGGTGCGAATCGAACCCAAGTCCCCTGGAAGAGCAGCCAGCGCTCTTAACCAGTGAGCTCTCCCGGCAGCCCCAACCCTGGGCCCTTGAAGGTAAAAGGTATAGTTCAGGATCCAAACACAGTCAGAGGGATCCGTGGAGTAGAGAACGGAGAGAGAAACGAGAAGTCAGGAGTGGAGGAGCATTAGCTGGGGCGCACACTTTTCCTTCACCTCGGTGACCGCAGCCCTGTTCCACAGCTCAAACTGCCCCCGGAAGATTATGTTAGCCTTGGGCTCCGTGGAGAAGACGCACATCGGAGCAAGGCACGGGGTTTCCAGAGTACTGACAGGCACATCTGCACTATTTTAACCACGCCGCCGCCGTCATTCGTGGGCCTTAGAGGGTTCAGGTGAAGAGGACAGAAAATGAGAAATTCCTTCTTCTGCAGCCAAGAGTGTTTACGCCAGCGGTTCCGGAGCGCGGAGTCGGTGTGTTTGCCTTTCTACAAAGGATAATTGCGGGCAGCTGTTTGATACCGTGGCTACTTCCTCCAGGTGGCCACTGCCGTGGTTTCCCCCTTCCTTCGGTTTTCATTCTATCTCCTCCCCCAGAGTCAGGCCGCACCATCGAGGGCTTTATTTTATTTTTAAAAATCATGAGTTTCCAGCGTATGGTTGTTTTGCCTGGATGTGTGTGTGTGTGTGTGTGTGTGTGTGTGTGTGTGTGTGTGTGTGTGTACACGCGCGCGTGCATGCAGTGCCCACGGGGGCCAGTTAAGGGTGGTGATATCTGATGCCCTGGAACTGGAGTTCTAGGTGGTTGTAGGCCACCATGTGGGTGCTGGGCACCAAACCTGGGTCCTCTGGCAGTCAGTGCTCCTAACTACCAAGTCACCTCTCTAGCTCTGACGTCAAGGATTTTAATAGAAATTTCAACAATTGGAGGGAAGTAGATGAGCGTCTTTCTCCCTCCCCGCCTCCCTTTCTTCTTCCTCTCTTCTCCTTCCTTTTTAATCTTTATTTTTTAGTAAGGGTCTCATATGGCCAAGGCCCGCCTCAACTCTTTATGCAGCTGAGGATAACCTTGAATTATTGATCCGCTTGCCTCCACCTCTCAAGTACTGGGACGACACACACACACACCACCACCACCCAGGTTATGCGGTGCCAGGAACTGAACCGGCCCAGTGCGAGTGCTCTGCTCCCTGGGTTTCCTCCCCAGCCGCTGAGCACAGTTTCTAGTCAGGTCTGGAGACGAGCAGAAGAAAAATGGCCAGGTAAAGGCGGAGAGGCAATGGCGGCCACGCAAATGAGAGAGTTGGCCAATTTCCAGCATCTTGGCAGGGTAGGCAGGTTCATTCCACACCGGAACCACGCCTGGGCAGGTAATGAGAGGAGCCAGGAGGGACCTCGGGGCGCATTACAAAACGCCTTGAACCTTATGCCAAACTGTTCGAGTTTGATTGTATCTCTGGGTTTAGGGAGAAAAGGAGTACTTCATCTTTAGAATTGAATTTTTCAAACATTTGAATGATAATATCTCTGGCAGCTGACAGGAAGGCAGGATGGGGTGCGGCAGGAATGCCTGCAGGAGCCCAGGCAGTGGCCAGGTGGGTATTCTGACAGGAGACAGTACTCGGGCACTGGCAGAAGGGGGTGGCATTCCAGGGCTCAGGTAGAATCTATGGGATTTGGCATGACAGATAGTTGTGTGTGTGGGGGGGTGTGTGTGTCAAGAATCTGAAGCGGGAGGCTGCTGCCCTCCCCTGGCAGGTTCTGGGCAGACTGACTCTTGTGTTCCAGCAGCATGGCTGCTCTCGGGTTCCCAGAACAGAGCCTGCTGCTGGGAAGCAGTGTCAGGAGCTTCCAGCCGCCCCAACACAGCCTTTCATCTGGTCCGCTTCCCGACCAATCTGTCCTTGGCTCCTGTGAAGTGCTGTGCCGGGTGTAATCTGGAGAGGGAAGCTGGCGTCCTTCCTCTCCCCACGGCACTCTCGGTGACAGCAGAACAGCATATGGAAGACAGAGATGTACAAACAAGGCCCCTGGGGGTGGAGCTCAATGGACAGCGGGGGTCACCTGGCCCGCGGGAGGCCCTGGATTGCTGGCCAGGGTGGCACAGGCCTGTGCTCCCCGCCCTTGAGAGGCAAAGAGAGGAAGGCATTCTGGGGTAACTGGCAACAAATGATGGGTAGGAAGCAGAGAACCCCAGGAACAGGAGTTGGGGTTTGTTCAAGATGAGACTTTGTATGTGAGGAAGACACTGTCTAGCCCAGCATATGGCAGTAGACCCTGAGGACCACTTACTCTGCAACTACCTGCTTCTGAAATTGCAAGAAAGTAGTGCTTTCTGATTAAGTGGTGAAGAAATAAGAGGGCAGCTGGATATGGTGATACTGTCTCAAAAAGAAAGAAAAAAAAGTCCAGGGCTGGAATGATGGCTCAGCCATGCTCCTGCCGAGGATCCAGGTTCAGTTCCCAGGACCCACATGGCAGCTCACAACTGTCAGTAAATCCAGTTGCAGGTACAGGAGATCCGACACCCTCTTTTGGCCTCTGTGGACACCAGGCACATGTGTGGTTCACATAACATGTGTACAGGCAAAAAAAAATTCTCTGAAAAGATAGAGATTAAATATTTTAAGATATGAGTAAAATTAAACTGATAATTTCCAAATATACCATATTATCTCATAATCAAATTCTGATTCTTTCCAACAAACCAAATAGTTTAGAGCAATGAAAATATCAGCTTAACTCTGGCTGAAAGAAATAGTTACCCTGACTTCCTTTGGTGTTCTTCTGAGTTGGGACCACACTGCTGCTGAGTCCATGAACTGAGAGATTTGCACTGCCAGCTGGGGCCATGGTGGCATCCAGGCCCAAGCTGATGCTGAGGGCCATGCCTGGGTCTGTGGTCCTGCTGCAGCTGAGGTCTGTGTTGCTATCCTTTGCCTGTGTTACCACAGGAGCCCACGGGAATCATGTGTTGAACCATGTGTTGAAGTATGAGGGCCATTCTGAGCTGGCCCCACCCCTCACCGGCCCTGGGATAGTGGGGACCCCAGCATGGCACCTCATCTGAGGTCAGTGACCTCAGTGGCCAGGACTGACCAACTCAGTTACCACCCAGGCACACATCCAGGGCTTTGAGCTGGCACTCCCCAACATCTACTCCATCTATGACCTTCTGGAATATGTGAAGGAACGAGTCCTGTGGACCCATATCCGCAGGATGTCCCTGACTCGGGGAAACAGCAGGATATCCAAGAGGAAATACGGTGAGGGTCCAGTACTGATGGGGTACTGAAGCCAGAGGCCTTGACCCTGACCGACAACTCATCACACTTGGAACATCTGTGAGTAAAGCTGTTTGGACAAAAGGGCCTACTGTGTGACACACCGCAGCTCCCAAGGCCACTGGGACAAGTGAAGAGGTGACCGAGAAGCTTTTGTTTGTCTGTTTTTGTTCGGCTTTTGTTTTTAATTAATGCTTTTATGTATTTTTAATTCTTTTACTTTTTATTTCTTTTTAAATTTTCCTGGGGTGGGAGGTGCTACAAGGATGAGGGGTGATGCAGGGGGACTGGGAAATGAGTGGGATTAGGGGACCTGATATGAAATTCCCAAAGAATCAATTTTTTAAATTATGTTTAAAAATAAAAGAAGTCCAAACCAAAATGCATGACCACACTCCAAGTCCCTCCATACTACTCCCTGTGTGTCTCTCCATTTTTCAACACAGCCTCTGACTCTCTATGAGTACTTACTGCCAACTAGTTGCTAGCTCTGCCTCCTGACCCAATAAATAATTTTATTTAATTAACACAAATAAAAACTCAGGATTCAGTGTTATCATCTATCCTGCAACATTTCCCCCTTTTAGTCTAAATGAAAAGGAAAGGTTTTAACTATAATGCAGTAAAACTGTATACAATAAGAACAATTAACAGGTAAGAATTATATTCACAATGTCCAGTCCATTTGTATTTGGCAACTTCAGAGAAAGTACTCTATTATCTATCCTATCTTGGTGAGTCCAAAGTTTTGTATCTAAACCACTTTCTATCATAACTTGTATTACCAACCTCAAAATATCTCTTGAGACTTTAAAACATTTTCTTAGATAAACAACTTAAGCTTTTATATCTCTCAACCTTTATAAACTTCACATCTCTTTTGTGAGTTTCCTTTCTGAATTTGGTAATAAAGAAAACTGTAACTCTATACCTATCTAGTCTTCAGCCCCATCAGAGACCTGAGAAGGATAAAATGTTACCTGAGTAAACAGGAAATGCAGAGCAAGCAACTTCCAAAACTACAGACAACAGAGACAGCTGGCTGCCTGGACAGTCACCCAAAGTTCCTCTGCAACGTTGGGGCATCCATCTTCAGACTACAGGCCTAGACTATCCTACAGACTTTTCTGTGAAGCAAGAATTTTGAAGGACTGGCCTGCCTTGTCTTGGCAAAGTTCATCAGTCAACTTCTTTCAGACAAAAACCTACAATACCATTGCATGATGAAAATGAAGAAGGTCAGCCCAAGATTATGAAAAAACCAACCTTACTTTATCCAGTTACTATACAAGAACTGCCAGGAGACAATAGACACCCCCAAGGTTATGCAGAAGTTAAATGGATTTGAGGAGATTTAAGGAAGTGGTCAATTCATATGGTATACATTCACCCTATGTGAGCAGATGTTAAATTCATGGGCAACTCAGAATAGAATTATCCCCCAAGACTGGAAAGATTTAGTCACAGAATATTGAAAACTGATCCTCAGTTACAATGGAGAACTTGGTGGAAAGAAGAAACTAGGGCCATAGAACAATGAAATAGGGCTAGAGGTATTGATATTTCCCAAGACCAACTTCTTGGTGAAGGCTAGTATGCTGATTTACAAAGACAGTTTGAATTTGGTGATCACACCTTGGGTTTATGTTATTTAGCAGTCTTAAACGCTTAGGACAAGGTTGAAAAGTCAGGAAAGAGGTCTGAGTCCAAGAAAATAATCAGCTGAGGTTGAGAGAGAATTGGCTCTGGAAAAACAGCAATTACAGGATGTACTGTGGATGGCTTGGATCCAGAGCTTGGTTGTTTCCTAGACATTTTATCTTCTACTCATTCTCCTATTCTTATACAGAGAGAAGATAATATCATAGAATGGATATTTTTACTGCACAAACATAGTAAAAAAATTAAATACCCATGTAGAAAAGGTTTCTGTATTGATTCTGAAAGGAAAATTGAGACTTCATCAGTTAGCAGGAATAGACCCAGCAGAAATTGTGGTACCTTTTACTAATGCTGAAATTTCCTCACTATGGGCAGAAAATGAGCATTGGCAAAGATCTTGGAGTACTTTTTTTGAGGAGATATTAACAACAAATATCCCAAAGCAAGAGACTTCAGTTTATAAAAAGAACTAATTGGATCTCCCTCATATAATAAAAGGAACACCAATTCCTGGAGCCTCTACATTCTATACTGATGCAAATAAATCAGGAAAGGCAGGTTATAAGTCAGGAAATAATAAAGCGGCTCAAAGTCCTTATAATTCAGTTCAAAGAATCAGAATTATATGCTATTCTCATGGTATTATTTGATTTTCCAGAACCCCTTAATATAGTTACTGAATCTCAATATGCAGAAAGAGTTGTTTTACGTATTAAAACTGCTGAACTTATTCCAGATAATTCAGAATTAATTTTGTTATGTATTCAATTATAACAAGTAATCAGAAATAGAAATCATCCACTGTATATAATATACATCAGATCCCATATGGGTCTGCCAGGCCCTCTAGCACTAGGTAATGATGAAATTGATCAGCTATTAATAGTAAATGTGCTAAAAGCCTCAAAATTTCTTAAGAAACACCATGTTAATAGCAAAGGTTTGGGCCGGGCGGTGGTGGCGCACGCCTTTAATCCCAGCACTCGGGAGGCAGAGCCAGGCGGATCTCTGTGAGTTCGAGGCCAGCCTGGGCTACCAAGTGAGCTCCAGGAAAGGCGCAAAACTACGCAGAGAAACCCTGTCTCGAAAAACCAAAAAAAAAAAAAAAAAAAAAAAAAAAAAAAAATAGCAAAGGTTTGAATAAAGACTTTTCTATCACTTGGCAACAAGCTAAGGAAATTATTTTTTCCATAAATATACTTCAGTGAAGCCATCATGATTAGTCAGAAATAACATTAAAATGTATCGATCACTTTTAGTGAATATTAGGAAACAGAATGCTTCTTTTCAAAGCTGGTAAGCAGGATGTGGTAGCTTGTACTTGTAATGCCAGCACTTGGGGGGTAGAGGCAACATGATTAATATCATATTTAACTACTTAGTGAGTTTGAGGCCAGCCTGGATGGACTATATGAGATCCTGTTTCAAAAAACCAAACCTAGGGGCTGGAAAGATGGCTCAGCAGTTGAGAGCACTTGCTGCTCTTCCAAAGGATCCAGGTTCACTTACCAGGACTGGACCCATATCAGGTGGCTTACAACCATCTTTATATAACTGGAGTCCTAGGAGATCTGATGCCTTGTTTGTTTGTTTGTTTGTTTGTTTTTCTACACAGGATTTCTCTGTGTAACTCCGGCTGTCCTAGAACTTGCTCTGTAGACCAGGCTGGCCTCAAACTCCAAAGGCATGTGCCATCATGCCTGGTTTATTCAAGTTTTCTTCTTCTTCTTCTTCTTCTTCTTCTTCTTCTTCTTCTTCTTCTTCTTCTTCTTCTTCTTCTTCTTCTTCTTCTTCTTCACTTTAATTTATTTATTTATTTTTCTATTATCGGCTTGATACAGTATAAATTCTTATCCTAATAGTGAAATGTTTGCTTGAAGCTTGCCCAGTAATTGAGTAAAACCAAAACTTATTGTAAACCACAGTCATCCTAGGGTCCTCCCTGCTAGCTAGCCTCCCTGGTTCTGTGGGTTGCAGTCTGATTATTCTTTGCTTTATATCTAGTATCCACTTATGAGTGAGTACATGCCATGTTTGTCCTTCTGGGTTTGGGTTACCTCACTCAGGATATTTTTTAGTTCCATCCATTTGCCTGCAAATTTCATGCTGTCATTGTTTTTCTCTGCTGAGAGGTACTCCATTGTGTATATGTACCACATTTTCTTAATCCATTCTTCAGTTGACGGGCATCTAGGCTGTTTCCAGGTTCTGGCTATTACAAATAGTGCTGCTATGAACATATTTGAGCATGTATCTTTGTGGTATGATTGAGCATTCCTTGGGTATGTGCCCAAGAGTGGTATAAGCCAAGGAAATTATAAGGAAATGTCCTACTTGTTATTCTTTGTATACCCAAACTCCATTACCTGCAGGAAGTAATATTTGGCAATAAAGACTCCCAGAGATAGATTACACAGTGTTTTATTAACATTAAATTTTTAAAATGCTAATAAAAAAGGAACAATGGCTGTGGAGAACATTGGATAGTAGAATAAAACTGGTGAATTAAATCAGCCTATATATTTTAAAGATGTGCTGACCTCAGAATGGAAACTAGGATATGTGTTACATTGAGGAAGGGTTTTGCTTTTGTTTCCACAGGAGAAGAAAAGCTATGAATACCATCAAAATTGATAAAGATTAGGTTCCAGCAGGAGAGAACTTTTGATTAGGAGAGATAATAGTTCATCAAATAGCTTGGTCATTCAATCCAAACTTATAAGACTAACAACTGCCTTTCATTTGATCAGGTATAAAAATATATAATAATAATATTTTTGAATCATAATTTACCAAAGATACTAATCACCCCTTACTGGCATGAAAGGAAAAATGGGTTTTCTTAAACCACATGTCTTAATTCCATATTGGAATGTTAGACTGTAGATTACCATGTGGCCCATACTATTGGACATCCATCAGCTTTTGAGTTTTTTTCTCAAATACAAAGAATGTTTTTATTGTTTGGTGGCCCATACCAGTGGACATTAGCTTTTGAGTTTTTTTTCTCAAATTCAAAGAATGTTTTTATTGTTTGGTATTATAAACCCCCCGCTAAGAGACTTAAAAGTGTGTAAGTAAATTCAAAGGGTTACTACAATTCAAGCTTGTTTTCTAAATATCTAAGAGAATGATTTGGAGCTGAGACAAAATATTTGAGCAAGGCAGTGATAGCCCATGTCTTTAATCACAATAGAGACAGACAGATCTCTGTAAGTTCATTGTTTTCTAAATTCTAAAGTTATAGTAAACAAAGTGGTGGTGGAGCACAACTTTAATCCCACCACCCAGAGACAAAATTCAAATACATCTCCTAATATATGTTTGCATACTAGAAAAATAACATACCATATTTACAGATTAGAATAAAAATCCTCTACAGGGTTACTAAAAAGACTAAAATTCAAAATTAATGTCCTTTGTGATCTAAAAATAAATACACTTTAAGAGAGGGGACATGATATAGGTATATTTATCCACATATACCAAGGTACATTTAATTTCAAAATTTCAAAAAAATATTTTTAATTAAAAGATAATACTTTTTCAGTTGCCAAAAATACATTTTTTTCTTAACAGTGATATAACCTGCCAAAAAAAGAACTCCCCAAAGTTAGACTTGGGGCAGGGTTTTGTTTTTGTTTTTCCAGGAAAATAAAATCATCCAACTAAGGAATCTGAAGCTCACAGGACAAATGAGACATCTGAAGAAGGACAAGTCATGAAAAGAAAATGTCCTAAGAAAAAAAAGCAAAGTGGCCTAATAGTGTATCCCATCTCCAACAATATAGAATTTCATTAACCTTCCTAAATGCTTGTATTTTGCAGATCTCTATAGACATAAAAGGGAAATAGTCTTTTTGTGGCCCCAATACAATTAAAAATCAAAGCTGGCTTTGGAGTTGGAGTGTGGCTCTCTCCTTCTCTAAACCCAAACATGCTTGTTAAAAGAAAATCCAAAATCTTGGTCTCATGTCAGAAGAACCACCTGATATGGGACAGAAAAAAATTAAGGAACTAGTATATTGCCACTAATCTCATAATCCTTTGGTTTTTATTTTGACTCTTTAAAAACTTTTCTTAAGATATAAATATGTCTCTAAATCTATAAGACTATTATGTATATATAAACTTTCTGTCATGTATTAGTGGTCATATAGAGTACTAATTCTAGAAATTGGCTTTATCCAGCTTCCTGTACATGTTTTAGGGTTTGAGTCTGAAGTAATTAGGCACTAAGTTTGTGTACCCTGGATGTACTTAATAGATTGTGGTCCTTCAACCTTTCAGAGATCTTCTGTATATGGCATTTAAAGTGTTTTAAGTTTTCTGCAGTGAATCTTGACCATTCCTAGCAGTGACCTTTGAGGTTTCCATCCTCCTGGATTGTGGCAATGCCACTAAGATCACTACCCAAAGGTCAGCTTTGGAGCACAACTACTCAGGACAACTTCAAAGTGGTTAGCTGAGATGACCCAGCCTCATAGACAACTCTAGCCAGAACTTCAGCTAAGGCCTGCACTTTCCCATCACACAGAGACTGAACAACAAATGATACAGCTAGCTCTCCCAGGACTTGACCATTATCCCAATTTTCTCAGGGTCCCCTGAAGATGTTGTCACCCCCAGACAACAGGAAGTAATTTTAAGAACATGATGCCTTTTTTATTTAAATAAAATTGATAATTGTTACTATTGTATATAGTTTTACTGTGTCAGAGTTAAAACCTTTCCTTTTTATTTAGACAAAAAGGTAGAATGTCATGGGATATTTGATCACACTGGGAAATTCTAAGACTGTGTTAAAGAATTAATCTTGGATCAGGGGGCATAGCCAACTACTAGTTGACAAGAAGGAGTAGGGAGGGACTTAAGATTTGCAGGCCTTTTTGGTTTGGGACAGATGGAGAGATGCTCTCTTGCTGGGTCTCTGGCTGAAAAGGAAGGTCAGGTGGTTGCTTCTTGGCTTCTCTGATCTGGCAGGTTTTCACCCCAACATCTGGCTCCCAGATCTTCACTGATAAACAGAACAACTTAGATAAAAACAACATGTGTCAACTTGGTTGACCTAAGATGTACAAGTAGCTGGTCAAACATTATTTCTGAGAATGTCCACAAGGATGCTTCTGGAAGCTCTTGAAGACTGTAAAAATGCCTTGCTTTTTCCAGTGTGGAAGAGCCACCCAGCCCACGGTGGGTCTGCTGGGACAAGGTAGGGAAAGGAGAATTCTTGCCCTCTCTGCTTGAGCTAGAGCTTTGCCCTTCTCCTTCTCTCAGACACTGGACTCCTGGTTCTTGTCCTTTGTGTCCAGACTGTGATACCATTGGGTTTCCCAGCTCCTGACCTTGCTGATGGCATATGGTGGACCTCCTTGGCCTCTCTAATCTTGTGAGCCAATTTCCCTTACAAATATCCACTGTACTCTCCTCTCTCCTCCCTCCCTCCATTTGCCCCTCCCCCCTTCTCCCCACCTTCCTTCCTAATTGCTTCTGTTTTTCTGGAGAATCCTAACTAATATGATTCCTCTGTGACCCCTTCATATAAATTCACAGAGTATTTGCATCTTGAATGGATCCAAGCCATTGTGGTCCTCGATTGTCCCTTGAGTGATTGTCCCTTGAGGGGCTGTTATTTATTTTACCACTAGGTAATTAATATGTCTTGGCTCCCCCGCCCTGCCCTCCAAGCTCTCTGGATTGGCTGGTCATCCTTTGGTCAGGATTGATGGATCTGAGCTGGGGACATTAAACTGGGCAGGGCTGTCCTCACCTCAGATTTTCCTCCTGAACCTCACTTTATCAACTAAGTCTATGCCCTGAGAATGTTGGCAGTAGGATTCTTGGATCTTGTTTTTTCTCTGGTCACCAACAGGATATGTTAATAGCTTACTAGTGAGTAGTGGGGACAGTAAAGAGGTCTTCACAGTGAGTCCATAATCGCCTCAGCACAGGCACCGGGTTGTTTGCTCCTGGCTCCTTCACGCTCCTCAGCTGTTCCATCGTCTACTTGGGGACATTCTCCCCACCGTTGTGTTTTTACATTCTGAAGTGGTGTGTGTGTGTGTGTGTGTGGTGTGTGTGTGTGTGTGTGTGTGTGTGTGTGTGTGTGTGTGAGCACAGGTGCCAAGGCATGTGTGTGGAGGTCAGGGAAAATTTGTGGGAATTGGATCTCTCCTTCCACCACGACGTGGGTTCCAGGGACTGATCTCAGATCATCAGGCTCTGGCAGATAGATCCCTTTCCCTGCTGAGCTATCTCATGTGTTTGTGTGTGTGTGTGTGTGTGTGTGTGTGTGTGTGTGTGTGATCATGAGTATAGAGCTCAGAGGACAACTTGCAGGGATCTCCCCTTCTACCGTGTGGACTCGGAGAGTAAACCGGCTTGCTAGGTTTGGCTGGAGTGCCTTTGCTGGCTGAGCCGTCTCCGCAGCTCTGGGCACTGTTTGCACCACCGAACCAGCCTTGAACATTTTCAGTGGGGGGAAAGGGAAGGGCAATTTGCCAAGCTTGCTTTCCTTTTCCCCTAACGTAATATTTTTATTAATTATTTGGGAATTCATACACTGCACACAATCACACTCACTTTCCTTTCCTCCCAGGTCCACACACACACACACACACACACACACACACACACACACACACACATACACACACACACCCAGCAAGTAAAATTTGCATTGCCCATACACTCACTGGAGCATGGTCAAACTCCCAATAGCCACCCCAATAGATAACTGAGTCCTTTCCCATCCCCCGCCAGAAGCCATCGACAGTGAAGAGCTACACTACACTCCAGCATCGTTATCACAGTTTTTACCGACTCTCTTCAGTAACTTCCTGTCTGGATTGGGTTTTGCGGGGGGAGTAGGGGGGGGGGGAGGTTGTCACAGAAGGCCTCGGTGTCTCTCCTTCTCACTCATGAGTCTGCAGTTACCGACCACTGCAAACGAAGCTCCCTTGTGCACAGCAGCTGGTGGCCGCTCAGGGCACAGACTGCCACGCGGTTTCTAGAGGCAGCAGGGACCACGCACATCACCATGGTCTCCTTTGCCTCGGTTTCTTAACCTGGTGGTGAAGGCTGTTATGCAGGACCCTCTTTTAAGATAACTCAAGAGAAGCACGCCTTCAGAGTCTGGTTTAATGAAAATTCTGTAATGAACCAAGAAATCAAACGATAAGCGCGGAGTGACTCAAAGGTCAAAAGTCAGGACTTTGAACTTTCAAATGTATTCTTCCTCTAAAACATATGGTGAAGAAATCTTTCTGGTCAGCTGTCTGAATAGTTCTGGTTTTGTGGTCTCTTCTGATACCAGCATACAGGAGCTTAGATTCACCAGAACCCATAAAGGAGGTGCAGCAGTGAGCACCTGTGATCCCAGTGCCCCTGTGGTGAGATGGGAGGCGGGTGGGAGAGTCCTAGGAAGCACACAGGCCAGCCTGGCATGTACATCGGCAGTAGGACCCTGACTCAAACAGGGTAGAAGGTGAGGAACAGCACCCAAGGCTGTGCTATCTCTCTCTCTCTCTCTCTCTCTCTCTCTCTCTCTCTCTCTCTCTCTCACACACACACACACACACACACACACACACACACACACACACACACACACCCCAAGGTATGTAAGGTTCTAATCCCTCCAATCCGGAAACGGAGCACAATATCACTGATTAGGAAAAGATGAAAATGGAGTCAGACTGTATTTAGCCCGTGAATATTAAGATTTCTACTTGCGCCGGGCAGTGGTGGCTCATGCCTTTCATCCCAGCACTCAGGAGGCAGAGGCAGGTGGATCTCTGTGAGTTTGAGGCCAGCCTGGTCTACAAAGAGACTTCCAGGAAAGGCGTGAAGCTACACAGAAAAACCCTGTCTAGAAAAACCAAAAAAAAAAAAAAAAAAAAAAAAAAAAAAAAAAAAAAAGATTCTACTTGCATCATTTTAATTATGGGGAGATAGCTCAGTCAGTACAATGTTTGCCTCGAAAGCATGAGGGACCTGAGTTCGAATCCCAGAACTCATGTTAAAAAACAAACAAAATCCAGGCCCGGCAGTATGTGCTTGTTGTAGTACCAGCGATGGGGAGGCAGAGGTAGACTGATGGGCCAGCCAGCCTAGGCTACTTGGCCAGTACCAGGAGGACATACACACATGCATACATACACAGAAAAGAAAAAAGTCTTAAAAAAGAGTAAGTGAGAAGATTGCCCCATCTTAAAGCTACAATATTGAAGAACATGTGGCGTTGGTGTAATGAAGTAGTCACTTGTATAAATTGTTATATATTTTTACTTTATCAAGGTCACTTCAATGACTAGACTTTAAAGACACTGGGGTGCTTTTCTTGAATTTTGGGGTATCTTTCATATCTTGAGCAGCACTATGGAAAGCACATGTGGCTGTGGACTGTGGTCTCTTGCCAACAGCCATGTGAGGAGACTTGTATATTGTTCAGCTTTTTGTGTGAGCAGCAAATACCTGACATGATCGACTTAATGAGAGAGGAGCTTTATTCTGGCCTAGAACCCTTAAAGGTCATAGTCCCTGGTCAGGTAGATGTACCACTTGTAATCTCCGGTTGGGGTGCCACACCGTGGTGAAAGAGTTTGGCAGAGATAAACTGTGCATGGCAACCAGGAAGCAATGTGAGATGGGAAAGACCAGGGCCCCGTGATGCCCTTCAGGAGCAGGCGCTGGGCACCTGCAGGATGCTCCAGCAGCTAAGAGTGCTTATTGCTCTGTCGGCTAGAGTTCGGGTCCCAGCACCACACTGGCCCGCTCCCAAACATCTGCTACTTCCAGCTCCAAGGAATTTCCCACGCCCTCAAGTCTCCACAGTTATTTACACACACACACACACACACACACACACACACACACACACACACACACACTCATTAGAGAAAATAAAAGGAACACATAATACCCAATGTCCTAAAATCTGCGGGGCCCAATCTCCTACACCACCTCCCAATAGTGCTACACTGGGGCCCAGCTTTTTAACACACAGGCCTTTAAAAGCATCTTTATCACCGGGCGGTGGTGGCGCACGCCTTTAATCCCAGCACTCGGGAGGCAGAGCCAGGCGGATCGCTGTGAGTTCGAGGCCAGCCTGGGCTACCAAGTGAGCTCCAGGAAAGGCGCAAAACTACACAGAGAAACCCTGTCTCGAAAAACCAAAAAAAAAAAAAAAAAAAAAAGCATCTTTATCTCTTTAGTGTGTGTGTGTGTGTGTGTGCGCGCGCGCGCGCGCGCGCGCATGAGCACACGTGTGGGTGCACGGTCCTGTGTTGTGTGCCATAGAGTGCACACATGTGGATGTCAGAGCACGACTCTCAGGAGTCCCCTTTCTCCCTCCAGCTTGTTGAACCAGGGTTTCTCTTTGCTGTTTCTGCCTCTCTGCGTACTCCGGCTTCCACTTGGTTCTCCTGTCTTCGCCTCCCATCTTGCCCTAGGAGTTCTGGGATGACAGATGGACATCACCACACTCCTTTTTTCCATGGGTCCTGGGGTTAAACTTAGGCCGTCGGGTTTGCAGAGCAAGTGTTCTTACCCATGGAGCCATCTCCCTAGGCCGACAAACCAACCTTTGGAGGATGCTGTAGATCTGAATTATGGCGTCTTGGAGGTCAGCCTCCACATGACTGCGGCCAACAACTTGACAACAGTGTCCTGGGCATGGGAGGCAGACTCCCGCCCCAAAGCCATGACCAGATTCCCACCCTCAGAACTATGTGAGATCACAGATGTTTACTTTTGTTGTTGTTTTGAGACAGGGTTTCTCCGTGTAGTTTTGGTGCCTGTCCTGGACCTCGCTCTGTAGACCAGGCTGGCCTTGAACTCACAGAGATGCTCCTGGCTGTGCCTCCCAAGTGCTGGGATTAAAGGTGTGCGCCACCACCGCCCAGCAGATGTTTACTTTTTATTGGTATCAGACCTAATATAGCTCAGGCTGACCTTTGAACTCTCTAGGTAGCTGAGGATGACCTTGAACTTCTGATCTTTCTGCCTCTACCTCCCAAATGCTGGGTTAAAGGTTTATTCTCTGCTGAGGAATTAACCCAGGGCTTCGTGCACATTTGGTAAGCATCCTACCAGGCACCCCCAGACCCCATAATGCTTACTTTTTAAGGTACCACATTCAGGATAGTTTCTTTGCATTAACAATTTACAGTCAGGGCAGTGAGGAGTTACGAAGTGTGATCAAGGTTTAAGACACAGCGGTCAAATCGTGGGGAAGGAAGGCTAGAGACGGCAGGATTCCATCAGCCTCTGATGTCTGAAAGAGCCTGGAGAGAACAACTTCCGAATCTACGGACCGAGGCAGCATGAAGGGGCCTGACCACGGCCTGTGGTAGCGGGAGGTGGTGTGCCAGGGAACGGGGGCCAGGCAAACAAACGCCCCATCTCGGTTTCTTCTCATCATCAGCCTGGCCGAGCTACTGCCTCTGCTGGCCAAACACACGGCAGGAGTTGGTAGAAATGGGGTTTGCAGCGGTGAATCTGTGCTGGGGGGCGCGGGGTGGGGGTGGGGCGGGGATAGAGATGGTATCAGTGCTCTGGGCTGTGCACCTGGAAAGCCAAAAATGAGAGAGAAAAAAAAAATGGAGAGCAGTAGAGTGGGATCGGGGACAGTGGGGTGGAAAATGAGCTGTGCCACTGATTGAGCTCAGGATAAGGTTGGCTGCAGAGTACCAGAATGTTCTCTGATGGGCTTGGAAGGGCTTCCTGTGCAGTCGGCCTAAAAATCGGCCTGTGACGACCAAGTTCTTTATGTTTTAAGCTCTGTCCTTGGCCAGAGGTCACAGACTTCCTTAAAGAGACGGCCAGGGAACAGTTTCCACTTTGCATCCCCTTCTCCTTTACAGGCAACCATCATAAATAGTACACAGCCCAGAATGCCTGTGCCAGGGCAACACCGCATAAAACAAACAAACAAAAAAAAAACCGGTCAGCATGCCACAGCCTGGCCAAGGATCCTCACCACGTTCTTTTATCCTTTTGTGCTCAGGTAGACATTTTCTTTTCCCAGTGCTGGGGATCAACCACGGGGCCTGCGGAAACAAGCACTGTACCACGGAGTTACATCTTCAGCTAACAGATACATTAAAAAAACAGTTTATTTTTATTTTATGTGTATAGGTGTTTTGCCTGTGTGTCTGTCTGTGTGAGGGTGTTGGATTCCCTGGAAGGGAGTTACAGACAGTTGTGAGCAGCCATGTGGGTGCTGGGAGTTGAACCCGGGTCCTCTGGAGGAGCGGTCAGGGCTCTTAACCACTGAGCCATCTCTCCAGCCATCAGATAAATGTTTGTGTATCTTTTCTGGAATGGGTCTGTCCTAAGGCCTGGCTTCTGACAGAGAAGCAGCCTGAACCTCTTTTGGAGTTCCTGGAAGGGATGGGTCAGTGTATTACACTGTTAATTCCTATAGAAATCTCAGAACAAATGGTTAGGAACCAAGGAACCAAGAGACAGATTTCCAATCCCAGCCATTTTGATGTCAAGTATTTTCTGGAAAATATGTTAAAGGAATGTTTCCCTTTCATGCCAAGAATATAGTAAGTGAAGATTAAGCTTGGACACCAGGCAAACCCAAGTTGAAAAATCTGTCATGAACTAGATGTTAGCTTTGCCAGTTTCCTGTCTTGTAACATGGAGCCCTTACTTCCCAGGAAATGACAATTATTCTTGTTACAAAAAACAAAAGAATGTACTCACACTTACCGATGCTTTCTCCATTGCCCCATTCCACTGAAAACTATGGGGTCTTAAAGTCTGCTTGTGTGTGTCTGGATTTTTGTTTTTTGATTTTTACAAATTACAGGCCTTTCATTGTTTTTAAATTATTAAGTGATTTTCTATTGACTTTACATACCAACCACAGATACCCCCTCTTCCCTTTTCCCACCCCCAGTTCTTCCCCTCAACCCCACATTTTCCAAATCAAGGTCTCCCATGGGGAGTCAGCAGAGCCTAGCACACTCAGCTGAGGCAGGTCCAAGCCCCTCCCCCCTGCACCAAGGCTGTGCAAGGTGTCATACCCTAGGCACTGGGCTCCAAAAAGCCTGCCATGCACCAGGTATGGATCCAGATCTCCCTGCCTGGGAGCCCCACAAACAGTTCAAGCTAAACAACTGTCTCCCGTATCCAGAGGGCCTAGTCTAGTCCCATGGGGGCTCCACAGCTATTGGTTCACAGCTCATGGGTCTCCACTAGTGTGGCCGGTCATCTCTGCACGTTTTCCCATCATGGTCTTGACGTCCCCTGCCCACAGAATCCTTCCTCTCTCTCATCAATTGGATTCCCAGAGCTCAGCCTGGTACCTGGCCATGGATCTCTGTATCTGCCTCCATCAGTCACTGGACAAAGGCTCTATGATGGCAGCTAGGTTATTCGCTAGACCGGTCACCAGAGTAGACCAGTCCAGGCACTCTCTCGACCATTGCCAGTAGTCTATGGTGGGGTCATCCTTGTGGATTCCTGAGAGCTCCCCGGCACCCTGCCTCTTCCTGTTCCCACGATATCTTCCATTTATCATGGTATCTCTTTCCTTGCTCTCCCACTCTGTCCCTGCTCCAGCTCGAACCTCCCATTTCCCTATGTTCTCATACCCCATTCTTTGCCCTCCATTACCCACCCACCCCCACGGTCT